>NW_024070213.1:97094153-97657362 GCF_014754425.2 Oryx dammah
CATATGAATGCAGAGAAAAGAGTGATGACTTCAATAATGAGGTTATAGAAGGCTTCAGAAGTGTCAGCATCACAAGCGTGGGGGCCAGTGCTTTACACTTATCAGCTATATGACTTTGAACAAATTTCAAAATCACCATCTCCCTCCACAATATTATTAGAAGAAACAGATTATTTTTATCCTATGACAATTCTAATAATAGTGCATGCACATTCAAATTCACAGATTAAAACCATTGGAAAAACAATCCTCACTCCAATACCCACAAGGGTGACTCAGATTTTTTCAAATGTAAGTCTATAATTAAGACAGTCTATGCTGATCACATTTCTAGATGAAGTTTAAGACCAAAAGAATATGTGAAAGAAATTGAGTACCTGCTCTTTGCCCATCAAATACGCTGATGACAGGTCACAGGGACACAATTATTCTGGACACAGTACCCTAAGGCCACTATCATAGCTGTCCACTCCCACACTATTTATGGCACACTGAGATGAGTGAATTCAAAATTCTTCATTTTGTGCAGGCATAGGATGCTGAACCTGTTATCTAACTCCTTCCATTAACAAACAAGAAAACTGAAAAGAGTAGAATGATATTCCCAAATTACAGAACTTGTTAATATCTCATGTAAGTAGTTCAACGCAGGCAAGAGAATGCTTAGATTTTGACAGGGGGTGAAAAATGGTAAGGTTGTACAGGTATGCCTGTTTCTGTTCTAGGGGAAGATGTGGTGATACTGAAGGCAGAATAGAAGAGGGTTATTAAGGAAAAAGTAGCAAATGATGGGAGAACTAATTAGCCCCCCCCCCCCCCACACACACACACACTTAGTAGTCAACGTCCGTAACCCACCCATTACTTTGATACTTTAAAGGAAACAGTCCTCCAGAGGAAATAATTCTTATGCCTGACTTTGAATTAACAGTTTGCTTTTCTATCTTAACAACCCAGTTTCTTCTATATGCCCGACATGTTACCAGTTCATGACTAAATAGCTAATAACAACTGCAGACAAGTAAAGCTCAAGGGGCCTCCAAGGCACAGCTTGGATGTTTGTGTTAAGAAGTCTAGTCTCAAAGTAGAACTGGCAATCTCAAAAGAAAATTATCTGAGAATTCACATGCCCACCCATTGTTTTGCTAATCCTAACCACCACCTTATAATGCAGAATGGAATTTGGGCATGTTTATCCTGGTTGAATGTTTAAAATAATGGCTGAATATGGCTGAGAATGCTCTATTTTATCTACTAGAGTTCAGTCTAATCATTACCTTCAATCAAACCAGCTCTTTAACAACACTAATACTAGAAAATTCTTTGTCAGTGTGCCTTCCCTGTTGTTTGGTTATGTTTTAACAGCTCCTTACCAGTAGATCCTGCTGCTGCTGCTGCTGCTAAGTTGCTTCAGTAGATCCTAGCTTATCCTATATATGATGACAGAGAGGAGAATCAAAGGGAAATTAAGGAATGCCAGTTCCACTGGGATTCAATATAAAGGATACAATAATTTACTTGTTGATTAATATGGTTGTTCATTTCTCCCATCATGTGATATTCAAACATGGTCTCTGTGTGTGTGTATATGTTTATGTATGTATATGAACTGAAGGTGAAGAAAGAAACTAGAGAGATGGTAATGATAGAACTTAGAAGTATTATCTCTAAAGGTGTGTCTCAAACCACGAAAGTGATAAAACTTGGCCACCTCACACCCATTTCTAAATGGGTTGAATGAAGTCCAAAATCCTCAATGACTTTACCTGCACAAAATGGACAAATGAACTGATGAGAGTTAATGCTTATTGCCTCCCAGATTATCAACCTCTCTTACATCTAATGCTTTATCCATTTATAATTAACCAGTGACTTTGAAAATGCTCCCCACTTATTTTTGCAGATGTTTCACTATCTCAATAGATGATAAACTCCTCCAAGACATAGTCTATATCTGCTCTGCTTTTGCTGCTGTTTCGTACCACTACTTTGTCCCTTGGCCCACTAGCTGCCCCTCCACAACCACTCATAGTCACAGCACCTAGAACATGGGCAGACTCAACAAATATCCATGACCTGAACCTAAGTTGTAGCAGTTTTTCCCTAATGTTTATATTTACATTTTCTTCACTGTGTCTGATAGCCTCAGAGTTGTTTTTTTTTTTTTAATCCACTTCTGCTGTCTCAATAACTGTTCTGATTGACTCCACTCTTATCAAAATGTGCAATCAGAAAATCTTCACCTTTCATTCCTAATTATAGTCTAAAAAAAAGAATCCTACATTTCTAAACTTATTTTCTTTTTACCCTTAGCCTTATAAACTTTTTGTTATTTGAGAATACAGTGAAAAAACAGTGGACTAGGAGTAAAAAGATATTAGTCTTGTTTCTGTCTTCTTAGTGCTAGAGTAGTCTCAGTAAGTGGATACCATATTTATGGACTGATACGTGAATTAGTTAACTGAGTGAATGAGTATCACAATTTATTAATCTACCTATGACACATCATATGGTCTTTTGGAAACTTGGTTCCCTCATCGATATAGTAAAAAAGTGTTATAATCTATAATCTTAAAATTAAGAGAAATAATCCAAAAGAAATGAAACCATTATCTCGGAGAGAGATCTATATGCCTCATTCATCGCAACATAATTCACAACAGCCAAGGTATAGAAGCAATCTAAGCATCTGCCAAAAGATGAATGGATAAAGAAAATATGCAGTCATACACAGGGGAATATTATTCAGCCTTTAAAAAGGAGGTCCTGCCATTTACAACGACATGGATGAACCTGCTAAGTGAAATAAGCCAGACAGAGAGACAAATACTGCATGGTAACACATGCAGAATCTTAACAATAAAAGTTGCACTCATAGAAACAGACAGTAGAAAAGTAATTGCCAGGAGCTGTGGAGTGAGGAAAATATGCCGAGAAACAGACTTTCAGTTACAAGGTGAATAAGGTCTGAGGATCTAATGTACAGCATGGTGACTGTAGCTGATGACACTGTAGTCTTCTCAATTACAAAAACAAAAACAATAATTATTACATGAGATAATGAATGTGTTAGGCAATTCAAAGGGAATAATCTTTTCACAGTATATATATATACATCAAATCATCACATTGTACACCTTAAGTATCTTGTGCTTAGTTGCTTAGTCATGTCTGATTCCCTGGGAGTTCATGGACTATAGCCCACCAAGATCCTCTAACCATGGAATTCTCCAGGCAAGAATAGTAGAGCAGGTTGCCATTTCCTCGTCCAGAGGATCTTCCCAACCCAGGAATCAAACGCACCTCTCTTGCATTTCCTGCATTGCCAGGCAGATTCTTTACTACTAATGCCACTTGGGAAGGCCTTCAAAATGTTACAACTGTATTGGTCAGTTATGCCTCAGTTTTTAAAAACAGTACATATTTTTTAAAGTAAGAGAAATATTAGGTACTTACACTCTACCAGGTATTTTAAAATACATAAAGAGCTGCAAATATACAGATAACGAATATAGAGACAGTTTAAACATTACCACCCTAATTCCTAACCCTAGCCCCATTTTGCATGGGAGGAAAACTGAAATTCACTGAAACTATGTAACTCTCTGAAAGTCATACCCCGAGAAAGTGGCAGAACTGATATTTTAATCTCAGACCTACGTGTCTCCAACATCAGTGTTTTGACCCCTCTGTCATACTACTTCACTTTATTTTCCTAAATTCTCTATCTCTATAAGAACTCCATCTTGCCAGTCTGTAGTTAATTTAGATAATGCCTTGTGTCTTAGTAACTTCAGATGCTTGTCAGTGTCTTTAAAGAAGGCATGCCATTCAGAAGAGAGAAGGGCTCTTTCCTATAATTAACAGACCAAAGGAATAGTTGTGTTAAAAGGGACACAAATAGGTATCTCAATTGAAAAAAAAACAAAAATTACATACCTTCTCAATGTTCATTCATGGTATACTTTGAAGTCCTTTGTTGAATGACATTTAAAACTCTGCAGAGTAATACACCATGTTTCAAGAAGGGCAAACAGAGCCTTCCCTTCTCTCCCCGGTTTACTGAAAGTTCAATTATTCTAATAGTCTGACTATATCTGGATTTACAAGTAATCTCTTAAGAGTGCCCTGCATCCATTTTGCTGTGCTCTGAAGCTACCCATTTCTGTCTGCTGAAAGAGTGCAGTTCAGCAACTTCATTTATTTTAATGCTTTCTTCAACCTACAGACCAGAAGTTGGTGACAAGAGGGTAATTTAGACAGCAAATTCCTTAATCTTTTCTGCTTCTGCCCAACAAAATGTAGCTTTAAAAAAATGGTGGCTTTTTTTTTTAATTTTAAGGAAAGGGCTCTATATGCCCCAGTTATAACATTGTGATGATTTCATCATCATTTTCCAGACTGTTTGCTAGCTTGCATATTTTCCTTTTTATCACAATGAGTTTAGTAACAGAAGGAAACCCTATTCTACTTCCTCAAAGAGGTGATCTCATGCAAAACTATAACAAATTCCTTAAGATTTTCTATTAAAAATCTAGCTTAAATGATGTGTTCATTATTGAAAGTTTTGTGGTCAGTTATCAGGAAATTACCCCGAAGCATAAGCCCAGGTATCTAAAACAAAACTGTTCCTGCTCTGGGGATCCTTCCCAGTTGCCTCAGTCTTAGCCATCAGCAACTGTACTTAGATTATTGATGTCTGGAATGATGATCCAAGGACTTTGTAAGATCAGAATCATCAAGAAAGTCCAGGTGCCATTTGAAAATCATCCTCCTAATGACAGGAAAGCTAACTAGCATATTTTAGAATGCCTATTTAATAACAAAGATTGAAATAAAATATAGTCATAGAACTCTTAACCAGAAATCCAACTAAATAGAACAACCTATGTACCAGGAAGTCTGGTTAATCATATATTCTAGTGCATCTTGTACTTCAATTTACAAGGTCAGGAATATACAGCTGTCCCCAAAGTTAATTTTGGGTTGATTCATGTATAAACAGGTATTACAGGAAAACCAGGCCAAGTGTTCCTACAGAAAGTCGGTGGATTTTTGTGGCTGTTCTTCCCACATAGTGGGAGGCAGGAGGGAATGGAGGATAAAAGGAGGCATAAAGGCCTCTGGGGTCAGATGCCACGTTGCCTCAAGGTTCACTTCCCACTGTTCCACTTATTCGACCTGACTTCATCACAGCAGAGAACACAATGCCATTCGCCAGATGTAAATATTCCCTCTTGGAGCTGTCAGACATTTTTGGTGGTTCACCAGCCTGACCTTCAAAATCATGTACATGACATTTATCTCCAGCCTAAAAGTTTTATGCCAGAGAATTTAAGCTGTGTGAGCATAGAAATAGCAGGTTCTTACATCACAGTTCAAATCTTTTTAAAAAAACAATAACAACAAAACTTTGTCACTTCATTTCTAGATCCTGGCAAGAGAAGGGAAGATAGAAAATATTGTCTTGTTTCACACTGTTATTTCATGACATCAAATTATACAATTGAAAATTGAAGCTAGAGTCCCGAATAATTAAAATGAATTTATCTTTTCAACAAAGGTTATATGAGATTTAGTTTTTCGCCATTTCAAATGAGGTAGGTTTTTTTCTGTGTTTTCCATTTATTTTGTGTTCTAAAAGGCATCTGAAAAACTCAGTCATAAAAGTGGGGTATTTAGTGACATTTTTTCTAAATACCTTGTGTTATAATAGTCAAAGCCGTTAGTTGTTCTTTTCTTTACAGAACCATGAACTCTGAGTTAGCCTGTAAATAAGACAGACAGTTTTCTCTTAAGTGGTGCCATTCTGAGATAATAGGCTACCTTTTGTAAAAGTAAGCAATATAATACATTTGGCAAAAAAGAGAGAAAAGGAAACAAAAAGACAAATTTACCTATACCTCAAGTAGTTAAAGTTAAGCCCTCCTGGAAATTTCTCCACCTAGTTTGTCCTTCTCCAGCTCAGATTTGTCCTTCTTTAACTATGATTATAGTTTCAAACTGGTCAACAGTAGACACGTAAGAATTTTCTAATGTTCCATAATGGTTCATATGTGCTATCTCCCTAAACAGCCACATCTTAAGAAAGAATTCTTGTCTTTGTCTCCCTTTGCATCTTGCACAGTACTTGGGTGGTAAATATTTAAGAAGCACTTGCTGATTTTATTACTTGCTCTAAACTGCACAGCTACAGACACACAAGAAAATTGTTCTACAACAGAAGTGAGGCTTTTTTGTCACAGGACAAAGATGATCCATCCAAAGAAAAAGTTTCAAAGGCTAAGCGCGAATCTAAGGTATACTTCTCCAGATACTAAAAAAACCGTCACAGTGTTCTCTGTAGAGTCAAAAACAATGAGGTTTTAGTGACACTTGCACTTAACACCTGCAGGCCCGTCCCACTAAGTGGGCCAGAGAATAAGGCAATTATCCAGGTGACTCATGGAAATAAGCCATTTTTAGCTGAAATAGCTAAGCCGTTCAGGCTAAAGTAGGCTGTTACCTGGGTCATTCAGGCAAAAGCAGGTTGGTTTAAATTTTCTGGGAGTAGGAGGTGGGGTGGAGGCCCGCAGAACTGAAAGATCAGCCAGGAGCTCTCCCACAGCCCTGGAATTGCTGCTTATGGTGTGACAGGCAGGTTCCAGGCACTGCTAGGAAGGGGAAGGAACTTGTACTGTGGTGATCTCATACTCTACTGCATGCGTACACCAATGTAGTCTTAATATGAAATCAGGCGCTTCGGGTCTTAAGAAACCTTTACCTTCATTGATTGGTGGGAAGAGAAACACTTGATTATACAGATCCTGACTCTGCAAGCACTGAAAAAGCACTTCACAGACATCAGTTCATCTAGCAATAGATTCTGACATCAAAATCATAGTAATGTTCCTGGTCCATGTAGAAATAACACTGAAGATCTGTGTTATTCACGTTGTACACAATGCTGTTTCCTAGCCATGTCACCCGAAGCACATGAGTCCTTTACGCATTCTACCGAAGGAGTGATCAATGCCGGCCATCTGGGTGCTAGCCCAGAGCGCCCCCATCTGATGTCTGCCCAAAAGCTTTGTTGAAAAGCTACTTCCTCCACGTCCAGCCCATTTCCAGCCAGGGCCGGGAACTATTTTGCTTTGCTGGCTCTTTGTAGTTTGATTGCTTCTACTTGTGTCTCAGTGGGATGGTCTATGTTTTATTTGCCTATTCTGCTCACTGCAGCTCTAAAACCATAGGCCCTGCCAAAGAAACTATTGTAAGCTATTGTGTTTTTCAGGCTCAACTTCAGTGAAAATGGACAGAGAGTGATGAAACAGGGTGGAGTACAATAGATAAGATGCCCCAAGGAGTAAGGACACTCATACAACCTCCAGGGACATTTCTTAGCCATAGATTAGTTTACCTGTAATCCCCTTGAGCGCTAGTAGTTCACAGTCCAGCCAGCCCTCTGAATCTATCATATCACATAGGATCAGAGGATTACCTGGAGTGCAAACCTGAAACTTTTTTTTTTTTAATTTCAGAAGATTTCAAAAAGCAAAACCTTTTTTTTAACTGCACCCCAGCAACTAACTACATAGCATTTACGTTGTCTTAGATATTATAATCAAGAGGTGATTTAAGGTATGTGGGAAGATATGAGTAGGTTATAAGCAAATGCCATTTTACATAAGGGAATTTACCCAAGGAGGGGTCCTGGAACCACATTAATCCTGAGTGAAGACTGTATAGACTCTGGAATCAGGTTAGGCAGGTATAGACTTCTAGTTCTATTTACTGATGGAATGACTTTAGAAAAGCTGCTTTAATCTCTGCAAATCTCAATTTCTTCACTTCCAATATAAGCATAAATACTAAAATAGCCTTACATAGTTGTTAAATCAGATAATACCTATAAAGCACTTAGCACAAGAATGGTTAAAATAATAATAATAAGCTTTCTAACATGGTAGCTGTTTGATCACTGTCATCATCATTTTCTTACTGCTTTAGGGATTGTCCAACCTACTACTCTTCATGAGTAACGCTTATTCCCTGGACCATCCCAAAGTGAAACATGATTAACATCTTTCTTTCTTCTTTCATAATCCCACATTAGATTCATGGAATGATCGACATTTTCTAAGATATTTAACCAATATTTAGTATTAAGAAAGCCAAGAATGAATTGCCTTCAACATATTGCACAGGTTTTCATGTTTTGGGTATTTTGGTTCCCTTAAACACAGTCATAACCATTCATGAATTTGTATACCTAGGCTTAGACAGGAAAGAGGCATCTTCAAAGAGAAGAAAAAAACAGAGGCAAGTTGTATTGGACATTTAGTTCATGAATCAGGGTTTTAGAGATTTGAGTTCAGGTTTTCAGAATGAGATAGAAGAGAATAATTATAGCTAGCGACAGCAGAGAAGAAAGAAATCCTGATGAGCTAGACATAATGTCCATATTTCTTAAAACAAGAGTGAATCATGTCATTGTCTAAAAAGCACCAGTGTACCTAACATGCAAGAGAATATTTATAACAAAGTTGTGCTGGAAAATCTGAACTTAGTGGTTACTATCAGCTAGGACAACAAGTCTTGGAGAGTCCTTCATATATATTAGAATTTGGACTATTTGTTTCAAATCTAGTATGAAATGCCTTTCTATAGGGCCTCCCTGTCTAATAGTGAATCCCTGTCTGCCTTGAACTGACCAAAATATCCAAATAGCATTATCAGCCTTTGGAAATTTCACTTCTCCTTTAGAACTGAAAAATCTCTGATACATGTTTTTGGGTTTTGTAAGTATTTCCAGACATTTTTAAATACCTCAATTTCATCCTAGTTAAATATCACTTTTTTATTAAAAAAATAAAATTATTGGGTTCCATTTCTGATATCTGATGTTTGGTCACTGATAAGAGATCTGACATCTCTAAATCCCAAAGCGACAGGTAACTAAATTCAGCAGATTTGCTATTTATAAATTCTTACCAATCACAATGGGTTAAATTAATGGTTAAAGTTAAGGAGAATGTGGTCCTTCAATTATATACAAATTATCTTCTTTACTATCTGCAAATCAAATTAGAATAAAATTAAACTGAAAAAATGTATGTCTTCAGTAAGAAAAAAAAAAACATCCTGAAGAACAATTAATTTCATCATCCACAATAGTATGTTTTATTAAAATTCCATTAAGTTGCCTTGTTTATATTATCACTTTACTCTGTGAAGTTTCTCAAAGACTCCTTCTTTCCTTTCTGTCGAGTCCATGATGCCCAGCATGATTTACTGCCTTCCTAGCTCTCCAAACTTATTTTGTGCCCTTCTCCCCTGTTTGCCTTTCTGTAACCATGAAAGCCTCATTCAGTCTTCCAAAGATCTATATCCCTTCCTACTCCAGCCCGTTTGCATGTACAGATCATCTCAACTTGTGTGCTGTCATTTCTCATCAGCCCCCTACCACCACTGTTTCTTTATTGCAAATGCTCCCACCTCTATATATTCATCCTTCACAGCACTGCTGCTGCTCAGTTGTATCCAGCTGTTTGCGAACTCCTGGACTATAGCCCTCCAGGCTCCTCTGTCCATGGAATTTTCCAGACAAGAATATTGGAGTTGGTTGACATTTCCTACTCCCGAGGATCTTCCTGACCTAAGGATTGAAACCCACATCTCTTGTGTCTCCTGCATTAGCAGGTAGATTCTTCGCCACTCGCCACCTGGAAAGCTCATCCTTCATAGAACATGCTTATAATTGTAATTAATTCATTATTGCTGTCTCTTTCCTGGCTGGATTTAATTTTCATGAGAATAGACACTGTATCCTTCTTATCATAGCCCTATCTATCTTATAAGAAAGCACACAGAATAGGTGCTCACTAAAAGTTGGCTGCTGGAAGAAATATTACAGGTTTTAGAAAAATTTCTCAAGTAATCACTTTATAGCTTCTTCTTGGCTTACTTAACAATGTTATAGGTCTTCCTAGAAGCTGGCAGTCTTCTGTAGGTTCTATAAAACTACTCAGAAAGCAGTTAATGTCAATAGTCATTTTTTTAAGTCCCGAAGGAAATTAACAGTTTATAGTGGGCAGAGATGCCTTTACTCATATCTGCCTAAGATGAAAGTACCTAGTCTTTTCATTAAAATTCCTTACCCATTTGTCTGTTAATTTCAACTAGAATTCTTTCCTAACCAAGCCTTTTGTAGATAAAAATACTTTCTCTTGAACCATATGGTTTTATCTTTATCTTCAAAAGGAAAACACTAACAACTAAAAACCTGATTCTTTATCAAATTCTTATCCATTTTCCCTCTTTCATTCTTTTTAATTAGTGTGATGTCACTGATCAACTCTAGTGTCCTAGCAAATGCTGCAGACCAAGAACAGAAACTACTCTGCAATTGTCCAAATTATAGTGAACATCAGATAAAAGGTTTGCTATCTCCTGTTCTCTATTTTCAGGAGCCATAAATAACCCAGCACAAGCAGAGCTCCCCTCTGCAAGCAACACAATATATCCTGGAATTTTGAATAGAGGGAGAGCAGTCTTGCAGCTTCAGTAATACAAGTGGAAGGCAAATAAATTATCTTCTTAGCAATCCAAGTTGACCGTGACCAGCCAAGCCTCATCTTGTGCTGTGTTTCCTCCAGAAATGTCTTTGTATACAATGCTGCCACTATTTGCTATCCATGTGTGGTTAACACTAAAATAGAGAGGTGAAACAGCATTTCTGTTTGTGTTTGAAAGACTTTTTAATAATTCACACAGTAATCAGATAATTCTCAAGCTGTCATGTCCTAAGATTTAAGACACAAGACCCATTCAAATAGAGAAAATAGGAAAGTTATCTGACTGTCCAAAGGGAGGAAGGCTGATACTAGGGAAGCTGATACTAGTTTCCTTTGAGCTGTCCTGTGATTAAATGAAGTCTACAGCACAAGTGTCCTCGGGCCTTGGAGAGGGTTAGCTCAGGGAGCAATACAGTTTACCCAGGATCAGCTGCCAAAATGTGAACTTGGATGGCGCTCCACTTCCCTTATGACAGTAAAGAATGGAAAGTCTGGTCACACTGGAGATTCAGTTAAACTTGATTCGGATATTTAGGCTATGACTACCAGGACACAGTGCAGTTGAAATAGAGTTAATTTGACTAATGTGTTCCCTCTGGCCCCTGGGCCTCATCCCCGCCCCCTCACTAACACACACACACACAGCCTTTAAATTTGACCATCTCCTTCCTTTGCAGTCCTCTTTGTCTCCATCTCATGCCCTCCACTCTAGTTAACGCCTCGTCTTCTGTGTTCCCACGGTATCCTGTGCTAACCTCTGCCAAATGACTGACCACTTGGTTTTAATTACCTGTTTGTTTTTGTTTGTTTGTTTGTTTGTTTACCTTAAGAAGACCCACGAGCTGCTTCATGGCAAGAATCTTATTTTATTTCTCCATGTATTCCCAGCAGCTAGTTCTGTTCCTGGCCAATAATTATTTGATGAAATAATGAATTAAAGAGTTATGCTAAAAGATTCCCTGTGACTAAAAGGAGTCACAAAATGCAAGGACCAAGGAAAATCTTTATCTCCTTACTGTATTCTGAAATATACAGACTAAAAGTACCAACTCTGAGATTTCCAGAACTGTCCTCAGAGCTAGTGCAATGCCTGAGGAGCACCACAGTTGGCTATGTGCAGTGACAAGTTAGAAATTAAGAGGAAAATCTTGTATCCAGAATACTGGCCCCACTTCAACTTAACTTTTTGAGGATGCTGTCACTTCTCTCTAATCCTGGCATGGGAAAGCCTGCTCCCCTGTAACCAACAGGCCTGTCATATCGAGGAGACAGAAAATGTGTTCTTCTTCCTCACAGTGGTCTTCCTGACTTGTTCCACCAAATTTACTGCTTCTTTGAAACCCTCCATCTAATGAGCTTGCTCTCTTACCCACGCCATCCATCATCTACTGATATCCATTGCTCCACCCGATATTGATTGAGAATATTGAAACTTGGCTTATAGTTTTTCTCTTCCTGTATTTCCCCACCCATTATCTTAGGCAACTCCACTACCCACACTAAAAAATCATCTTAACTTCCTATTCCTTGACCTCCTCTGATCCAGTGTTTGCATCTAAGCACCAGAGTCCCAGTTCTTCAGTTCACTTACCCCACAAGCTGTTTTCTCCTGTGGAGGGTACTGATTAGAAAAGGAGGAGGATGGATGAAGACAGGGGTTTGACTTAGGCTGAGAACCCTGAGCAAAAGAGAAATTGTGACCCATGTAACACGGTACCTCATCTTGGACAAGCAAGAGCAAGACAGTGAGGATGAATCCACAATATCAAGCACAACAAAGGAAAGCAAAACTAGTCTGATGGCTAGAATCTAGAATCAAAGTGTTTAGCACTCTCATAGCAGCCTAAAAGGACCCTGTAGTTATTGGTTTATCTTCCCCTCACATTTCCCCATCTTATCCTCATCTCCACCTTTGGAAACTAGCCTGATTCTGCCAGCTCTGTTCCAGGTCTTGTGTAGTACAAATGAAAGGAAAGATAGGTCTGGGGAGACTAGAGAAGGAAAGGAATGAATCAATGCAGTCAGGAGCTGTGCTTAGTCACTCAGTCGTGTCCGACTCTGTGCGACCTGCTGGACTGTAGCCCACCAGGCTCCTCTGTCCTTGGGATTCTCTAGGCGAGAATACTAGAGTGGGTTGGCATGCCCTCCTCCAGGGGATCTTACCAACCCAGGGATCAAACCCACATCTGCCACATTGCAGGCAGATTCTTTACTGTCTGCGTCACCAGGGAAACCCAGTCAGGCACTGGCGGAGAGTAATAGGAGGACATCATCAGAACAGGCTCCCCAGGACTAGGGTAAAGCAGGGAGGATGGGAGCTGGAAATAGGATGCCCTGACTATACAATTACAAAGGAAAGAAAACAATTCCAAAATTAGATCCCATTTACACGTTCCAAGAAATACAAATGGAATTCCTGTGTGTGTATGTGTGTGTGTGTACTCACACATGCGTGCATTTGTGCACGTGCAAGTTATCACATAAGTTGTGGTCTCAATTGAATTACTTTGGAATTCAATGTGAGTGGTTGATAATAAGACAGTGGACCAACTGAGCAAGGACATTTAGGATGCCTGGAATTCTATGAATGTTACTGACTAGCCCCTGAGTGAGCAGAGAGCTGTGGAGACACAGAACCAAGATGGGCAGCCTTGAACTCCCACTACTGCTAGTGTGCAGAGTGCCAACTGCTAACCTGGATCAACCCAACCATCTGTTTCTGTGGGCTTGCTCCCAAGCTACCAAATGCAGTCAGAGGAAACTGGCTCCAAAACCAATTTATAATTTACAAGCTCAGCTGGACTGTCAGTGCTGCTCAGCAATTCTTTTACTTACCCATGATTGGTTCCCTTTCTCATTCTCAATAGCAGCTGTGCCAATATCTTATCATTCTTTTTCAGGGCTCCAAACCACACACTCCAGTCATATGTGCATTCAGCAATCGTTTATTGAGCACTTACTATAATCCAAACCCTTTCTAGGGGCTTGTGGAAGACAAAAAATGGTCACAAATTCATTAAAGTTTCTCTCCATCAAAAATATGGGGCCAATTTTCCACCCCATCATGCTATTTGATCTGCTTTGGTGACTAGAATAGAGCAGAAATAATGTTGAAGTACTTTCAGGCGAGATCTCAAGAGTCCCTGCAGCTTCCTCTCACCCTCCTGGAACCCTGAGAACATCCTGCTCTGAAAAGCCCTAATCTAGTCTCCATGAGGTTGAACAACCACAAGGATAGAAACATCTAGTCAGTTCAGCCATCACAGCTCAGCCCAACTACCAACCAGCCCACCAACTGAAGGCAGGTATGAGGAAGCCCCTCTGGTCTTTCTCCATTTCCTTCTCTCTCTGCTTGAAAGAAGCCAATTGTTGCCAGATTTCATCTCTTTCATGTAATGATCATAGCAGCTGATAATAGCCAATGCACACTCTTACTTTGATTCTTCAAACCTGCCTCCAACCTGCTCTTCTGTATCAATCTACTCCACTATTCATCACATTCATCAAGCCTATGTATGGTCCAGGCCTCTGGATTGCTCATTATTTTCTAGAGATACCCTATTTGTATGTTCACAGTGCCTTTGCCTTTGCTCATCACTGATGATTAAAACTCTAGATGTATTTTCAAGGTTCCGCTGTTAATATATTTTTTTGTGAAGTCCACAACCTTATCCATCCAAAAAATTCTGTCAAAGTAAGTATCTTCTTCCTCTGTTGTCCCAGAGTAGTTTTTTAAATCCTAGTAGAATGTTGGGAGATGGCGATGGCACCCCGCTCCAGTACTCTAGCCTGGAAATTTCCATGGACGGAGGAGCCTGGTAGGCTGCAGTCCATGGGGTCGCTAAGAGTCGGACATGACTGAGCAACTTCACTTTCACTTTTCATTTTCATGCATTGGAGAAGGAAATGGCAACCCACTCCAGTGTTCTTGCCTGGGGAATCCCAGGGACAGGAGAGCCTGGTGGGCTGCCTTCTATGGGGTTGCACAGAGTCAGACACGACTGAAGTGACTTAGCAGCAGCAGCAGCAGTAAAATGTTACACTGTTTTTTTTTTCTTTTTTATACAGAGTGAAGTAAGTCAGAAAGAGAAAAACAAATATTGTGTATTATTGCATGCATATGAAATCTAAAAAGATGGTACTGATGAACTTGTTTGCAGGGCAGCAGTGAAAACACAGGCATAGAAAACAGACTTGTGGACACGGTGGGAAAGGAGAGGGTGGACGAATTGAGAGAGTAGCATGGAAACATACATATTACATATGTGAAATAGACAGCCAGTAAGAATCTGCTGTGTGAAACAGGGAGATCAACCTAGTGCTCTGTAATGGTGTTTCATAGTCATAGTTTATATATTTTTGTCACCCAGTCTGCATCTTAACCTTTAGTTACTCGAAAATGGTAATATAGAACATAGTGGAGCTTAAAGTTTATTATAATTAACCATATATATACAAAGCTAACAGTATTGTGTCAGTTGAATAATTCTGTGCACCCACATCTCGCCAGTCATCACTGCCAAATTAAGTCTACAACAGTCTCCTGTGATATTAACTCAACCAGAATGACCAAGCTAGCCATGGGACAATCAAATCCTTTTACACCAAGAGTGCCATTTTAATGTGCTCAGAGCATTGAAAGGGAGATGTTCTTAATACACAGACTGCATAAAAAATCTAATGCACTCTGTTTCCAAAGAGCAGGCACTTTATTTTCTTCTTGCCACCAAGCGAAGACTCATTATCTAATTTTGTGCATCAGTCTTAAAATTTTTTATAGATACAGACCATTACTTTAAAAAGACAATTTTTGGTAGCTGCTTAGAACTACCTCATTTAAATGCATGAAATCCTGAAAATGTAATACATTTTCAATTCATGAAATCATTGAAAAATGCACAGAAGCATAGAAAAATTGATATCTCTTAGAAGATTCTGGTTCACATTGCTTTATATTTCTGCTCATAGCACAAAGCTCTTGAGAAACATATAATCTTATTTTGTGAAGGTTACAGGTATGTATGTAAAATATTCTATTACATGACTTTTATTTTCCACTCATATTTATTTTTATGATATTTCAAATCTTAGGCATCTCACATATGCTTTCTGGTGGTGTTTTTATATTTTTTTCCCCTTAGATTTGTGGCTTGTTAAAGCTAGAATTAACCTGAAGACATATAGCCCAATTCCTTTATTGTACTGAAATTCAGGAAGGTCGAGTGACTTACCTAAGTTTACAGAGTAAGAAAATGGTGAGGTTAACAAGGTCTCCTGAGCCCTCTAAAAATGGAAGCAATATAGAAAAACTAACGTTTAATGAAGAGCTTATAGGATCTCTGAATTCTACTCTCAGATCAATTAGACATTTTTTCATTTGTAAGAGATTGGGGAGAAAACGTAATCCTGCTTTTTCTAAACTGACAGAGAACCACACAATGCATATCAACCATTATTCTACCATAGAATCTGTGACTTTTAAAACTCCTCTTCTTGGTCAGTCTGATTAGAGGTTTATTTTATATTTCAACACAGTTTGCTTATACACACACACACGTGTGCACACATATTCAGTAGCCTAGCTTTAACTGGAAGATGTCTACTTAACTAATGTGTATGTCTAACCTACAGTACGAAAAGACTCATTGGAAAAGACTGATGCTGAGAGGGATTGGGGACAGGAGGAGAAGGGGAAGACAGAGGATGAGATGGCTGGATGGCATCACTGACTCGATGGACGTGAGTCTGAGTGAACTCCGGGAGATGGTGATGGACACGGAGGCCTGGCGTGCTGCGATTCATGGGGTCGCAAAGAGTCGGACATGACTGAGTTACTGAACTGAACTGAACTGAAGCTACAGTAATGAAAATCTTAACCATGCCTGAATCCCTCAGATGCATCAGTCACTTTTTTCGTGGTGATTTAATTGCTTCCTTCCATTTAATTACTTTGTGGATTAACTGTGGCAAATGTATTCCAATAATAGGTTAATTTACAAAGAGCAGGAAGCTTTCCTCACAGTCCCAGGGGAAATTTAGTGCTTCCGACTGTAACTCTGCAATACAGATCTCATGTTTCTTTTAGCCCTTAAGCCATGTGTGTCACCCTACTTGTTTGAGTGTAAAAAAAAAATGTCATGGGATGCACTGTTTCCATGCATGCTAGCATTTGTACACAATTCTGGCAGGAGTAAAGATGGCTGTTCTTAATCCCAGCCATACAGGAAGTCGTTTCTTTCCAAATCAAGTCGTTAATGCTAAACAAGCAAACCATGCAGCCAAGACAAAAATCAATTTGCAAAAAAGGGAAGCTTTTTTTTTTCCAGACACTCCAGCAGTCACTGGGGAATGATGCTTTTAAAGATCTAATGCTTAAGTGTATTACAGTATTAGGTTAGTTTGATCCTATTTTTCTAGTTGGATTTATTTTATTTGAGAGTCAAGGTGATTAGTAGTACTGAATACTACCAGCATTGTTTTCACTACTAGAAGAAATACTTTTCCTTCTGAATAATAAGCATAGAATTCAGTCCAGTGACCTTTATTTGACCTGCAGGACACTTGTGTCTGGGCATCTTCCAATGGCTAGAGGCTCCGTAACAGTGGTCCCCAAACTCTGTCACACATTAGAATCACCTGAAGAGCTTTTAAAAATCCAGATGCCCAGGCTGCACCAGTCCCAATTAAATCAAAATATCTGGTGAGTGAAGCCAAGTATTAGTACTTTTTTGGTCTTTTTTAAAATTTATCCTTTACTGAGGTATAGCTAATTTACAATGTTGTGTTAATTTCTGCTGAGAAGCAAAGTGACTCAGTTATGCATATGTGTATTCTTTTTATATAATTTTTCATTATGGTTTATCCCATAATAGTTTATCCCAGGATATAGTTCCCTGTGCTATACAGTAGGACCTTGTTGTTATCTTATTTATATGTAATAGTTTGTATCTGCTAACCTCAACCTCCCAATCCCACTAGAATTTTTAATAAATCTTTAGATGGATTGCAAAGAGCAGAAAAGTTTGGAACCTATCATTCCATGATATTTCTGACTCATATTTCTTTCCAGTAGATAAAGTCTCAGAACAAATTTGTGTATGGAATTTCCTTCTCTGTCCTGACTTCTACTTTTGTAAAAACAAGAAATCTTAAAGATGTATATAGTTGGAGGGTATGTTTATTAAAATAGAGGAAAATTAATGTTCATATTATGAGCTAGGAAACAATTTATACCCTTAGATATACCTATTTTAATTGTGAATCTATTTTAAAGATAAAGTATGCAGATATGTGTAATAGATCTACATGCAGTGTTAAATATAACTTTAAAATATTTAAATAAATGTTTTACTAAGGTATCATAACTTAATGAATTATGAAGCAACTACATGAAAAACATTGTGCTTTCATTCAATATTTTTCATTAAATAAGAAAATCTTTCCAATATGTTAAGTATAAAAGTTTGACCTAGATGTATATATCCATATATAAAAACATTCTCTATATATCAAATATATGTCCATATATGTGCATGTGTGTGCATAAAGTATTTGAAAGTATGTACATGGACAAATATGCCTAAATGCAAAAAGATAGGTCTGGAATGTCACACTTTAAACTGCAAACAGAGTTTACTCTGGACAGGTTAGTAGGGCTGGGTGAAGGAAGGCGTTCTCTTTGTATTGCATGTACTTTTTTATTGTTTGTGTTTTTACAATGTTATGATATGTATCATTAAAATTTTTAAATTAAACAGAATTTAAAAAACAGAAAAGTAAACTCTGATATATTTGGAGAAAAAAAGTTCAACAAAATGTAAATATATCTGATTTAGCCATATTGGATGGCATCACCAACTTGATGGACATGAGTTTCAGCAAGTTCTGGGAGTTGGTGATGGACAGGGAAGCCTGGTGTGCTGCAGTCCATGGGGTCGCAGAGTCAGACACAACTGAGTGACTGAACTGAACTGAACTGAGCCATATATGTGCTTTTTCCCCCCTTTGATACACATTCTAGGAATTTTTCCCCACTTCTTTACTAAATATCTAGTATAGTTAGAAAAATTAAAAATGTTAAACCTTAGGAATAGATTATTAAATAATTGATCTTCAGATTTGACAGGATTAATTCACATTGCAAAGACATTCTCACCTTGCTGGACAGGTGAGGAATGATATTTGTATCTGATTTAGTTTTTACACTGAGTTTAAAAGCCCTTTAGAAAACACTATTCTGATCTTGCTTACTCCATTATCATTTCATATTGTCTTTATTTCAAGTTGCCTTTAACAGAGCAGTTACTCTGTGTGCTTAGCAGTTTAAAAAAGAGGAGGGAAAGTTCTAATTTTATTTTAATAATAAGAGATAGCACATTTCACATCATCTAGATAGTCCCACAGCTGAAGCTTAAAGTTCTTCACGTGGGGAAAATCATAACTAACACAAGTGGCCACCAAACAAGGGAAGTGTAACTGTTTAACAAGGAAACTAAATGAACAGTAATCTACATGTGAACTAAGTGGGGAAAATGAAGAACAGCAAACATGGAGGGTAAAATCAGAAAAATTGAGCAAAAGAAGGTCTAGAAACTTTTCATACAAGTAAAGTAATTCATTTGGAACTTATTGCTATAATTTCTATCAGCGAAGCTTGATTTTGAAGACTTTTTCAATAAGGCTGGTTTGAGGAGGTAAAAGTCCTTTGGTTTGTTTGCAAATTTACTTAAAACTTGCAAAGAAGGAAGGGATAAAATTAGCCAAGAAGTCAAACACCCCTGCCCCTCAGTCTGTAGCAGAGGTTTGGAAATTCCTAAAAGTTACTAAGGATGAAGACTGGGTTTGGTAAGAAAATACAAACAAAAGGTTAGAGAAAAAATATTACACCAAAAAGCAGATGAATCTTTAGGGCCTAAACTGGCTTCATGTGCGTGCCATTCTTGCTCAACTAGAAACCCCAAGAAAATTGATTATTGAATCCTATGTCCCCAAGTAACTTATTTTCACTAATGGTCTGAATGCACATGATATTTTTGGGTTTGGGCCATATTGCATGGCTTGAGGATCGATCTTATTTTCCCAACCAGGGATTGAACCCAGGCCATGGCAATGTGAAAGCGTCTAGTCCTAACCACAGGACCACCAGGGAATTCCCATGAATGTAAATAAAGATAATTAAATATATAAGGCACAGTCTACTGCGATAATGGCTGCTATAATTAAACAACCCAGAAAATGTTGGTGACTCAACACTGTGGAAATGATTTCTTTGTTCAAGAGTAGGTTCAATGCAGGATCAATGCAGGAGCTAGAGGGATGGCCTTCCAACCAGTGATTTGGGGCCCCAGACTCTTGTCATCTTACAGCCAAATCCTGTCCTGCGGCCTAGAAGTCTTTTACTTCCACTAATAAAGAGTGAAAGAGTAGGCGGAGAAGAAAAAGACATCACTTCTGCTCACGTTCCATTAACAAGTACTGAACACAAGTCTTTCCTGAGGTGTACCTGCCTTCTGGGCAGGCACATCCTAGCAACACTGCCTTATTAAAGAAGTGGAGCACAGAACTTTGAATGACAGTGAGGCAAGTCATCTGGGCCACAAATGCTCTTTCAAATATCAGTGATGGTCTTATCAGAGGTTCACTTCTCAATGGCCTAATCTAAATATATTTACAGTTGTACCTATTTTCTCTAGCTTATAATTGTTCTCCAGATAGAACAAATAGGCATGCTTCTAGTTCCCAACTGGACAATCAGAGCAGGGACAACCTTTTCTCAAATTAAAAAAAAATTCTTTCCTACTCAAAATTCGGAAAGAGCAAAGTTATGCTCAACCAATGGTGACTCTGGATAAACTCTATTAATTTCCATCTTCACCCCAGTCTGAGAGACATGGAGCAGCTTCTGTTTTCTCGCATACCGCCCATAGGCCCTGAATGAATTGTTAGGGTGCTTTCACTTTGTAAGACAAACTAATAGCTCCTAAGTAATAAGCCAACCTAGTTTTAAGGTAGGTAGATTTTAAGTTTAATTAAGCTCTTTCCATTGTCATTTATATCTTATCCTCTTCATTTCATCTTTGTTTGGTGCAACACTTGCTTCTTTCAGCATTTGACTCCCCTTCTCATCAATTTTTTTGTTGAAGAGTATACATTTTAAAATCTCTTTCATGGCAGACTCATGTGTCACCAGGATCAGTTGTTACATTTAACTAATATTTTGCAATAAATGATATATGGTTAATGAAAAGCCATTTACTTCATTTCTAAAATTCTGAAGTGGCAACTATATCTTGCTTTGTGGGATTATTAACCTAGTATGGTAATTTACATTCTTTATATTTTAATAAAAATAACATCTGTATTTAAAATTTTCTTTAATTATAGTAATCTCACCAGTCATTTCATACATGTAGAAATAGGCTTTATAGCTGTTCCTTTCCTCCCCATTACTGCCCATAAGTCAGATGCTGCCTGTCACAAATTCCCAATAAACATGAACATGCCCTCAGGGACTGCTGCTGGGCAGAGAGAGTAGAAATGGATCTGGGCAGACCCATTATTGTTACTGTAAAAGCACATGCCCTCCTGAGGGTGAGTCACATATTAAGACCAGTCTGTTTTTGTGTCTTTACTCTTAGAGCCTAGATGAATCTAGTGTAACTTTATTATAATAATGTGAACCTGTTGTCTAAGTCCGTTAACATACAGTGTTGTTAAGATAGAACTCCTTTGGTGATATGGAAAATATCTAAAAATATTGTCTTTGAATGGTGACCAAAAATGTATAAAATAGTTTTCTCTTTTTGTAAGACAGCCAACTGTTCTTTATTATGATCCTTCCCGTTCCTTACTAGTAGCTAAGAAAATTTAATATCTAGATGTTTCTTTGATCTACTTTGCCTTATATCTTCTAGGCAGAGCTGCAAGCTTTTCTCAATTGTGTCTGAGAGGAAAAGAAAGAGAAAAACTGTGATCTGTACACGTGGTCTTAAGTGGCACAAAGCTTTGGTACTGCTTTATTTATTATAGAACTCAGTAACAGATCTATTATGTCTTTTAATATACCCATAATATACCCCTATCCAAAGTCAGGGTGGCTTCCCTCGTGGCGCACGTGGTAAAGAATTTGCCTACGATGTAGGAAACCTGGGCTTAATTCCTGGATCAAGAATATCCCTTGGAGAAGGGAATGGCAACCCACTCCAGTATTCTTGCCTGGAAAATCCCATGGACAGAGGAGCCTGGCGGGCTATGGCCCATGGGGTCACAAAGAGTTGAACACGACTGAGCAATTAACTCATTCACACATTTATCCAAAGCCACGGTATGGTCATTATTTAGCACAGTATTCTTAAAAGTTCATCCCCACTCACAAATGTGTAATCATCACCTCTGATGTGCAAGCCATTGGGTTAGGTAACTGAGTGGCAATGGGGTATGGAGAAGACACAAAGAAAATGAAACTCCATTATTTTAGCAACCTGAATTTTAGGGTTAACAGTGAATGTGTAATCTGAACATTGTCCTACCTATTAAAATAACTGCAGCTGCAAGAAATATTGATTCTTCAAGGCCTTTGCTACCTATTGCCTTCTTATCAAGGCCACCAATCTTGATGTCCTTGATCAATTGCAGAGTTTCAGGGTTTGAGGTTGAAATTACCTGTAACTTGAACCACTTGAATAAGACCTCACATTCTTACCAAACTTTTCTTATCTTCGTCTAAAATCATATATAACTGCATCTATATAATTTTGTTCAAGCTATTCTACATAGTGTCCTCTTTTCTGTGGTTATCCTGCTTCAGGATATACATATAATGAGAAGTTTTAGTCTTGTTAAGTTGTTTTAGTGTAGAAATAGCATCATCTTTTCTGACCTATTTATATAGACTGCAATGACACTGTAATAGAAGTCTCTATTCTTAACAGCAGTAGAATATTACCCACTCATAATACTAATAAACATTTTTACTAAATATAAAATCAGTTCTGCTATCATGCAGTTAGAGCCATCACTTTTATAGATTCATTTGCTGGGTAGAACATTTCCGGGGACTGCTGTTTATTGCTGATAAATATAGCTTGCTTATTTAAGCTCTTTACCTTTTTCTAACCCTGCTGAGAGATCTTCTGAAGCCAGAAGCTTTAGAATGACATAGGTAGGTAATGTGCTGAAAGCATTGGACAACCTCTTATTGGAGGCACCATGATCAGATAATAAAGCAACCACCGTAACTCAAGGTCAAATGATCCTTAATCTAAAAACAATCTCTAAATGACATAAGAAGGGCTTTAACCTTAACATCCACTGCATTTGAGGCCCTATTTTATCTCTCTGCAGATAAAGTCAATAATATGAGAATCATAAACTGAGAAGGATTACAAATCCTCTTATCCTACCTGCTAGAAATCAAGCAAGTGGGGAAAAGCATTGTTTCACTAATGCAAAGAAATTTAAAAAATAGTTCATAAGATGATTGTTTAATATAAGCAGTGGTAAAATAATGTTACTTGATGCGAATTTTTTTCTCTGCTTGCTTCCTGAATTCACTATTTCACATTTTAGAAAGTCATTCTGTTGAAAAAAAAAATCAAAGATATGCAAAAATAAAATTAGGCTTATTAATCATTTTGTAATTAGACAACTTGAGAAAACTTTTTATTCAAAGCGAATCTTAATGTATGGATGTGAGAGTTGGACTATAAAGAAAGCTGAGTGCAGAAGAATTGACTCTTTTGAACAGTGGTGTTGGAGAAGACTCTTGAGAGTCCCTTGGACTGCAAGGAGATCAAACCAGTCCATCCTAAAGGAGATCAAGTCCTGGGTGTTCATTGGAGGGACTGATGTTGAGGCTGAAACTCCAATACTTTGGCCACTTGATGCGAAGAGCTGACTCATTGGGAAAGACCCTGATGCTGGGAAAGATTGAGGGCAGGAGGAGAAGGGGACGACAGAGGATGAGATGGTTGGATGGCATCATTGACTCGATGGACATGGGTTTGGGTGGACTCCAGGAGTTGGTGATGGACAAGGAGGCCTGGTATGCTGCGATTCATGGGGTTGCAAAGAGTTGGACACGACTGAGCGACTGAACTGAACTGAATGAACTCTACCCTATACCTTGTGTATCCAGAATCTAAAACAGAAATTAAATTCAACAATTCATATTTCTGTATTGAGTTTTATGCTTTGGAATACTTATATTCATACTTATTCCTAAAACAAAAGGGATGAAGTAGTCATTTGGATAATTTTTTAATCGGATTTTAATGTTATTTTGTTAGAGAAAAGATTTGTGGAGTAACGCTTCTGAAACTTTAACAGGCACACAGTCACCTGGAGGCCTTGTTAAAATGCAGGTTCAGATTCAGCAGGTTTGGGGTGGGGCTTATGATTCGGCAATTCTATCAAGCAACTGTGTGTGTGGGTGCTCGGTTGCTTCAATCGTGTCCAACTCTTTGCCACCCTATGGACTGTAACCCACCAGGCTCCTCGGTGCACGGGATTCTCCAGACAAGAATACTGGAGCGGGTTGCCATGCCCTCCTCCACAGGATCTTCCTGACGCAGGAATTGAACTCGTGTCTCCTGTGTCTAGGGGTACCAATTCTGGTAGTCCAAGACTCATGCTTTGAGTGGTAAGATCACATAATTTTGTGTTATTCCTGCACAATATCAAAGAGAAGGTGAAAGGAGACTAAAAGTGAAGACATATTTTCGAGAAATTCTCATTCTTTGCTTTCCTTTGCATAGATATGCCTAACATTTTTTAAAAAGCAAACAGAGAGTACATGTTTTATCCTTTGTAAAACACAATGCAAATGCAGAATTAGCACTATTGTGGTGTATAGTAAACTTTGCATCAACATCTAATGCACTTCTTATTAATTCATGGACTACTAATTTAATCTTCCCACTTTGATCGGTCATAAAGTAAACAGCTCTCAGATTGTTGAGGAAATATAAATGTAAATGTAACCAATCAAAACATTCAGTTAGGTTCCACTGAATAGTTTATAAATAATAGTGTAAGAAGATTATTTTATATTAGAAATGCACTAAAAGTAGCATTTTTCTTTGTTGAGCTCAGAAATTAACCTATTTACTTAAAATGCTGGCTCAGCCCTTGGACAGGTTCCTTGACTTCACTGAGGAGTTCAAACTATGTTAAATCTTTTAATAAAGCTCTGGGGGAAATTCCACTGCCATATGATGAAATTCCATTACGTATTACTTATTTTTGGCTCTCCAACTGATAATAAAACATATCAAATGGCATTTCCCTTTATTTTTTCCCAAAGTTTGGTTATTGTGCTACTATTTATTTATTCTTCAAGGAGAGTGTTTCTGCTTAAAAGTATTTTTAATTTTATTTTTCAAGAAGTACTAAAATATGTAAATTTTGTTTGTAATGACATCATAATATATTAAAAATTATGAATTAGCAATTATGCTGCTTAATGATTTCCATAAATATTCTGCCATGTATAGTGTTAAAATGCCAAGAGATACCTTTATAGCAGAAAAGATTTATTTTCTAAACGTCCTCCACATAGTTAGCATCTAATAAATATTTATGTATGAACTATAGCCTAATTCTTTGATGGCTGAGCAAGAACTGCTGCAATGGGTCTGGACTTTCAATTTTAAAGGAAGGAAAAATGTACATTAAAAAAATAGAGTACTTTATTCCTATCGAGTACCTATCACAAAGCATGCCTTTAATAGGTGTTTGATGATCATGGTATTGATTATAAGCTAACATTTGTAGAAAGTTTTACAGTTAACAAGATAATTTCACTCATAGAACCTTGTTAAATATGTGAGAAATAGAGACATGTGGCCCAGATCCCTCTTAGAGCAATGACATTTTGCCCCCTTCAGGTCAGATCAGTGATATCTTTTGAAAAACGGCCTATATCCAGTGACACACAGAGGCAGAGGTATTGCTACAGACTAAATGTTCTTGTCCCTACCCCCTATTCCTATGGTGAAACCTAACCCCGCATGTGATCATATTCGGCCGTGGGGTCTTTGGGAGGTACTTAGGTCGTGAAGTTGGAGCCCTCATTAATGGGATTAGTACCCTCATAAAAGAGACCCCACAGAACTACCTAGCCCTTCTGACTGAGGCCCCTAGGCTCCCTCTGTCCATGAGGACACACCAATTAGACAGCTGTCTTTGCCTCAGGAAATGAGCCCTCACCAGACACTGAATTATCTGGCACCCTGATCTTGGACTTCTAGCCTCTAGAGAGATGAGAAATAAATCTTTATGTTTTAAGCCACCAAGTCTATGGCATTTTTGTTATGGCAGCCCAAAATGACAAAGACAGTTATAAAGGTCCAAGGCACTTTGGATTAATGAAGGGCCACTTCAAGCTTGATTTTTTCCCTTTATCTAATTCTGATTTTATAACCCTTGTTTTCATAGGAGTTGATCCCAAGAGTTTCCCCAGCCTGGCACAATAGGCATTGTCATCCTGTCTTATAGATCAGGAAAAGTGAAAGTGAAGTCGCTCAGTCATGTCCGACTCTTTGCAACCCCATGGACTGTAGCCTACCACACTCCTCTGTCCATGGGATTTTCCAGGCAAGAGTACTGGAATGTGTTGCCATTTCCTTCTCCAGAGGATCTTCCCAACCCAGGGACTGAACCTGGGTCTCCCACATTGTAGGCAGACGCTTTACCATCTGAGCCACCAGGGAAGACTGGAAGATAGATCAGGAAACAAAGGCTCAAAGATGAGGAATGAGATGCCTGGGTTTGGCAGTTTAGTCAAATCATGAGCTGAGTCCTACTCATTGCAAATCTTATTTCCTCTACATTGGGATTCTCGTCTCTGTGGCCTGTCAGATCTTTGAAATAGATTTTATCTACACTTCAGGAGGTGCACTGAACTAAAGCAGCTGCTTGTTGTTTGGTCTCTTTAGTCATGTCTGACTCTTTTGTGACCCTGTGGACTGTAGCCCTCCAGGATCCTCTGGGCATGGGATTTCTCAGGCAAGAATACTGGAATGGGCTTCCATTTCCTTCTCCAGGGAATCTTCTTGACCTAGGGATTGAGCCTGTGTCTCCTACATTGGCTGGCAGATTCTTTACCACTGAGCCACCCCAAAGCATCCTGAAGTCCCATTAGTTATTTTCCAAATGTTTGGTGCCAGATATTCCTTTTCTCCACCTTTACCTCAACAAGGGCAATGGAAACCAGAATACACTTAACACTGTCTATTCTCAGGCTTGCTGCTGTAAAACTCTTATATGAAATTCAGAACACCCTAGGACCCCAGCCCCTTGTCTGGAAGAAAGGGTCAATATTGAGACAGAAGAGTCTAGGGCAGGGCCAAAGATAGGCATAAACCAGCGTAAAGCCAGGATTCACAAAAAAGAGCAAAGATGGGGTTAGAGCAAGGGAAATGTCAGGGCAGGGAACAGGCAGGAAAACTGAGACAAAGAGGCAAGAGAAGGCAGAAATAGGGGCATTCCTTCCCAGGTTTCTGCAGCTGCCCTGTCGGCGAGCCCTCAGCCCTAGGAGATACTGGACATGCTTCACAGAGATCTGCCTTTTTACTGATTAACCAGTTTCCTCTTCTCCAGCTATCCTGCTTTAGCCCTGGGGAATGGGAGAGTCCTTAAAAGCTTGACATGGAGCACATGCTATAGCTGTGAATAGCTCTGAGCGTGTCATAGTACTTCAAGTCAAATCAAACACCAGCCATAACTCAAGCATACCATGAGTCTTCATTATGAGAAAGTGAAAGTCGCTCAGCCATGTCAGACTCTTTGCCACCCTAGGCCAGAATACTGGAGTGGGTAGCCTTTCCCTTCTCCAGGGGATCTTCCCAACCCAGGGATTGAACCCAAGTCTCTCACATTGGGGGTGAATTCTTTACCAGCTGAGCCACAGGGGAAGCCCAAGAATATTGGAGTGGGTAGCCTATCCCTTCTCCAGCAGATCTGTCCAACCCAGGAATCGAACCAGGGTCTCCTGCATTGCAGGCAGATTCTTTACCAACTGAGCTGTCAGGGAAGCCCCTTCATTAGGAGTCATTACCAAAGAAGTCATTTTGCAAAACAAATCAATGGTCTCGTTTATTTTATTTGACAGGGCTTCCCAGGTGGCTCAGTGTTAAAAGAATCTGCTTGCCAGTCAAAGCAGGAGACACAGGAGTTGCAGCTTCCATCCCTGGGTCAGGAAGACCTCCTGTAGGAGGAAATGGCAACCCACTCCAGGATTCTTGCCTAGAAAATTCCATGGACAGAAGAGCCTGGCAGACTATCGTCCACGAGGTTGCAAAGAGCTGGACATGGCTTAGTGACTAAGCACAGATTTTATTTGATAGCACACATTCCCAATAGCAAGGAAAAAAATAAGAATTGTTCCTTTGCATTTGTTGTAATAGGAATTGATCAGCTTTTCTAATGAGAAGAAAATGTTCACTGGTGAATTTTTCAGTCTGTTATTGAGGATTTAAAATTGAACAAAAAGGAGAGGGAACTCAGGGTGAGACTCTAAGCATGAAACCAGTGTCTAATGTACCTAGTAATTCACACAAGAAAATAATTAAAGAGTCCATAGGATGTAGCACTTAGGTCCTAGTTGCCTGAATACCAGTTACCAAACATATAACGTGATGTTCATGCAAGAAAACCAGTATATCTACCCCACAGACGTTACTGCATCTTGGCAAAATAAGAGTCACAAGTGGCAATGCTTATGGAAAGCAGCACACTTCTGTGTCAGGAAGATATATACCTTTGTGAAAATTCCAAAATCAGGAATGGCAGAATGATAAACAACATCTGGGTAGAGATTAAAGGAAAAAACATCAAAACAATATTACTGTTGGAGAGGATGAGATAGGGGTGATGGTTGGTAAATTAGCCATTCCAGGCAGAATGAAAGAATGGATGACCCCTTCCTAACACTGATCACACGTCTGGCACAGATACAGAGGCGGGAACAGAAGCGATGCAGAATTGTGCTTATCTTGACATCTCCAGAAAGTCCGTCAGCTGAACGTGCAGCAGTGGATAACATGTCACGGACAACTTCATCTTTTAGAAGGCAGGGAAGGCAATGAAGGGAATTTCCGCATAGGACCCAGTCCTGACAAACAGAGAAAGTACTAGTTGGCAGAGTAAAAATGATAGCATCCTTGAGAAGGAGCAAACCAGTATGAGCACCTTATGGTCTGTGATAGCAAACACTTCAAACCCTGAGTGAAGCTAGATATGTGGCCTAAACTAAAAGAAAACAGATTTCCAAAGGTTTAAAAAAAAAAAAGTGTGATCGTATGTCCAGAGACTGGGCACACAAAAAGGACTCTATGCTTTTTTAAACACCCAGTTCCAAGAGTCTAATCATGAAGGTGAGGGAGAGGTAGCTACGGAAACAGCTCAACCAGCTGTTACAGAATGGAAGGACCAACGTGTAACCACAGACAAATGAAAACTAATACCAAGGGAATGAAATAAAGCTTGTGAAAATTGCCAAAGATATAAATAGGTTTCCTAAAGATATGACGGGAACACGAAACAGATATGGGAAAACACCATGAAGTTTACCAAAAAGAGTCAAAAACAGAACATTTCGGGTCTTTTCTCTTTGTAAACCACCTACATTTCTCTGTCCCATTCTCATGAGGTTGCAGTGTGCCTGTCAGCCACAGGCTCAGCCTGCCCGGGCCAGGGCCACGAACACATGATCAAACAGGGCCAGTCAGATGCTCCCCATGAGATTTGATACACAGATACTGAGAAGGTGTTTCTCTTCCTTTTGGATTTGAACAAAGCCCATGAGCTATCTTCCCAACCATGTGGAAAGCCCATCCTCAAAAGGAATCAGAATTCAAATAGGGCAAAAAATCTAGGCTTCTGATGACATCTTCTGAATCTCTGAATTCAGCCATGATTGAAGCAAGCCTTACCCCTGATTTTCCAAGCTATGTGAACTAAGGTATTCCTTTTTATCATAAGAGTTTAAACTGGGTTTCTTTTAATCAAAAGAGGCCTGACTAATACATTGGTTGAGAAGGTTAACTGTCAGATTAAAAAGGAGAAAGCAAATACTGGAAGGAGGAAATTAAAGTGCAAGCAAGGAAAGAGGTTGAAAAATACATCTTTCAAAGGACTTTAGTTCCACTCCATAAGACTAAAAGAAGGCTCAGATGACATCAGTGAACTGTAAATAGTCATCTTTGAAGAACTATGGGAACAGAAGTCTTCTGGCAGGTGGAAAAAGGGAAAATAAATGTTTCCATTTTCAAAAAGGTGAAAGAAGTTACAATCTTTAAACTACACCCAAAGAGATTAGACAGATCCCTAGCAAAATGTTACAATATAAAATGGGGGTAAATAGTTAAAAAGCAAAGAGGTAATCATTAGGGACCAACACAGGTTCATGAAGTTCAGTGCCTGCTGGGATTATATTATTTCCTCTTTGAACTGCATATCCCAGCCAGAGATGTTTGATGGAATTATTCATGATGCCAGGTACTGGGTGAGGCACTGCTCTGATAGTATTATGTGTGATGTTTGTAGTCATAATTGGTTTCCTTTGTAAAGTATAACAATGTCGGCTGTGTACTGACAATCTAATATGTTCCAAAATACACACATGTACATACGGTACTGTACACAAACATTTATTCACACATAACATGCACATTCATACATATATGCATAAGCACACATATATGTATACCCCAAAACACGTGCATGTGCACATACGCACAATACACACAGATATATACACATACACATAAACACACTTGCATGTGCACAAACACACAAGAGGCACAGTGGGCATACACACGTACACATGAGCACATTAAAATGTCACACATATACACACACACACATTGGTCTTAATATAAGTGCAGCATACATATATACCTGTAGATACACATACATATATATGCATGCACACACCAATATAAAAATCTAACCTGGGCAATAAAAATCCCTATGATACAGGGAAAATTGGAGTGAGGCAGTTTGTCCAAGTTCACACACCAATAACAGCAAAAATATGTATTTGAATCTAAAATGTTCTGACTCTTAAACCAATATTGTTTGTCAACAACAGTTATCTATGCACACCATAAAAGTAAAGCTAACTAAGAGAGGGATGGCAAGCTGAGGAAAGGTCTGACGTATCTTTGACCTCTTCACCTTTCAAAAATGTGAATGACAAATAGGGAGAGCATTACAGTCAAATCTGAAAATAATTCAGAAATACATGTAATATGTTGTTGAAAGAATTGGAATCTATACTGAAAACAAGAAGAAATATATTTATATATTTTATATTAAAAATATATATATATATTTTGCAATTAAGAAATAACCAAAAAATGAGCTTTCAGACTCAGGCTGCACACAATACAGGCACCTTAAGGAGAATTTCGCTTGACTGTCAGCTCAAGGAATTAACAATGAGAAGCTGCTGCTGAAAGAATGAACTCATCCCTGGGCTGAATTAACAGAAGTATGAAGTTCATGAGGAGGGAGGAAATTCTCCTTTTTAACCCTCTCTGGACTAAATTACGGAGAAGGCAATGGCACCCCACTCCAGTACTCTTGCCTGGAAAATCCCATGGATGGAGGAGCCTGGCGGGCTGCAGTCCATGGGGTCGCTAAGAGTCAGACAGGACTGAGCGACTTCACTTTCACTTTTCACTTTCATGCATTGGAGAAGGAAATGGAAACCCACTCCAGTGTTCTTGCCTGGAGAATCCCAGGGACGGGGGAGCCTGATGGGCTGCCGTCTATGGGGTCTCACAGAGTCGGACACGACTGAAGCGACTTAGCAGCAGCAGCAGGACTAAATTAACACAATGACACAGGCCCAGAGGAGACTGTCCATGATAATGATGAATTTAATTGCGTACTAGCTAGATTAGAGAAAGATGACCACTGTGTTTGATGACAGAAGTAAAGACTTAGACCATGAGTGTGTGAGGAGAATTCATTACATATTCCTTTTACCATCCAGAGAGCTTTAAAAGGCAAAATGGGAATTAATGGAAAATTTCTGTGAGTGAGTCAGATTTCAACACAATGTAAATTTAAGATTTCCTGTTACTGCAGAGATTAAATGCAGTACCATGGAAAGCAGAGATCAAAACTTTTAGTAATATGATGCTCTCCTGATATAAAGGAAGTCAGAGGACCATGGAAGACATCTTTTTGCTCCTGGAAAGAATGACTTGAGTGGTCTCTCATATGAAATATAGGTAAGGTGGGCATCCATTGCCCAATTGCCTTAACAGTCCCCCCAACAAAACCCACTAAACAATCCCTGTGGAAGGAAGTTGATCTACCAGCACAAGTGAAAGTTTCTCTGGGGAAAAAGGGACTCAGATCCGATGGCCTGTGTGTCCTTGGATTTGAATTTAGAGAAATCTTTAAGTGAGGGCTGAGGTGACTTTGACCCCAAAGGGAGAACACACCAGAAGGAAAACAGGAACCATCAACTGCAGTAAGCTCAGCACATAGGATGTTTGTGGGGAAGAGCTAGTTGTAGCTCAGTGTGTGACTGAGGCTGAAAGTTGCTTGGGCTATAGTTTACTGGAGGTTATGTTTGAAGAATAATTAATGAACGTGCATGCAACCACCTTGCCATGCAAGCATGGCATACCAGTTTGACATGTGTGGGGATAGTGACCAAGAACATCAGTGCATCTGTGCAAGTTGAGTCTTCAGCAGGACACCATGTGACAGGCAGCAAACCACAAAAGCAGAAGGAATGGATACTCCTCTCCATTCTTTTTCATCTCTACTTTCAGTAGCACAAATGACTGCCTCTCCTCTTTCACTGTCTAGTCTCTGGGATTCTTGGACAGGTGGATTTGGATGGTACTCAGTGGAGAGACACTGTGCTTCTGTTATGAAGGATTACTGCTGTTTAGTTGCTAAGTCATGTCTGATTCTTTGAGACCCCATGGACTGCAGTACCCACAGTCTCCCAGAGTTTGCTCAAAAGCATGTCCATTGAGTCAGTGATGCCATCCAACCATCTCATCCTCCCCCCTCTCTTCCTGCCCTCAGTCTTCCCCAGCATCAGCGTCTCCTTCTAATTACTAAAAAATGAAAATTACAGGAATGAAGAAATAGAAATTAGTTAAGTATTTTCACACACATGTATTTTTTTTTTTAATTAAGACAGTGCCAGCCCACTAGAGTATTCTTGCCTGGAGAAATTCTATGGACAAAGGAGCCTGGCAGGCCACAGTCCATGGGGCCACAGAGTCAGACACGACTGAGCGACTAACATACCCACACACTGCTTTGAAAGCTGTGCCGGAAACTGTAAATCCTTAAGGGCTCTAAAAGTCCCAAGTTCCAAGCCTTTGTATCTTGCTTTTAGTGGCAGAAGAATAGATAAGGGCATCTGCAGCTGAATTAGCTTCCCATTACCATAAACTTATTTGCTTAAAACAACCCAGATTGACTGTTTTATAGTTCTAGAGGTCAGAAGTCTGGCGTTGGTCTCAGAAGGACACAGTCAAGGTATCAGCAGACTTGCCTTCCTTCTGGAGGTCCCAGGAGAGAACTCATTTCCTTGCCTTCTCCAGCTTTTACAGGCGCTCTACTCGGCTTGGTTGGTGACCACCTTCGACCCTTCCTGCAAGCTCCGCCTCCGCTGCCGCATCCTCTCTCCACTCATCTCTCCCTCTCTCCCTTCTGCTTCCATCAGATCCGCCCAATGGAAACAAAAACCTCCCCATTTCAAGAGGCTTAGCTCAATCACATCTGTGTCATAGTTACCACAGACAGGGACACAGGCACCGCTGGGTCTGTAACTTCACCTTCCACCTATGACAGGAGTCCTGAGCAGTTACTACAGCAGCTGGAAGGAACTTCTGTTTCCTTTTTTATGGACTTCCCAGATGGTGCTCATAGTACAGAACCTTTGTCAAAACTGAGAGGACAGAGGTTTTAGTTTATTGATGCAATACCTACAAGCTTAATCCACTGGACTTGGCAAAGGAGAAAGTTTCAGAGAAATGGACAGAGATCCCCCCAAGACTTCATGAAGGCAAGTGATACAGAGACCCAACAGAATTGCTTAAAAATAAATTCTCCCCCTCAGTGTGTTTCTACGAATACCCTGTAGGAAGATGACAATAATCTTTGACTTACCTGGTTTGGGGAACTGTTTTAATTTTAATATTTTCTACTCCTGCCCCCGCCAAATCAAAATCATTATTTAGCAAAGCATCAAGGGATTCAGGTCCTTATGAGAAAATCTCCTCCAAATCTCCCTTACCAGAGCTCAAGAGGTTAATAGGGGAAGTAAAGAGGCAGTGGCCTTACTTGAAACCTAACTTGGTGAAACAAGTCAAAAAGCTACATGAAGAAAAACCTTAAATTTAGTACAGTTTCTAAAAACATCTGCCTCTTTCTAACATGTTTCTCGTTTCTGTTTCTGCCAACTTCAGGCAGAAGCCAATCCCCACTTTTTTTTCTTTTCACTTTATGCCGATGCCAAAAGACTAGCCAATAGTGCCTATTCCTTTCTATGGAATCAACTTGCTTATTAGAAACTGTAGTTACTATACCCCATACTCAGACCAACCCAAGTCTAAAAGTTGGAGACAGTTTAACTGGCAGGCACAGAAACTATGTAGGTAAGGAAAAAATCTTTTACTTGTTCCCCAACCAGTGCAGGCCAGTCCTTAACTCCTTATCTAGAGGTAACCCAGGTAACTCAGCATCAATAACAGGAGCATGAATGCCTAGCAGGGTCAATATAGACACTCGCAAATGCCCTGTCTGCAAATAAAATTTGATATCTTTCTCATGACTATACTACCTACAAATAAAACAAAATGTTTTTATTATTGCTATCATATTTTGATGAAGCTAATCTATTTCTTCTTGTTTTGGCAGCAAAAAGTTGAGATTGTTAACTTTTGATTTTAGCAGTCGTAAAATGGGGAAATCAATGCAAGGTGCCAAGAGAGAGAAGTGAATCTGTTAGAGACATATTGAATTGCCATAGATATAATTAATCATGAAGCAATGATGTCTAGAACCTTCTAGAGTACTTTCATAATTTGTGTTGTATATCTCATGGAGAAATATATTAAGACTGCGTGATGTCAGTGTTGTTTACTTTTTCTTCATTAGACATAGAAGAATTATTAATAATTGAGTTTATTTTTATTTAAGGATAATTTATGAAGATACAAGAAGATGAATATGATGCCAAAGTTAAATTAAACCTTTGGGACCTCCACCTTCAATTTGGCCAAATTGATTCAGCCTATAACATTGCTGTGACTGGATTTATCTATACTCCCTCCTGGAGTATATGCAACCACGTGCATACACTGTCTGCTGTATATATTACTACTATGGTTCATTAAGTCTCAGTTTCACAGTCTATAAAATGGAGAAATAATACTTTCAGAGTACTTTTAGATGTCTCCAGGCATTGTCAAATGTTTTTTGGGGAGGCAAAATCACCCAGGATAAGAATCATTGATCTAAGCAAATTGGTGGTTGTGACTCATTTAAAAAGCCCATGTTGCTCAAAAGTTGCTTGATGTTCTTTTTTCCTATACCACTTGCTAATTTATAAGACATTCTGCCATTTTGCTTGAATTACAGAGGTTTTTATTTTTAGCTTTTTTGGATAAAGACTCAAGGAAGAAAAAGTCTGTCTAACAGGACAAAATATCTTTTCAGTTTTCACTTTTTGATTTGTTAAAAAAAAAAACAATGGTTAATCACTATAGCAATGTTGCCTTTTTACCCACAGAAATTCACACACACACACACACACACACACACACACACACACACACACACACTATTCAAACTAAAAATATTTTGAGTTTACAATTACTTAAATACTATGTTTAATTTTATTGTTTGTCTCATTCCAAAAAGAATGATATTTTTAAAATCTATTTCTTATTAATATACTTTTCAAATCTTAACTTATAGAAAAATTAGTTTGTAAAAGTGTTTGTCATTTTTATGTTTTGGATGTTCGTGAGGTAGAAAACAACATTGATGTATAAGCTGATGCATTGCACATTTTGACTTTGAAAAATTGTCAACCACAATGAGTTAATTTGCAATGTCTCTATCTACAAGCAAAGCGTTATTCCTATGAGACCACTTACCATACACAATCAGTGAGTCTATTCATCTACCTGATATTGTTGTTGTTTAGCCACTCAGTTGTGTCTGACTTTTTTGCAACCCCATGGACTATAGCCTGCCAGACTCCTCTGAAAGGAGATTTCCCAGGCCAGAATACTGGAGTGGCTTGCCATTTCCTTCTCCAGGAGATCTTCCCAAACCAGGGATCAAACCTGATCCCCTGCTTTGGCAGGCAGGTTCTTTGCCATTGAGCCACCAGGAAGGGCTTATGGTAATAGCATCCTGAGATCCTTCTGCCACCACTCCCCCTCCCATCTGGGGAGCTGTTAACTGCTGGTGTTGGGGACACAAAAGCCCAGGCAGGTTCTTTACCACTGAGCCACCTAGGAAGCCCCTACCTGTATACTGACTTGATAAATAAACATTAACTTCTTCATTGTTTATAGAATAAAATCAAAGCTTACAATCCACTATTCAAAAAATTGCTTCAGTCTATATTTATTGATCTGAAATATTGTCCAAAAGATATTAAGTGAAAAAAAGCAATTTCCTGAGGTATTACCTGTGTCTGTTTGTTTAGAAAAAGATTATGCATGTATAAGAATGAGCTCAACATTCAGAAAACTAAGATTATGGCATCTGGTCCCATTACTTCATGGCAAATAGATGGGGAAACAGTGGAAACAGTGGCAGACTTTATTTTGGGGGGCTCCAAAATCACTGCAGATCATGATTATAGCCATGAAATTAAAAGATGTTTGCTCCTTGGAAGAAAAATTACGACCAACCTAGATAGCATATTAAAAAGCAGAGACATTACTTTGCCAACAAAGGTCTGGCTAGTCAAAGCTTTGGTTTTTCCAGTAGTCATGTATGAATGTGAAAGTTGAACTATAAAGAAAACTGAGCACCAAAGAATTGATGTTTTTGAACTGTGGTGTTGGAGAAGGCTCTTGAAAGTCCCTTGGACTGCAAGGAGATCCAACCAGTCCATCCTAAAGGAAATCAGTCCTGAATAGTCACTGGATGGACTGATGCTGAAGCTGAAATTCCAATACTTTGGCCACCTGATGTGAAGAACCGACTCACTGGAAAAGACCCTAATTTTGGGAATGATTGAAAGTTGGGGGAGAAGGGGACAGCAGAGGATAAGATGGTTGGATGGCATTACTGACTCAATGGATATGAGTTTGAGTAAGCTCTGGGAGTTGGTGATGAACAGGGAAGCCTGGCGTACTGCAGTCCATGGGGTTGCAAAGAGGTGGACAGGACTGAGGGACTGAACTGAACTGAAGTGAACTGAACTGAAAGAATGTACATAAATGGAGAAAAATACAAACCAGACTGAACTAGGGAAAGGAACTAGAAGTAGGGGAGAAAACAAAATAATTTGGTGAAAAGGAAAATTTGTTCAAAATGAGTATTCAAAGTTTCATATGTGTTTGCTATTTATATATAATTCATTTAAATCTAATTATTCCTTTCTTCCATATTCATGGTAAGGAAATATGTAACCATCCAAATGGTCAAAAACTGTTATAGTTGGTTAAAATAGCATTTAAAATATGGTTCCTATATATAGATTAATAGCATATGCATTTAAAAAGAACATTAGAAAAATATTCTGTAGAACATTCATAATGTATATCTCTGGCTAAATCATAAGTGTACTTTATGTTATTTTTCTTGTCTGCATTTTATTTTTTAATGAATATGTAATGCTTTTATAATGAGGGACTAAAAATAAAGGAAAGGGATCTGAGGAGTGGGGAGTGGGATGAAGAAGCTGTTGACTTTCCAGAACACTGAAAAAGTATGTCAGAAAAGTGCTGTGTGAATAAGTGGTCTTTAAATGTGTAAGATCAGCTTTGAGATTTCTCTCAGAGATACTTGTCAAGAGCTGCTGGAGGCACTGAGTCATACTTTCACAGGAATCTCTTAGTAAAGGAAGGGATTGAATTCCAGAAGATAAAAACAAGTTGGTGGAAAATGGCTCCTGGGGATTTGTTCTCTTCTGGTTATGGGTTATTTCAGTTCAAGACTTTTTGATTATATATGGATATAGGAATATACCCTCATGTGATTAGAAAGATAATTTATATGGGATTAAACCCAAGAATTCATTTTCCATTTGAACAAACTTCTTAAGAACTGGTGCACTCTGCACTTCATCATGTGTAGACCTTAGTTGGAAAACAGCTGGTGTCCCAGGAATATAAACATACCCTTTGAAGTTGTGTTCTCAGGATTGGAGGTGATGCTTTCCTGGCTTGTTTATTCTCTTGGTGCATGGACTGCAGTTGTCATTCCCTTCCTTGCCTTTAGTTCCTTCTCTTCCTTATGCTTCTACCTCCGCAGAGTTGGCGAGCTGTTCAAAAATCCATGACTTTAAAGATTGTATATAATATGTAAGCCTGCAAGGCCTTCAGAGATTTTAGGATGAGCTTCCCCAGTGGCTCAGATGTTAAAAATCTGCCTGCAATGTGGGAGACCCAGGTTTGATTCCTGGCTCAGGAAGTCCCCCTGGAGAATGAACAGACAACCCACTCCAGTATTCTTGCCTGGAGAATCCCATGGACAGAGGAGCCTTGCTGGCTACAGTCCTTGAGGTCACAAAGAGACACGACTGATCAACTAACACACACACATGATTAATTTCATGTTATTATTGAATTATTCATATTATTTCCAAATTTTTATTATCTTTTCTTCTAAACACCTTTTGTTGCAACAAGACTAGAAGGTGAAGCAATTTCCTCAAGGAAGTATAGAAAGTCAGGAAAATCTAACAAAATTGAATTTAATCTTGGACTGCATTTAAGAGAAGCACAGAGAGAAGTTTAAGCTGAAAGTTCCGACTGTGGTCAGCCCATAGAGAAGATGTTAGATTCCAAAGTCAGCTGTTAGACCACTGAGTGGAAGTTTCTAACTTAGCAACCCAGGATAGGTTTGAAGAGTTTAACCTCTGCTACACGTAAAGAGATGAGAATACCAGACCATCTTACCTGTCTCCTGAGAAACCTGTATGCAGGAAGCAACAGTTAGAACAAGACATGGAACAACTGACTGGTTCCAAATTGGGAAAGGTGTACAATAAGGCTGTATACTGTCAACTTGGTTATTTAACTTCTATCCAGAGTACATCATGTGAATGAATCACAAGCTGGAATCAAGACTGTTGAGAGAAATATCAACAACCTCAGATATGCAGATGATATACCACCCTAATGGCAGAAAGTGAAGAGGAACTAAAAAGTCTTTTGATGAAAGAATGAAAAAGCTGGCTTAAAGCTCAACATTCAAAACACTAAGATCATGGCATCCAGGCCAATCACTTTCTGGCAAATAGAAGGGGAAAAGTGGAAGCAGTGTCAGATTTTCTTTTCTTGGGCTCCAAAATCACTGTGACAAACCATAAGGCAAACACTAAAAAGTATGCCAGAGACATCCCAGAAGAAAGGAGCAACTAGTGATACATCAGTTCAGCCAGTTCTGTCACTCAGTCGTGTCCAACTCTTTGCGGCCCATGAATCACAGCATGCCAGGCCTCCCTGTCCATCACCAACTCCCGGAGTTCACTCAAACTCATGTCCATTGAGTTGGTGATGCCACCCAGCCATCTCATCCTCTGTCGTCCCCTTCTCCTCCTGCCCCCAATCCCTCCCAGCATCAGGGTCTTTTCCAATGAGTCAACTCTTCGCATAAGGTGGCCAAAGTATTGGAGTTTCAGCTTTAGCATCAATCCTTCCAATGAACACCCAGGACTGATCTCCTTTAGGATGGACTGGTTGGATCTCCTTGCAGTCCAAGGGACCCTCAAGAGTCTTCTCCAACACCACATATATACATATATTTGGTGAGGTGAAGAAATAACTTTTCTTCATCACATGTGTGAATATACTGTCATGTATACATACTTTGCTGACACAGGTGTGTATAGTCAACGCTATGGTTTTTCCAGTAGTCATGTACAAAGTGAGAGTTGGACCATAAAGAAAGCTGAATGCCAAAGAACTGATGCTTTCAAATTGTGGTGCTAGAGGACTCTTGAGAGTCCTTGGACAGCAAGGAGATCGAACCAGTCAGTCCTAAAGGAAATCAACCCTGAATATTCACTGGAAGGACTGATGCTGAAGCTGAAGCTCCAATAATTTGGCCACCTGATGCAAACAGCTGACTCATTGGAAAAGACCCTGATGCTGGGAAAGATTAAGGGCAGGAGGAGAAGGGGGTGACAGAGGATGAGATGATTGGATGGCCTCACCAATTCAATGGACATGAATCTGAGCAAACTCTGGGAGATAGTGAAGGACAGAGGAGCCTGGAGTGCTATATAGTCCATGGGGTCACAAAAACTCAGACATGACTTAGCAACTGAACAACAACCACCACCATCTCTGCAAGGGAGATATATCAAAAGGTATAGGAGTAGTAAATAGATTCCTGAAGAGATATTTTGGGAGAGAACTGCTTTAGCATGATGAGTGTCCCCCTCTCACCCGCACAGCAGGATGTGGGGTACTTAGCCCCAAGCCAAGAAAGCAGGGCATCAGTGCATCCTCAGGGAGCTTCATGTGTGTCCCCTAGAGTTGGGAAGCACACTGTGCTGGTACCGGAGGAGCCTGGGGATCCAGAGGTGTGAGAGCAGAGCAAGGAGAGAGATGCCACTGCACTGCAATTTACCTGCACAACTTGAGTTTTGTCAAGATAAAGAATAAATAATAAAGGATAAGTATCTCCTGGGGACCAAATGTGGGCCAAATTAAATGAGATTTTGCCTAAGAAGGCATCACTCAGAGGGTAAGGGACTTCCATTGAGTGTTTTTATGGTTGAACTCTGGAAAAACCATAGCTCAAGTTTGGGGCAGCAGCTGAGAAAATTATTGTGTCATTTTAATCATGAGTATTCTGATGGATCAGCAGAGAGATATCTGAAGATTCCACCAAACTTTCCAGGAAGGAAAAAAAAAAAGTTTCACCATCTTTCAGACCCAGAAAGCATCCATTACCAGAATAATTGTCAAATAAGAGATAATCCTAGGGCTTCCCCGGTGACTCAGAGGTTAAGAATCTGCCTGCACTGCAGGAGATGTGGATTCAATCCCTGAGTCAGGAAGATCCCCTGGAGGAGGGCATGGCAACCCACTCCAGTATTCTTGCCTAGTGAATCCCATAGACAGAGGAGCCTGATGGGCTACAGTCCATGGGGTCGCCAAGAGTTGGACACGACTGGAGCAGTTTAGCACAGCACACATATAGCACAGAAATAACCCTACCATCCTACTTCTTCTGCCCTCACTCTACTATAGTCGACCCTGAAGAAATCAATAACTGCAACTAGTGGGTTGATGGGGAAGGAGGTGAGCTGGAGACAAATAGCCAATCACAGTACTTCCAGAAAGTAGCCTACTTACCTGTAGTCAAGCCCTAGGTCAGAAGAGGAAGAGAAACAAGCCTTAACATTGAATGAAGACGTAAAAGTTGATCTTTTAATTACCAAATGAAGATGGACAAAGTGTAATGCTAAATAATGAGGCATATATAAGGCAGTATTTAAGAACAAGTGTTTGTCGTTATTTTGGATTGTCTTGTATAGCAATATACTCGTGATTGGTTGTCCCAGCTGAGTCTGGGTGGCATTTGTCATGGTTCTTACACGAAGTATCTAAAATTAATCATTTGGTTCTAGGTCAAATTGCCAAAGACCCACTTGTTTTGAAGCCAATTTGCCAAATGACCAATCCACCCAATGCTATTTCACTGAAAACCAGTTCACCCAACACCAACTTGTCACATCTACTTGTTTCCTTTAACAATTTCATTTTAATTGACTATTTCTTTTTTTTCATAAGAGAACACTCTTAAGGAATATTTAATTGATTGCTGCCCTCATTCCCTAGGGTCTGAGAGGAGAAACTGAGGAGCAGAGAATATACAAAGTTTCTGTGTCTATGTGGGCATGTGTATGTAATCTATAAATATAATACATAACATATACATATTATACAATACTACATCATATATAGTGGGTGTGTGTATATATTGGGGCTTCCCAGGTGGTGCTAGTGGTAAAGAACCCGCCTGCCAAGGCAGGAGACATAAGAGATGTGGGTTCGTTCCCTGGGTTAGGAAGATTCCCTGGAGGAGGGCAACCCACTCCAGCCTTCTTGCTGGAGAATCTCATGGACAGTGGAGCTTGGCAAGCTATGGTCTTTGGGGTTGGAGAGAGTCAGACACAACTGAAGCGACTTAGCACGCATGCATGTATATATTATCATTTATCTCATTCAGCTGACATTATTAGGTTACATATATACTCCCTTGTTAAATTATGAACTCCTAAACTTTATTTTTGGGGCTCCAAAATCACTGCAGATGGTGATTCCAGCCATGAAATTAAAAGATGCTTACTTCATGGAAGGAAAGTTATGACCAACCTAGACAGCGCATTAAAAAGTAGAAACATTACTTTGCCAACAAAAGTTTATCTAATCAAGGCTATGGTTTTTCCAGTAGTCATGTATGGATATGAGAGTTGGGCTATAAAGAAAGCTGAGTGCTGAAGAATTGATGCTTTTGAACTGTGGTGTTGAAGACTCTTGAGAGTGCCCTGGACAGCAAGGAGATCCAACCAGTCCATCCTAAAGGAAATCAGTCCTGGGTGTTCATTAGAAGGTCTGATGCTGAAGCTGAAACTCCAATACTTTGGCCACCTGATGTGAAGAGCTGACTCATTTGAAAAGACTCTGATGCTGGGAAAGATTGAGGGCAGGAGGAGAAGGGGACGACAGAGGAAAAGATGGCTGGATGGTATCACTGACTCAATGGACATGGGTTTGGGTGGACTCCGGGAGTTGGTGATGGACAGGGAGGCCTGGCGTGCTGCGATTCATGGGGTCGCAAAGAGTCGGACACGACTGAGCGACTGAACTGAACTGAACTGAAAGTTAGGAACCACATTTTTAGGCCATCAAGTGCCTAAGTGTCATGACCGGTACGAAGTTAGATAAATGAGTTAATGAATAAATGAGAGAATGAATGAACTACTCACTGCAAACACTCTCAGCAAAGTTGCCAGTGGAAGATATAAGTCTCGTCTGAAAAAAAAGCAATTTTCCAGAAACCCTGGGTCCTCACCTAAAAATCAAACTTATCAAAGTCATTTATGGTTGTGAGTCAGTCTTCACCTAGATGCCTGGAGACCCGGCTTTAATCCCTAGGTTGGGAAGATCACCTGGAGAAGGCCATGCATATTTATATCCACACCCAAAGCTGAAACAGCATTTCCTAAATGATATTTTTAATCTTACTGCTTTCACCAAATTCACAAGCCCTGTATCTTTTCTTCTTTATAATTCTTCTGTAGCATCTCATAGTTTATCTTCATCGCATAAAAATTGTACCCCAGTCTAAATTTTGTTTTTAATGACTTGTATTCCTCTTTTCACCCATTTGAGGTTCATTTATTTTCTCTTTATTTGCTCTAACTCTCTACACTTTTTTGAAATAAATCACCTAAAACTCGGTCAGATTTTTTTTTAATAGTCAAATCAAAAACACAAGCCCAAAGTTCTGATTTCTACCAATTCTCATAGATCTATTTAACAGAAAAATCCAGTACATGCTGGTACACTCATAATTTGCCTATGTATTCAAGGAATTATTTTTAAAAAGTTAACATCGACATTTTGTTGTTGTTGTTGTTCAAATACTAAGTCATGTCCAACTCTTTGCAACCCCATGGACTACCGCTTTCCTGTCTTTTGGCCACCTCCTAAAGTTTGCTCACTCATGTTCACTGAGTTAGTGGTGCCATCCAACCATCTCATCCTCTGTCATCCCCTTCTCTTCCTGCCCTCAATCTTTCCCAGCATCAGGGTCTTTTCCAATGAGTTGGCTTTTCACATCAGGTGGCCAAAGTACTGGAGCTTCAGCTTCAGCGTCAGGACTTTCAATGAATATTCAGGGTTGATTTCCTTTAGGACTGACTGGTTTGATTTCATTGCTGTTCAAGGGACTCTCAAGAGTCTTCTCTAGCACCACAGTTCACAAGCATCAATTCTTCAGTGCTCAACCTTCTTTATGGTCCTTATGGCCCAACTCACATCTATACATGACTACTGGAAAAACCATAGCTTTGACTGGATGGACCTTTGTTGGAAAAGTGATGTCTCTGCTTTCTATTACAGTGTCTAGGTTTGCCATAGCTTTTCTTCCAAGGAGAGTCTTAAATCCATCCTCCATTTTACAATGGAGCCAATAAGGTCCAGAGAAATTGTATGAGTTCCCTAAGATCACACAGCACATACAGGTAAAACCAACACTGGAAGCCAGGTCACAAAGATTCAATGTTCTTTCCAGTCCAAAATATTGCCTTCCTTACTAAAGACAAAAATATAATGTCTAAGGTTGGAATTCTACCAAGACAACCCCTTCTCAGAGCTACATTACAGGAAGTGCATATTATTGGGGCTCTTTTGTTGTACAAGTGGGACTTTAAGACATATATGACTCTACAGTAATATTGGGGGCAAAATTCAAAGGTTTCAATCTATTGTTGCTACATTATGCTTAAAATCAAACAATTATTTGGTTGAGCTAAATACTATAAAATGTAATTATAGTTCTTTGTAACAACTCAGCAGAACTGGAGCTATATTTTTCTGTCTTAGCTCACCAAAACCCTGGAAGATATTCAAGGAGAGTTGATTTCATGTAGAATTAACTGGTTTGATCTCCTTGCTGTCCAAGGGGCTCTCAAGAGTCTTCTCCAGCACTGCAATTTGAAAGCATTGTATAACAAGTAGCATACATCATTTCTTTTAGATTCTAGCCATCAGTGATCAGAAAATGTGGCCAATTTGGACTCATTAATAATCAGTGTCAATTGCAAAGTTTAATTGATCTTGTGTGTATCAAATAAAGCTGGGCACTAATTATATATCTATATATCTATATATATATCATAAATACTTATGGTTTATTATACTGTAGCTTATATATTTCTGTCTTAGGGAGATAAAACTACTGCTCTGAACCACCAGCTTTTCCAGTTTAATCTGAATCTGACTTTTTGTCATCTTTATTTTTAGTTTATAAACTGCTCGAGAAGGGATTTTTTTCCCTCTTGATTCCTGCCTGAAGTTGAAACTGAGATTACGGAAATACCTCAAGTGGTTATTTCTATCCACACTGAAAGGAGAAATTTAGGGATATTTAGCTGAACATTCAAATGTTTCAGCTCTTATCCTTCACTATTAATAATACCATCATCTGTCTTTCACACAGAAAAAAATCTTTAACTTCAACTTGAGAATTTTATATCTTTTTCATTTCTTTCCTTATAGAGTCTTCCTGGAGTGAGTCATAAAAATGTAGGTTACAAAGTGCACCCCCAAATATGTGTATTAGTCTTGAAGTGGGATCACTAAAGATCCAAACTGAAGGATGCCTAGGCTCAGGGTCTTCCAAAATTCTGTTCCCATTTAGGACAAAAGGAGAGGAAGAAATTCCTTATAATCTTAGGCTCTGATCCTTATCTCTTCTCTGTACTATAAGAATTCAGTTAATTTGATAATGGTAGGTGGTAGTCATAGAAAAGTGGTCTAAGGCTCCAAAATTAGCTTTTAAAAGCCTTTGGCTTTTAATCCTAAGTGGCTTTCACTCATCTTAACAAGTTTAAATTTGGATATGAGCAGTTTAAAAAAAAAGAATTGTAAATTACATAGCCAATATGGTTTTACCAGCATTCTACCAAATTACTCACTATCCGCTCATAAAGTAAGGTGATGGGTGGTATCATTTCCTGTGTGGGTGTAGCTAAGTTAAGGTGGGATTTCAGAGTTTTAGTTTTATCCTTTAATATCCTTCTATCATCATAGACATGTTCTTATCTCACTGTCTTCATAAATTTCACTTTAAACTTCTGAACATAAAGATTATCTTACTAAAAGGAACAAAGAGTTGTCAAGTTTCTTTATTTTCAAGTAGAATTCTGATCAAAATGCTGAGTCTTTGCTGAAACTTAGCAAAAAATGTATTTTGGTTTATGGACGTCTCTGTTGGAATAAATGGATTCAGTTGAGAGTCTCAAATCCTTGTGTGAATTCACCAGCCGCTTTGACCCTTCACCCCCCCACCCCCCACCCCTTCTCTCTGCCTTCACCCTTTCCTGTAATAGTCACTGACTCACACAATTTTCAGGCTGACATAAACTTTAGAAATTGGTCATGGAGTCCAATTCTTCACTTTACAGAAAAGGAAAGCTGAAGCCCACAAAGTTTAAGAGATGTTCCCAACATGACCCAACTAGCTAATGGTAATGTCTTTTTTTTTTTTTTTTAAGAAAACTTTAGCTAAGTTTGACACCTACTTTGTTAGGCACTTTCCTATCCATTCTTACAGAGTAACTTAATCTTCTATCATAACATTTATAATACAGCATTCAATCTATTTATTTATTTGATATTATTATTTCTAGGACTGCTGCAACAAAAGTACCACAAACCTGGGGACTTTAAAACACATAAATTTGTTCTGTCACAGTTCTGGGTGCCAAAGACTAAAATCAGTGTTTCAGCAGGGCCACACTCCCCATTTCTTGCTTCTTTCAGCTGCTGGTGGTCCTTGGTGTTCCTTGGCTTACTGTCCATGTGTTCCTAGTCATACCCAACCCTTTTTAACCCCATGGACCGTAGCCCACCAGACTCCTCTGTCCATGGAATTTTCCAGGCAAGAATACTGCTGGTGCTTCTGCTGCTGCTAAGTCGCTTCAGTCGTGTCCGACTCTGTGCGACCCCATAGACGGCAGCCCACCAGGCTCCCCCGTCCCTGGGATTCTCCAGGCAAGAACATTGGAGTGGGTTGCGCAGTGGGTTACCATTTCCTACTTCAGGGGATCTTCCCAACCCAGGAATCGAACTCTTGTCTCTTGCATCCTCTGCATTGGCAGGTGGATTCTTTATCACTGCACCGCCTGTGAATCCTGGCTTACAGTAGCATAACTCTAATCTCTATCTCAGTCTTCACATGGCCATTTTCTCTGTATCTTCTCCTATTCATATAAGGACATTCTAAACCAGGAAGATTTCATTTTAAGATTCTTAAATAATTATTTCGGCAAGGACACTGGTGGACATGAATTGTGGGTGGATACTATTGGGTGGATACTATCATCCAAACACTTTTCAGTTTTCTTCACTGGATTATAAGCTCTATGTGGGAAGGAATTATATCCACATGGCCATCACCACAGTCAGCTTGGCACATAGCATACACTTAAGAAATAACTTTGGAAGGAATACTTTCCTTCCTCTCAATTTTTACCAAGATTTTCTATCACATTGTCATTTTCTCCAGCAACCTCAGTGCTCACTTCCACTTAATCCTTGAAAATTAACTCATGCTTCAGCCTGAAAACTAAATAAGGAATATTGAATCACCTGGAAGAAATCCCAGCTGACATTACTATTCACATAGCTCTACCTGATTTGTTAGTAAGAAATTTACATCCTTCTGGCTTATATTATACTTGAATATTTCTTTAATAATTTCTTTAAGAGCAAATATTATATCTTTTTCTCTTTATATCCTCTGGAAGAGAACCACAACTCAGCATAGATTTTCATTAAATATTCATTTAATATGTAAATCTGGATTATTTACTGACTTATGTATTCAGCTCTATTAGAAAGAGTCAGGTTTATTCAAATTCAAAGGAGTTAGCTGTATTCCTTTTTACTTCAGAAAAGCAAAAAAAACCCAAAACTTTCTTCCTCAAAGTGCTAACAGGTATTTCTATTCTTTGATTTAAATTTTTCTAAAACCTCTAAATGCCAAAATCTTCGAATTTAAATACCCAACAGGTACTTAGTTTCACTTGTTTCCTTTATTCCGTTGAATCTGTCTTCACATTCAGGTAAATTCAGCAATGTTATCCATATATATGTGTGTGTGTGTTTGCATATATATTATATATATAATCAATAATTGCTATCACTAATTTTTTCAAAGCCATTATTAATCTTTTCCATGTAAACACGAGTGCTGCCAAGATAATTACACTATATTCACAAATTTACATCATGATGTGTTAGAAGCATTTCATCAGGAAAACAAAACATGTTAGGTATTTTAGGCAGGAAGAAACTTAACCAAAATTTTGTGCTTACAAACCTGACGGAAGGGCAAGGGCCAGAGAAGGCTCCACTAGCACAGCCCCACCATGGATTCAATCAGAAAATTGCTTCTGTGACACAGGTTAGGATTCTCACTTAACTGCCTCCAGTGTTCACAGATGTCTGCAGGTCTGAGACAAGTGATGATAAGCAATGAAACATCCAGAGATCATTGCAAAGCCTCATTTCCATCACTGCCCAATTATTTGCCTGCCAATCCTAGTAAAATGATAGTATGGTTTCTACCCAGTTGTATGCTAAAATTATCTAACAACTGACTCACTGGACAGGAATAAAATGCTGATTTGTAGTACTTACCAACTTCCTTAAAGTAAATACTCCCACCACGGCTGACTTAAAGCTCCCAAATGCAGAGCTGGATCAGTTCAGTTCAGTTCAGTTCAGTCACTCAGTCGTGTCTGATCTTTGCGACCCCATGAACCGCAGCACGCCAGGCCTCCCTGTCCATCACCAACTACCGGAGTCCACCCAAACCCATGTCCATCAAGTCGATGATGCCATCAACCATCTCATCCTCTGTCATCCCCTGATCCTCCTGCCCTCGATCTTTCCCAGCATCAGGGTCTTTTCCAATGAGTCAGCTCTTCACATCAGGTGGCCAAAGTATTGGAGTTTCAGCCTCAACATCAGTCCTTCCAATGAACACCCAGGACTGACCTCCTTTAGGATGGACATTATATCCACATGGCCATCACCACAGTCAGCTTGGCACATAGCATACACTTAAGAAATAACTTTGGAAGGAATACTTTCCTTCCTCTCAATTTTTACCAAGATTTTCTATCACATTGTCATTTTCTCCAGCAACCTCTGGACTGGTTGGATTTCCTTGCAGTCCAAGGGACTCTCAAGAGTCTTCTCCAACACCACAGTTCAATAGCATCAATTCTTCGGCATTTAGCTTTCTTTATACTCCAACTCTCATATCCATACCTGACCACTGGAAAAACCATAGCCTTGACTAGACGGACCTTTGTTAACAAAGTAATGTCTCTGCTTTCCAACATACTGTCTAGGTTGGTCATAACTTTCCTTCCAAGGAGTGTCTTTTACTTTCATTGCTGCAATTGACATCTGCAATGATTTTGGAGCCCAGAAAAATAAAGTCTGACACTGTTTCCACTGTTACCCCATCTATCTGCCATGAACTGATGGGACCAGATGCCATGATCTTAGTTTTCTGAATGTTGAGCTTTAAGCAAAATTTTTCACTCTTTTTCACTTTCATCAAGAGGCTCTTTAGTTCTTCTTCACTTTTGCCATAAGGATGGTGTCATCTGCATATCTGAGGTTATTGATATTTCCTCCAGCAATCTGGATTCCAGCTTGTGCTTCTTCCAGCCCAGCGTTTCTCATGATGTACTCTACATAGAAGTTAAATAAGCAGGGTGACACTATACAGCCTTGACATACTCCTTTTCCTATTTGGAACCAGTCTGTTGTTCCGTGTCCAGTTCTAACTGTTGCTTCCTGACCTGCATACAGATTTCTCAAGAGGCAGGTCAGGTGGTCTGGTATTCCCATCTCTTTCAGAATTTTCCACAGTTTGTTGTGATCCACACAGTATAAGGCTTTGGCATAGTCAATAAAGCAGAAATAGATGTTTTCCTGGAACTCTCTTGCTTTTTCCATGATCCAGCAGATGTTGGCAATTTGATCTCTGGTTCCTCTGCCTTTTCGAAAACCAGCTTGAACATCTGGAAGTTCATGGTTAACATATTGCTGAAGCCTGGCTTGTAGAATTTTGAGCATTACTTTACTAGCATGTGAGATGAGTGCAATTGTGCAGTAGTTTGAGCATTCTTTGGCATTGCCTTTCTTTGGAATTGGAATGAAAACTGACCTTTTCCAGTCCTGTGGCCACTGCTGAGTTTTTCAAATTTGCTGGCATATTGAGTGCAGCACTTTCACAGCATCATCTTTCAGGATTTGAAACAGCTCCACTGGAATTCCATCACCTCCAGTGGCTTTGTTCGTAGTGATGCTTCCTAAGGCCGACTTGACTTCACATTCCAGGATGTCTGGCTCTAGGTGAGTGATCACACCATAGTGATTATTTGGGTCATGAGGATCTTTTTTGTACAGTTCTTCTGTGTATTCTTGCCACCTCTTCTTAATATCTTCTGCTTCTGTTAGGTCCATACCATTTCTGTCCTTTATCAAGCCCATCTTTGCATGAAATGTTCCCTTGGTATCTCTAATTTTCTTGAAGATATCTCTAGTCTTTCCCTTTCTATTGTTTTCCTCTATTTCTTTGCATTGGTTGCTGAGGAAGGCTTTCTTATCCCTCCTTACTATTCTTTGGAACTCTGCATTCAAATGGGTATATCTTTCCTTTTCCCCTTTGCTTTTCACTTCCTGTCTTTTCACAGCTATTTGTAAGGCCTCCTCAGACAGCCATTTTACTTTTTTGCATTTCTTTTTCTTGGGGATGGTCTTGATCCCTGTCTCCTGTACAACGTCATGAACCTTCATCCATAGTTGATCAGGCACTCTATCAGCTGGATAGGGATACGCAATTGGCTTCTTTGAGTTTTATGATACAAGTCAGCACACCTCTGCCTCTTTTCTGCCTTACAAATATTATAAAATGTATCTTACTGATAGTCTTCCCCGGTGGCTGAGTGATAAAGAATCCACCTGCAAATGCTGGAGACATGGGTTTCAATCCCTGGGTGGGGAAGACACCCTAGAGAAGGAAATGGCAACCCACCCCAGTATTCTTGCCTGGGAAATCCCATGGCAAAGGAGCCTGGCTGGTTACAGCCCATAGGGTTGCAAAGAGTTGGACACAACTTAGCGACCGAACAACAACAACGATAATCTTAACTGATGGGACATAATACAAACTCAGAACCCTGTTGACAAAAAAGAGAGAGAAATGTGTGTGTTCTACACTTCCAGCCTCCGCAGTTCAGGGTAAAGCAAACAAGGAGGTACAAAGTGGGGGAAGGGCCAACACAGATTTTGTCTAGTTCACAGTACGGACATACTAATGTTCGATACCATTTTTCCTTTTCATACAAATGACAAAAACAAATCCTTGGTGATTTCATCAGCCTCATGGCTCAGTTCCCAAATGATACTAAAGCTTTGCATGGCTCATTTGAAAATTAGTGTTTAAGCAGGCACATCAACATGAATTTTGGCTAACATTTATGGAGCAGTTATAATGTGCTGTGTTAGTCACTCAGTTGTATCAGACTCTTTGCAACCCCATGGACTCTGGCCCCCTAAGCTACTCTGTCCATGGGATTCTCCAGGCAAGAAAACTGGAGTGGATTGCCATTTCCTTCTCCAGGGAATCTTTCATAATGGGCTAGAATAATGTGCCATGTATAATATGCTAGGTTTTATTTTTAGCTTTACATGCATTATTTCATTTAGTCTTCACACAATTTCATGTGATAGGTTTACTATTATACTAATTTCACAGATGAGGAAACTCAGATTATATAGTTAACTAAAATGCCCCAGATCACAGGTATTGAATAGCAGCATGTTTCAAACTCAAGCAGTCTGACTCCAGAGCAGCTGCACTTACCTTATTAAAATATTTTACCTTAAAAATACAGTATTTTATGTATTGTTTTTGCTTCTGAGTACCATGCTTGCTATGAGATGCCTGAAAGCATCAAGTATGTCTTAGAATCTACATACTGAAATATTTTTAGGACTATGTTGCATCTTAGCAATCATCTGATGCTATTTGGAAATACTGTAATAAGCATCTGTCTAAAAGGGGGAAAAATGTATATTTTACAATAATTTGACCATGAAGTATCTTCTTTTTTCGTTTCTCTCATTGCTACCTAAAAGTTTGATCCTTTTCATTCTTCTGATTTATATAAATATATTCTCTTAGTTCATAAGCTGGGCTTCCCTGAGGGCTCCCATGGTAGTAAAGAATCCTCCTGCAATGCAGGAGACCTGGGTTCAATCCCTGGGTCAGGAAGATCCCCTGGAGAAGGGAATGGCAACCCACTCCTGTATCCGTGCCTGGAGAATCCCTTGGAAAGAGGAGCCTGGTGGGCTACAGTACATGGGGTCACAAAGAGTCAGACACAACTGAGTGACTGAGCACGCTTATAATTCTCTTATTAAGTGTCAACGAGCTTGTAGTACATGAAAGAATTTTTAAATGTGCATAATTTTCAAAAGGGAAAAATATGGTGGAGAAACAGTATTCCATCTTCCTTTTAGTAAATGCAAATTTACTAAAGATTTTATGTTTCCACGTGTAGGGACTGGTCTCCATGTATAAATTGTGTCTTTACACATTACTTAGTCACCTCTATTTTTTCTAGTGCTTTGTCTTGCTTAATGCAGCAAAATATCACTCTGCTTTCATGTCACACTCACATGGCTTGCATTCCCTTTTCTTGATTCTGTTTTGAAAGCAAGCAAGCAAGCATCCCTCTTTATTATAAACCATTAAATGATAATTTAGTCAGTGTGCTTTTTACCTGTGTAATTTCAAGTTAATTGGATGGCTGCATGTTTGTTCAAATCAAAGTAATTGTGCTTTCTCTCTCCTTCAGTCAATCTTCAGGTTAAAAATGAATAAATAAAAGGACATATTTGTGGGAGAGGAGCTGTCCCCTGAAGAGTGGTGGGCTAATTTCAGGGGCAGGTGCTGTCCATGTGGGATGCCATACCTAGTCTGGCCATGCTTTTGCCAAGGCATGCACTATTTGTGCCAACTCACTGCCTCTAATGCTCTCAGTGCTTGTCAAACACAACAGTGTGTTTCTCAGCTATGCAATAACCTGGTTGAGACCAGCAGAGTTTCAGATGTACCAAAACATAGCTAGATACAGAGAACCCTGAAGTTTGTATTTCTTTGACCAACTTCAATTTGATGGTCAACCCAATCGTCCAGTGATAGGCTAAGACAGAAATTCTGAGTGATCATTACATTTTTTAAAAAAAATGAAAAAACAGCACTGTGCTGTTTAATTGACCTGTTTGCCAGGAGAAATTCAAAATTTTAAGAATCAGAGACACTTTTCTCCTGAGCACTAGAGCAAGCAAGCTTTTCTTCTCTTCCAGAGGTATTTAAAATTTGCTGGGTTTCTCTGATATCTCAGCTGGCTGAGATAATAGCTATTTGGTGTTAAACCAGATTAGTTTAATTTAATTTGACATTCATATTATAAATCATTGCTGAAGGTTGAAGAAAGCAAATGTGAACTATTGAGCACGAAAGTCAATAAGACTGACAAACCTGTTTCAAATGCTAGCAAAAGTAAATCTCTAAGCCAGATGACATCAAGATTAACCCCAGCTGATATTAATGCACACAAACACACACACAAATAATTAAATAGGTTTAATGACGGTAAGTGGTGTCTCCTATCTCATCACAAACTGCTATGTCTGGGAATAAATGAGTATTTATCCTTTCTTGAATTCTGCTCTGGCCAGTGGCCGTTGAAGAATGTACATCAAAATTAGAAGAGATTGGAGGTGGGACTTGGTTCCAAATTGATCTGAATAATGATAGCAAGCTTAAAAGCTGCCCTCTGCCCCCACTTTTAAGGTTCGCTGTTGTCTACTTTCAAGGGTAAAGAAAACATTCAAGCAAATAACAGGAAGCCAGACAACAGCTCAGGGAAAATCTTGCGTGATTTGATTCCTTGACAGCGTTGCATTACCTTCTACAGAATGCGGAGCTCACCCCTGCCAAATGCATAAAATGGAAATGAGAAGGGAAATAAATCCTTTTGCCACACCTCTGTTATGTCTTAGGAAATATCCTCAGTGCTTCTGCTTACTGTCTTACCCAGAGCCTCTATGTGATCACATTAAATAGGGCACATGCCATCGAGGGTCAAAACTGAATGTGTGCTGGCTTGACCCAACTCTTAGCAAATCCCAGATTTGTTTCATCTTAAATGAAACACCTACACGGAGGATATCTATGGCTTTTCGAACCCAGAGTCACTTGCTCCCTAATCATGTTGTCTTCTTGAGAATTTTGAGGCAGCTTTCTGCAAGATGCCATCAAGTATACTGTTAGCAGAGTCAGCAAAATGCATAGGTTAAGAAAAGCTATTCTGGTGATGTGCTTCCAAAACACAGTGATAGGACAGTTATTGGATAGATATTCTGAAAGGGGAAAAATGGAAGAAATAAAAATGGAAGAAATTGGAACTGGTCTAAAACAAGCTCCAAACACAGCAGGGCAAATTCTATTAGGTTTTCAAGGCTTGGAGATGACCCTCTGAGGCTCAATTTTTTGTGTTCTATTCTTTGGGCCCTCCAGAGTCACTCTCAATGGGCTCCCTGTCTTGGGAGCATAGCACTCCACTCTCTGCTTCCATAAGCACATGGAGCTCTATCTGTGCTTATGTGTCTATGTTCATATTTCCTGTTACTTATAAAGACACTAGTTGTTGGATTAAGGCCCACCCAAATCCAACATTCTGAAAGAGACGGGCATACCAGACCACCTGACTTGCCTCTTGAGAAACCTGTATGCAGGTCAGGAAGCAACAGTTAGAACTGGACATGGAACAACAGACTGGTTCCAAATAGGAAAAGAAGTACGTCAAGGCTGTATGTTGTCACCCTGCTTATTTAACTTATACACAGAGTACATCATGAGAAACGCTGGACTGGAAGAGACACAAGCTGGAATCGAGATTGCCAGGAGAAATATCAATGACCTCAGATATGCAGATGACACCACCCTTATGGCAGAAAGTGAAGAGGAACTAAAAGGCCTCTTGATGAAAGTGAAAGAGGAGAGTGAAAAAGTTAGCTTAAAGCTCAACATTCAGAAAACGAAGATCATGGCATCTGGTCTCATCACTTCATGGGAAATAGATGGGGAAACAGTGGAAACAGTGGCAGACTTTATTTTGGGGGGCTCCAAAATCACTGCAGATGGTGACTGCAGCCATGAAATTAAAAGCCGCTTACTCCTTGGAAGAAAAGTTATGACCAACCTAAATAGCATATTCAAAAGCAGAGACATTACTTTGCCAACAAAGGTCCATCTAGTCAAGGCTATACTTTCTCCAGTGGTCATGTATGGATGTGAGAGTTGGACTGTGAAGAAGGCTATGCGCCAAAGAATTGATGCTTTTGAACTGTGGTGTTGGAGAAGACATTACCAGATATCAATCCAGTGTTTTTTCTAAGTATGCCTGGGTATGGATGATGACTTAGTGAGTAACTTTGCAAGCATGTTTGCTTTATAAGATTACTTGTTTGTGATCAAGTACCAAGTTTTTGATTATTGAGTCAAAGTGTAGAATTGGATCCAATTAATTTGTCTCCACAAGATACAAAGGTTACCCCTGTGCCTCTCCGTTCTAAACTCAATGCCTGGTAATACTGCCTCTGAGTACTTTAATTAAGATAACTGCAATAAAAATATTTTTTATATAAAAGAAGGCACTACTTTTTTTTTTAACAAGAAAGTGACCTTTTGCATTTTTTTCCTATTTACGCAATATATTATAAAACAGCCTCAGAAGTTGAATGAGTTTAAACCTAGTGACCTATAATGATATCTACAATCATTTTTTCCAATAGGTTCAGGGTTCAAGTTAACTTATTGCCACATAATATGAGTCAGAGTGTAAAGTGAGACATGTTCTACATGTTGCTTTTTATGTGGATAAAGCCCTAAATCAGCATACTGGTGCTACCTGGGGTGCTGCATAACTTAAAGTAGATAGTAAAATTATAAAATGAGATTACCTCTATAATTTGTTCTATTTAACTTGTATCACTGTAGTATGTGTTACACCCGAATAACCAGGGGAAGTACTGATAAGTTCTCTGTTTATCTGTGTGTGTTTTCAAATATATAGGTGTCCTGGAAACTTGAAACATAACCTTTTGTGTCAACACTAGGGTTTTCTAGAACTTTTCAGAATGTATTTACTCTTAACTGCATTATGCAAAAAACCATTGCCATATATATATATAAACTCATTAACAGGAAGACCGGTGTCACAATGACCTTATACTGTTATTTTAGAAATGTATCTGTTGATTTGTAGTGTTTTATGAAGAACAAATTAGTCAAAATAGAAAGTTACTACAGCTACTGCATATGCTGTATATTTGTATAACTGAGAGATGCTCAATTAAGTTATACCAGGTAAAGGAAGTATCTCATGTCCAGTGAAATGAGTTCTAGGAAACTGAACTCTACAAAATTGAATTAACATCTGAGTTCTGCTATGGAAGACAAGACTTTGCCTCTCTCTGGACTTCGGTTTGGACAACTGCAATAAATAAGGAAGAGGCACACAAGATATCTTCTAAGACCTGTTCAAAACTTGTAGCACTGTCGTGCTATGCAAAGGACATCAACAGCAGCAAAGCTTTAGCATGAAAGGATTCAGTGACAATAACCAATATATTAAGCTGTAATTATAATTACCAACCAAATGTGCAATATACACAGACATTCCTTTATTTCCTTCCTTATGTGTGGGTAGTATCGAGGTAGCCAAATATTCATAGTATTAAAGTCTGTATCATGATTTTATACTTGGTGATCAACAAAATAGTGGATGTTGTTATTACACAGCCCAATCATTAAGTTATGGGCCTCTAGGATTGTTTTCTCAAAACCATTCCCCAAAGTAGAGCTTTATAGACCAAGAAGAAGAAGAAGAATGAAAAGCTGACTTCAAAATCAGAAGATCACATCATTTACTTTCCTCATCCTCTCATTATATTTCTGATTCTGCCTCCCTTATGAAGCCTTTTCTGATGTTTCTAACTCAGAGTTCTCTCTGTGTGTGTACCTCTCTCTCTCTCCCTCCCTCCCTCCTTCTCTCCTTTTCTATATCACTCTTCTATAATTCTACTTCCTTCATGCACCTTATAATTTCAAAGCACTTAGCTTTCCTCTTTTTAATTAGCACTGGGTAATTTTCCTAATATCTCCTACCAAATTTTAAATCCTTTTTGAGGATAGGATTTTCTTTTATCATCTGCATATTGCTCAAAATACTTAATATCTTAGCAGTAAGCATTATGTTACTTGTTGAATTAAATCAATACTAATCTAATTAATGAGCTCAACATTGTTATTTCCTATGAGAGTATTTATATGAGTGAATGGTGATACCAAGCTACCCTAATAGGTCTTAAGTGATGCAATTACGCAGGAGCCCAAAATACAATCCACATTTTTTTATTTGATTCTCATGGTACGTCTGAATGACATAAGCTGTGTTTATGAAGTCATGGGAACCATGAAAACACTTGTACCACTGAACAAAGATGATCTTGTGACATGCCTCTCTGAGAGCTTACATTGTGTAATCACAAGTAGACTTACAGATCTACCAGGTGAAAAAAAGAGCATACGCCCACATCTGCTGCTCTCACAGAAACAGTTGTGTTTACCCTGAACTGTGGGGTCTGCCTTTCTTACTCATCACTACTCTGTAATATCTGGATGAGCAGAAACCTTGGAGGCAACTTTTTGTGAAAAGCTTGAAAAGGACCTTTAAGACCACAGATAGCATACAGATAAAATCAGGATCACCATTTTCTAATCACAACACTTCTCCAGGGAATTTGTTATTCTTATACAAGTTGTCGGTTCGATCCCTAGGTCGGGAAGATCCCATGGAGGAGGACACAGCAAACCACTCCAGTATTCTTGCCTGGAGACTCCCTGTGTACAGTCCCATAGGTTCACAAAGAGTTGGAGACGACTGAAGTGACTTAGCACATGTGCATACAAGTCAATGCAAATCAGTTATAAAACATTTTAACTAGCTAAAATTAAACCTGCCTTTAGCTATAAGGTTAGGCAAGATTTGATTAAGATATTTTGCTAAATAACTCAATGAAGTCATGATTTAAAATGCCCAACCTGTGTTTTGTAGACAGAAGTTTATAATATGCCATGAAGAAGAAAACAATATTTCACGTCATATACAAAATGTAATTTTCACAAATCTTTGAAAAACTGTCTTTATATAAATTGAAACAATCTATAGAACATTTTAAGTGAGTCAATTTATGGTTTTTTGGGCTTTATAAGGTCTCATTTAAACCACTTTGGTTATATGTAGTTTTATGGTCAAGTTTCACTGGCAACAAGTCAAATGAAAGCAAAATTCTGACAAACATACCTGCCAAATTTTGCCCCAAACTGAAAATAGTGTTTTTGCTTTGGCTCCATCCCTTCATTCTTTCTGGAGTTATTTCTCCACTGATCTCCAGTAGCATATTGGGCACCTAATGACCTGGGGAGTTCCTCTTTCGGTATCCTATCATTTTGCCTTTTCATACTGTTCATGGGGTTCTCAAGGCAAGAATACTGAAGTGGCTTGCCATTCCCTTCTCCAGTGGACCAATTGCATAGGAACCTGGAATGTCAGGTCCATGAATCAAGGCAAATTGGAAGTGGTCAAACAAGAGAGGCAAGCGTGAACATTGACATTCTAGGAATCAGTGAACTAAAATGGACTGGAATGAGTGAATTTAACTCAGATGACCATTATATCTACTACTGCGGGCAGGAATCCCTCAGAAGAAATGGAGTAGCCATCATGGTCAACAAAAGAGTCCAAAATGCAGTACTTGGATGCAATCTCAAAAACAACAGAATGATCTCTGTTCATCTCCAAGGCAAACCATTCAATATCACAGTTATCCAAGTCTATGCCCCAACCAGTAACGCTGGAGAAACAAGTTGAACGGTTTTATGAAGACCTACAAGACCTTTTAGAACTAACACCCAAAAAAGATGTCCTTTTCATTATAGGGGACTGGAATGCAAAAGTAGGAAGTCAAGAAACACCTGGAGTAACAGGCAAATTTGGCCTTGGAATGCGGAATGAAGCAGGGCAAAGACTAATAGTTTTGCCAAGAAAATGCACTGGTCATAGCAAACACCCTCTTCCAACAGCACAAGGAAGACTCTACACATGGACATCACCAGATGGTCAACACCGAAATCAGATTGATTATATTCTTTGCAGCCAAAGATGGAGAAGCTCTATACAGTCAACAAAAACAAGACGAGGAGCTGACTGTGGCTCAGATCACGAACTCCTTATTACCAAATTCAGACTTAAATTGAAGAAAGTAGGGAAAATCGCTAGACCATTTAGGTATGACCTAAATCAAATCCCTTATGATTATACAGTGGAAGTGAGAAATAGATTTAAGGGCCTAGATCTGATAGATAGAGTGCCTGATGAACTATGGAATGAGGTTCGTGACATTGTACAGGAGACAGGGATTAAGACCATCCCCATGGAAAAGAAATGCAAAAAAGCAAAATGGCTGTCTGGGGAGGCCTTACAAATAGCTGTGAAAAGAAGAGAGGTGAAAAGCAAAGGAGAAAAGGAAAGATATACGCATCTGAATGCAGAGTTCCAAAGAATAGCAAGAAGAGATAAGAAAGCCTTCTTCAGCAATCAATGCAAAGAAATAGAGGAAAACAACAGAATGGGAAAGACTAGAGATCTCTTCAAGAAAGTTAGAGATACCAAGGGAACATTTCATGCAAAGATGGGCTTGATAAAGGACAGAAAATGGTATGGACCTAACAGAAGCAGAAGATATTAAGAAGAGGTGGCAAGAATACATGGAAGAACTGTACAAAAAAGATCTTCACAACCCAGATAATCATGATGATGTGATCACTAATCTAGAGCCAGACAGCTTGGAATGTGAAGTCAAGTGGGCCTTAGAAAGCATCACTACGAACAAAGCTAGTGGAGGTGATGAAATTCCAGTTGAGCTGTTTCAAATCCTGAAAGATGATGCTGTGAAAGTGCTGCACTCAATATGCCAGCAAATTTGGAAAACTCAGCAGTGGCCACAGGACTGGCAAAGGTCAGTTTTCATTCCAATTCCAAAGAAAGGAAATGCCAAAGAATGCTCAAACTACCACACAATTGCACTCATCTCACACGCTAGTAAAGTAATGCTCAAAATTCTCCAAGCTAGGCTTCAGCAATATGTGAACCATGAACTCCCTGATGTTCAAGCTGGTTTTAGAAAAGGCAGAGGAACCAGAGATCAAATTGCCAACATCTGCTGGATCATGGAAAAAGCAAGAGAGTTCCAGAAAAACATCTATTTCTGCCTTATTGACTATGCCAAAGCCTTTGACTGTGTGGATCACAATAAAACTGTGGAAAATTCTGAAAGAGATGGGAATACCAGACCACCTAACCTGCCTCTTGAGAAATCTGTAGGCAGGTCAAGAAGCAACAGTTAGAACTGGACATGGAACAACAGACTGGTTCCAAATAGGAAAAGGAGTATGTCAAGGCTGTATATTATCACCCTGCTTATTTAACTTACATACAGAGTACATCATGAGAAACGCTGGGCTGGAAGAAGCACAAGCTGGAATCAAGATTGCCGGGAGAAAATATCAATAACCTCAGATATGCAGATGACACCACCCTTATGGCAGAAAGTGAAGAGGAGCTAAAAAGCCTCTTGATGAAAGTGAAAGAGGAGAGTGAAAAAGATGGCTTAAAGCTGAACATTCAGAAAATGAAGATCATGGCATCCGGTCCCATCACTTCATGGGAAATAGACGGGGTAACAGTGGAAACAGTGTCAGACTTTATTTTGGGGGGCTCCAAAATCACTGCAGATGGTGACTGCAGCCATGAAATTAAAAGCCGCTTACTCCTTGGAAGAAAAGTTATGACCAACCTAGATAGTATATTCAAAAGCAGAGACATTACTTTGCCGACTAAGGTCCGTCTAGTCAAGGCTATGGTTTTTCCTGTGGTCATGTATGGATGTGAGAGTTGGACTGTGAAGAAGGCTGAGCACCGAAGAATTGATGCTTTTGAACTGTGGTGTTGGAGAAGACTCTTGAGAGTCCCTTGGACTGCAAGGAGATCTAACCAGTCCATTCTGAAGGAGATCAGCCCTGGGATTTCTTTGGAAGGAATGATGCTAAAGCTGAAACTCCAGTATTTTGGCCACCTCATGCAAAGAGTTGACTCATTGGAAAAGACTCTGATGCTGGGAGGGATTGGGGGCAGGAGGAGAAGGGGACAGCAGAGGATGAGATGGCTGGATGGCATCACGGACTCGATGGACGTGAGTCTGAGTGAACTCCAGGAGATGGTGATGGACAGGGAGGCCTGGCGTGCTGCGATTCATGGGGTCACAAAGAGTCGGACACAACTGAGTGACTGAACTGAACTGAACTGAACTGAATAAGTTTCTTGAAGAGAGATCGTGTTTCTTTGTTTTGTGTATTTTTCAGAATGACTCGGAGAAGGCAATGGCAACCGACTCCAGTACTCTTGCCTGGAAAATCCCATGGACGGAGGAGCCTGGTAGGCTGCAGTCCATGAGGTCGCTAAGAGTCGGACATGACTAAGCGACGTAACTTTCACTTTTCACTTTCATTGGAGAAGGAAATGGCAACCCACTCCAGTGTTCTTGCCTGGAGAATCCCAGGGACAGGGGAGCCTGTTGGGCTGCCATCTATGTGGTTGCACAGAGTTGGACACGACTGAAGCGACTTAGCAGCAGCAGCAGCAAAGTGACTAGCACAGAGTAGTACCCTGTTAAATGTATAAATTCAAACTTCCTGAAAAGAAATCATGTTTTGGTAAAAGGCACTCCAAATTATTAACTTTTTTATTGGTAAAAATCCATGTAGCCATGGGATATCTTATTTGCAGTAAATCCTAGTGGAATATTCGTGTGATTTTAATGACTACCTGAGGTCTACGTTACCTCAGATGCATCATGACACAAATATATGAGGTGGGGAGAGAAAGGTAATTATAAGCTTCAGGTGTTTTGTACGCCTTTTCTTGTATGCAGCTGCTGTTATCTCTACTTACTGTTGATGTATCATTTTACATTCTGGCAGCAATGATTATTCCTAATTATATACAGGAAAATAAACTGTAATATGTGTTTAATACAAATAGTCTGTAGTTTGGGAAGTCATGTCAAATGGTTAATCATGTTTAAGACTAACAGTACCAGGTTGAGGGGCAGAAATCCACTGGGAAAAGACAACTTCCTCTTTTCTTAATCTTGATTTAAAATGTAATCTGAAGGTCAGGAAAAAATGGCTTCAAGATACATGTTAGCGTTTTTACTGAAGATTAGTTTCTCCTTTTACGTGAATAATTCTTTTGGATTAGATAACACACACACCCCTGCTTGCTTGGGTTTCCCTGCAGGTAGCAGTATCTTCCCTTTACTGCTCATCTCCCATATTCAGCCACGTACCTCTTGTCCCTCGGTTAGAACAAGGCAAAAGAATCCAACATTTGTGCTGCAGCTCAACCAGTTTCTAGCTGACAAGAAATGCTTAGCGGTTTTTTTTTTCCCCCAATTTGTCTGGTAAGGGTGATTACTCTGGTTTTACCCAGGCTTAACTCTGCCTTGCAAGTAAGAACTATTCCTTCAAATTAGTCCAGTGAAATTAAGTACATTTAAAAATATCTATATTGTGTTTTAGTCTGCAATCAATGTACTAGGAAGAATTATTTACCTTGAGTAAGTGGGCAGGTAGCTATTTTAAAACAAGCTTAAATAATATTGCTTCTTAGACAAATGTCATAACTGTTAATAACTTTGGAAAGAAAAATCAAATAGGGCACAAAACTAATGGTTACATTTATGGTCCCTCAAAATATTCCCAGACTTGTGCAAATCTACCTGTGGTTACATGGCAACGACTCATTTGCAAAAGTTTGTATATTTTGTGAGGAAATATTAGGGTTCCCTAATAGAGAAAACAAGGGAATTTCAGAAAAATATTTACTTCTGCTTCATTGTTTGCAAGTAAAGGTCTGTATAGTCAAAGTTACCGTTTTTCCAGTAGTAATTATTATGGATGTGAGAGTTGAACCATAAAGAAAACTAAGCACCAAAGAATTGATGCCTTCAAATTGTGGTACTGGAGAAGACCCTGAGTGTCGTGGACTGGAAAGAGATCAAACCAGTCAGTTCTAAAGAAAATCAATCCTGAATATTCATTGGAAGGACTGATGTGGAAGCTGAAGCTCCAATACTTTGGCTACCTGATGCAAGGATCCAACTTATTGGAAAAGACCCTGATGCTGGGAAAGATTGAAGGCAAAAGGAGAAGAGGGCAGCAGAGGATGATGTAGTTAGATAGCCTCACTGACTCAATGGACGTGAATATGAACAAACTCCAGGGAATAGTAGAAGATAGGAGCCTGGCGTGCTGCAGTCCATAGAGTCTCAAAGAGTCAGACACGATTTAACAACTGAATAACAACAATTAGGGTTCCAGTTAACAGCTACAACATTGTCAGCTGAGGAGATTCCCAGAAGATCTGGTGTTTTTCTGAATCTTTCAGTGACTCCAGTGTCAATTACAGGTCTCATTCATACCTCGTCAGTACTTTGAACATCATAAAAGTCAAGCATTTAACATTTTAATACTCTTTAGTAAAAAAAATAATGGGAATCTCATCTTACTAGAAGCTATGATGTATAGTGACCTATATCTGCAATGAATTGTTTCTCTTCCACACCAAACTTGAAGAATGCCAAAGGAATGTGCATGACTGAATAAATTATCTAATATTTCAGGAGAATGGGTATACAGACAGAGGCTAATTGTGGAAGAACAGGTGAAGGAAAATCGAGTGTGTGTTATGAGAAAACCGGGGAAAAACTAACCACAATTTGGGCTGAACAGAGGAGAATCATAAAGGCTGGCAGCAGGGTCTGATCATAAGTGAACATATTTCCAAGGAATAGAAGACATTGTATATCCCAAGAACAGAAGAGGAAAACAAAAAACAAAAAAACAGACGATTATATTCCCGTAACATGAAATTGAGATCCTGATGCTTTAGGGTCTTGTTATTCCCCATGACCACTCACCTATTAATAAAATGCCAAAAATAGAGAAATAGAGACTGCATTCTTCATCCCTATAAGTTGACACAGCTATTCATCTTTAATGAGATGAAGGTCATAGAAAAAACTGGTTTTATCAGCAAAAGGAGTCAAGAAATAAACACTCCATTTGCCAGTAGCCATTATGAATAAGGCAGCAAAATTAATTTATTTTAATGTTATACCCAAGAGGCACATGTTTTCCTTTTTATGTGATTATGAAAATACCAAACTCCCCCTGAGGAAAGAAGTCCTTTTTTTAGACTTCAAGAACAGACAACCCAATTTTCTCTGAGTTTGTTCTTTCTCCTTTGAGAGCATACTTAATTTGTTAATGCAGGAGTGCATTTGTCACCAATAAAATTCATCTTCACTCTATAAACAGACTGCCTGAAATTAGTCCTGATCGAGAGAAAGCTAGAGAGAGTGTGTTTGGTTGTGTGTTATGAAAACATAATTCAATGGTTTAATTTGTAATAAAATTTTTTTACCTCCAACCATTGCACAAGTAGCAGAAAAAAAAATATACTGAAAGACCATGCTTTTATTCACCTTTTGGCTTTTATGATTATGAATCAGAAAAGCAAACTCTTTTCTTTAATAGGGGTTTCACTGATGTTAAACAGAGCCAAAGGCTGTCAGGGTGTATTGCTTTTAACATTGTTATTTATCAACAAGTAGTGAAATTGTGGCTGTTTGTAAGGCACTATGTTAAGAGTTAGGAAAGAAATAAAAAATGAATGGGACAAGGCAGCTGCCCTCAAGTAATGTACAACCTACAAGGGACATCCACCCTGACATAAATACTGCCTTACAAGGCACAAGGGAGGAAGAGCCATGAGTGCATTTGGTTAGACTGCATTTAACAGAAGCCACAGTTAAACTAGCTTAATGATGGGAATTCTGTGTAATGCGAAAGATGAAGCACAGAGTTGAGGCAGGCTGCAGGGGTTCAACTGTGCCACCCAGCATGTACTTCCCCCATCCCGCTCAAGCTGCCAATCACAGCATTGGTTCATCCTGAGGCTGCTGGCTTTGCTGGAAAACGGCTGCCAGCACCAAGCAGAGCAACATGCTCCTTTTTTCATCCAACAGGAGAGAAAAACTGAGCTCTTTCTCCCAAATCCCCTTCTTAGTATTGCACTGACTCATGTCCACGCTCATGGCTGATAAGAGGGATGGGATTACCCTGAATGACTTAGACTAATCTGTAGGGTAGAAGAGAGGGTGGGGGGAGCCAGGACAATAGGAACCGAGGTAGAGCAAAGGAGTTAGACCTGAAGCAGATCCTCAAACTCCTGTAGCTTCCTTGGGGTTTGGTGAGTTATCTTGAAGTTCAGAACTGCCAGCAGAATAGGCAAGAGACAGTACTTAGTATGGGGAAAATGTTTTCAAAGCCTCTGAGAGATGATTCATTATGCCTCTGTGACATTTCTAAAGCTGGGTAAGAGGAATACCTCAGTATTCTCCCAAAGTCAGATAATCATTCTAAAGTGGTTGCCAAGCAGTTTTTAAACTGATATTTCTAGCTCCTTCCAAAACAGTCTGTCACTAAACTCACCCACTCTACATAGGAGGGGAAGAAGTTGCAGTGATATTACTTTTTATAGAGACGTTAATTCTTCAGTTTTGTCAGCTTTTGAAGGGTAATACGATGCTTTCAATCTTATTATACCTCTTGTCTGTGGGTACCCTACCCTATTCTGAGTCCATACCTGATCCTTTGCACTGAACTATAAGATTGCTTTTTTTTTTTTTTTAATCTTTAATGTTTACAATGTGCCAGTGCTGGTATAAGCTCATTACAGGTGTTAGAAGCTCATTACAGGCATAACTCATTTGATTTTCATAACCAGCCCTGAGATAGGAATCATCGTATTCTAACTTTACAGGTGAGACAACTGAGCCCCAGAGAGACTGAGAAGCTAACCCAAGATCACAGCAGTCAGGGGCAGAGCTGGGATTTAAATCTAGACAGTCAAGGCCCAGAGTCCATATTCTGACCTAGAAGACAACAGAATTACACATAAACTATCAACTTTCTTTACCAAACAAGAAGTAAAATTTCAGTGACTGACATTTGCCTCAGGTACTGTCAAAATGTCACCATTGTGAACTCTTTAGTCAGAAGATAGGACTGAAAGGAAGAAACTGTGGCCGGTGAGTGAGGGATACGGCGGGGAACAAGAGACTTGAGAAGGGCCCTGCTGAAAACATTAAACTTTATCCTAAGTGTGGTAGGTAATACTTTGAAGGGTAATCAGAAAACTTAGATAACAGCATTCAAATAAGTCAATAATGCAATAATGAGGAAGACAGTATTGTTTCTGCGAGAAGTTGGAGGAGAAAGGGAATAAACATTTGTTGAACACTCAGTGTACGAAGGAATAGTGCCTGATGCCTTGCGCGTGATTTGTCATTCAGCAAGAATGTTTCAAGGCTTAATTTCCCCCAGTAGAGAGCTTGGAAAATTTAGGTAACCTGCCTATGGTCTTAGGAAAGACCTAGAATTTGAAATACATCTGATCTGAAAACCAATACCTTTTTTTCCCACCACCCATTAGAAAGCCCCCAGAGCTTCTCCATGCCAAAGACCCAAAGAGAAAGGATTCCTTCCACACACCATTATTCATCCTGTAACATGATAACCTCTTTAAAGAAAAATAATAGTTGTATATAAGAAAAAACCAAGTATCACTCTGAGAAACTTCTCTCGGATCTTTTAATTATGGACATCAGTGAATAAAGACCTGAATATATGAGCAAAAGAACAAACGAAAGAACAAAAACCACTGGATAGCCAGCCAGAACAGAAACTTGATCACCACTGAAAGTATCTTCTCTCTTCCTGAAAAAGGAGGAATTAAACGCCACCCCCTATCCCAGGCACCGTGTGCCCAGGGAGAGCACAAACTTCCCTGGACCTTCCTTGAGTTGCCCAGGGCATCATTGTATATCCTTGCACAGTATGCCAGCCCTAAAGGATGTGAGGCGCGTTTCTGTTTCTGACACGGTGACCCTGCACGCCTCGGCTTCTAGCTGGAGAGCAAGCCTCGGGAGAAGAAGGCTCATTACTCAGGAGGGCTAAGTCTTTGTTTGTTATGTTCCCATGAATAACTTATAGCTGCGCGGCCTCATGAACAGCGGCCCTGACAGGGCTGACCTGACAGTCACGCACCGAATCCTGATCCACCCTCCCAGGAGAAAATGGAGTATCTGCTCGGTTCACGTTTCGCCAAGAGAGGCTCTTCAACTATTTATAAGTTGACTAGAAATTTCCACTACTTCAGCTGACACAATGGCTCTACCTACCAACTGATAAGAGAGATCCATCCAGAGCCTTTAGGAAGCCAGCTTTGGCAACGGGCAGTAGTGGTGGAGAAGGGGACCAGGTCATCACCAAGGGAAGTTCTCCTCAGCAGGCTCTGCTCCCCTCCTCCTGTCTCCTCCTGCTGCACCGCAACTAAGACCTCATGTCTACGGCTTGTCTAGAATGGACATTGCCACTAACTTTTTGCAAACATGCCTACAGGCAGCTTCCTTTGCCTTATCGGTGCTTATTGAGGATACACTGAAACTGATACTGATCAGTATCTCAGTGCCCTTCTTTTTCTGGAAGGTGGGCTGTCACCTCTAATTCAGCCCTATCCAATTCAAAACAGGTTCACTGAGGACCTTCAATGTACTGGTTCTGGGATTTTAAAGATTAATAAAATTCAGTCCTTTCCCTCCAAAGGCTTAAAACCTTATAGAGAAACAGACACACTGAAAGTATTGTCTGAGATAGCTGTTCTGCCCCAGAAAAAACACAAGGACCTGAGGAGGTCACTTAACCCAAGCTGGAGGATTGCTTTGTGAATAACATGTGCAGACCCGGTGCTGTGTACATGCCTCACCTTATGTAATCCTCACAACAGCCCTCCCCATAAGTCTAGTCCTACTACTAAACTGATTTTTCTGGTCAGGTCTCCCAGGCTCAGAGATGTTAAGTGGTTTGCTCAATCTGACAAAGCAAGTGGCAGATATAAAATTTAAACAGCCCAGACTAACCACAAAGACCATGCACTTACTGATAAAACTTTATTGCCTCTCGACAACAATTTACAGAGTTTAATGTTCATGACTATATTAATTTATTATTCAAGAAATATTTGCCAAATTTCTCATACATTCAAGGAACTAAAAGGAACAAAACAGCACTATGGGGTGGTTCTGGACCTCTGGTTCTTGCCTTTGAAGATCATCCTAGGTGAAGAGTTTTCAATGACAGCATTCAGTCAATCTGAATATTCTGGAAATATTTGCAGAATATTGTTGTGTACCAGGTACCATGCTTGATTCTGAGAATATGGCTGCTGCTGCTGCTAAGTTGCTTCAGTTGTGTCCAACTCTGTGCGACCCCATAGATGGCAGCCCACCAGGCTCCCCCTTCCCTGGGATTCTCCAGGCAAGAACACTGGAGTGGGTTGCCATTTCCTTCTCCAATGCATGAAACTGAAAAGTGAAAGTGAAGTCACTCAGTCATGTCTGACTCTTGGTGACCCCACAGACATGGAAAATCCCCAAGGGATTTTCCAAACAAGAGTACTGGAGTGGGTTGCCATTGCCTTCTCCTGAGAATATGGAGTGATCTTAAAAAAAAAAAAAAAGATCTCTGTCCTCCTGGAATTTTTATTTTGGAATATATGCAAATAAACGTTGAAATATGTTGAAGATGGTAAGGGCTATGAACAAAAGTCAAACTGAGGGGGCTGAGGGCACAGTGAATGACTGAATGAAGAGCTTAGCATTTTGAATCAGCCACTCACTGAAAGCTTCTCTGATTATTGGAGGATAAACCTGAATAAGGTGAAGAATCGTGTTATGTGATCATCTTTGTGAAGAGTATCTATGGCTAGGCAGAAGCAATGGAAACTGCAAAGGCTCGAAAAAAAATAGAACAGATTTAGAAGGTACCAGGAATGGCAATGGGCCAGACCGCAATGAGAGAAACTGGGAGCATTAGGAGATAGGTGGGAGGTCAAAGGACAGGTTATCCAGAGCTTTGTCAACAGTGTACAAAGTTCCCGTTTTCTTTGCAAGAGAAAGGAAAACCACTGGAGAACTCTGAATGGGAGTGGGGGTGTCATGCTCTGATTAAATTTTTAACCTCATTCTGGCCTCTCTGTCGAGAACTGATTATGAAGACAAATAAGTACAAACAGGAAGTCCAATTAGAAGATCATACAAGCCTAAATTTGAGATGATAGTAGGTTAAACTAAAGTGGAAACCGTGAAGGTTGTCATATTGAGGGTATATTTTTCATGGCAGTGCTGACAGACTAGATTAGAAGACTGAACATGCTTAATCACTGGAACAGTGCCTGGGACTGAGTTGGTTCTCAACATGGAGGAAATCTGCCTCCTTACCTAGGGGAAATAGGTCTCAGACTAACTAACCACACACAGGGTCCATAAGAGGAGCCCAGCAGAAGTTTAACCTCGCGGCCACCACCCAGCCCTGAGCAAGCAGATGATATTCCACCTCAGTTGCTTTGATCAAATTGCTAAGTAGCTTCTATTTGGGTTCAAATAAACCAATTACAAAAAGAAATTTGGTTTTATCAAGTGTAAGGGAACTCCTTGGTGAAACTGTTACTACTGTAAGTAGAACACAGTTCTATTTATTGTACAACTCAAATATTGCTTTACAAGAGAAGTCTTCCATGGACCTCCTCCAACTAAGGTAGGTCACCTTGTTACAGCCTCTCAGCCTTTCTGTGTCTTTCCAGCACCACTCTTGTCAGTTTGAAATGTGGTGTATATATAGTCGATTAATATTTGCCCCCGCACAAACTACTATCCCACCCTTTTTAACTTTGAAGCATTTGCCTAGGGAAAAATACAGTAAGCACTCAAAAATATTTGCTGGAAAATGAATTAACACTTCCATGTCCATTGCAACAGTGTTCACAACAGCCAAGAAAAAGAAACAAAAAACGAAATATCTAGAAACAGATGAATGAAAGAATGAAGAAAATGAAGATATATGCAATGGAATACTATCAAGGCTTTTTTTAAAAAAAGGAAAGTCTGTAGTAAGCAGCAACATGGATAAAACTTGAGAACATTATGTTGAGTGAAACAAGCTAGTCTCAAAAAGACAAATACTACTTGATTCTACTCATATGAATCATCTGAAATAGTCAAATTCATAGAATCTAAGAGGGGAATAGTAGTTGCCAGGGGCTGGGAGGAAAAGGAAATGAAGAGTTAGTAATCAACAGGCATAAAGTTTCACTTAAGAAAGATGAATCAACTCTGTACAACATTGTGCCTATGTTCAATAATAATGTGTTTTACACTGACAGTTTTACTAAAAGTATAGGTCTCACAGTAAGTGATTTTATAATAACATAAATAATTATTAAAAAATAATAAAAATGTATTTAAAATATATTTCATTCTTGAAACAGAGAGCAAATGACCTATGAAGAAAACTAGAATGAAATTTAATAATTATGAGTACTTAATTCTATTTTTTAAATTCTATTTATAATCACTAATTATCCTACTAGAATGTACAGAATTCATTTCAACAGAGCCAGAGCTGCCACAGAGAAATACTTCTTACAAGCCATCTAGGACTATGGCTTTGGTATCAGGGTATTTGAGATTGACTGGGTATTGATTCAGAATAACTGGTCTCTATAGGTATACAAATGAAGTGTGTCTCACCTAAATTATAGCCGTAGCCTCCCGACTGTTTCCTTGCTTCCATCTTGCCCTGTTAAAATTTTCAACACAGCAGCCAGATTGACTCTTTCAGAATACATCACTCTTTTATTCCCCCACCCCCATCTCTCTCAGAATAAATGCCAATATTCTTATAATGGTCTCCAACATCTTTATCAATCAGGGACTGGAAGGAAAATAGGTAGCAAAATTAAACTGGTAATAGAAGGGAGTTTAATAAAGAGTCTGCTTACAAAGCTGAGAGTGAGGTTTAAAAAGCTCATTTATAGATGGTGCACTACCCTGAGGCTAGCAGCCTTAGAGAGCTATCACCACCTCTTTGAGGCAAGAGGAACCCAGGGGAGTAGCTTGAAGAGGGCTGCCTGGCAGGAACTGTGGCCTTTGGTAAAAGGGTAAAGTCACTGAGCAGCAACCCAGCAGGGAGGAAGCCAGGGGAATAAATGTCCTGACCCCAGCATTCCCCAGCCCTTGCATCTTCTGTCTGGAACTCACATTGGCTGAGCCCCACTGGAAGGTGACAGGCCAAGGAGTCTGTTGATATAGTCCATACACGTCTCCCTTCCAGGGCACAGGGCATGGTAGAGAAGAGAGAATACTGGATCTGGAGAAGCAAAGGGGAAAATGTTCAGCTAATGTCCGGTGTGATCCTCCCCTCGCCTCTTCTTTGTGCCTCCTGCAGCAGTCATTCTAACCACCTTTATCCTGACATTCTAGGCACTGTGCAGCTTCAGGGGTTTTGTATTTGCTGTTCCCTCGCTTGGAACACTTTTTCTCTATTATCTGCACGGCTCATGCCCTCACTTCCTTCTAGCTGAAATGCTAGCTTCTCCATGCTACACACCTAAAACCTATTTAAGATTATAAATCACCTCCCTCAGTAGCCTAATCTCCTTGACTCTCTTCTACCTTTTCTTTTTCCCGTAATATTTATCACATACTATATCATATATGATCTAGGTTTGCATACTTCATTATGTAACTTTTATTACATCTATTGTCAGCCTTTCTTGCTAGAATATATGCTCCAAGGAAATGATCTTCATTGTGTGTGTGTGTTTTTTTTGTTGTTGTTGTTGACACATTCTAAGGCCTCGAAATAGTACAAAACAAAACACATAAACAAGTAGAGGGAAATAATCATCTTAAGTGCAGTATTCAAATACTCTCACAAACAGCATGTTGAGTTTGGTTTATAAAGACAGGTAGAAGTAAACAGCTATATTAAAATCAAACAATATGCCCCCTTTTCTACCCTCAAGAGATAGATAAGGTTAAATCTCCACCTTGATTGAGATTAAGTCTGACCAACTGTTGAATGAATTTTTGTCCCTCTGTAGATAGCCTCACATAAAACTGTTCCTGAGTGGAAGCTCATTCTTTTATAATTCATTAAACTAATTCAAGAAAGGATGGAGAGCAAAAGACTATATTCTCCTGAGTCTGACCTCTTTCAGCGAAGGTGGATAGAACCGTATGAAACTCTGGTTATACCCTTTGAAAATACTAAGAATCATCCGAAAAGAATACAGTGAAGTCACTGTCCAGGAGGTGCTTAATTGCGCTGAAGGACAAATAAAATCACTCATACAGTATATAATTGTATATCTTGGTAATCTCTCAAAGAAACCTGTAGATTTGTGAAGTAACAAGAATTCTAAAACACATAGAGATAAGTACAGTACTATCACTTTGAAGACAAGGAGACTGAGGTTCTCAAGTCCACTGTCTTGGTCATAATCAGAGAGCGCAGCAAGCAGGTGGTTGGAGTGAGATGTAGAAACCAGGTCCCCACTCCCTGGACCAGAGCTCTTCCTACCGTATGATTCTAAATCTTTAAAAATCAAGAGACCAAAGGCCCTTGCAGTGATTCTATTTGAGCATGTCTTCAACATATACTAAACCAGCATGAAAAGATTTAGAACCAAAATAAAATGTTTATCCCCATAAATGTATGAAGATAGGAACATTCCACCAAATATATATGATTAAACAAGAATTATGTTTTAAATTCCTTTATAAGGACACTTCTGTGTCTAATAAACATATGAGGGTAATAAAACTGAATATAGCAGACCTACAGTTAGGGAAAGTACTTTTTCTTCAGGCTTTTGACAAATTTAAAACAAGATAGGAGTGGGTAATGATCTCATCCTCCCCATCAGATCTTCCCCCACAAAGCAGGGGACTCTGGAGCTATGCAGATGTCCAAATCCTCTAGAGTTCTTAAAATGAAGGCATATTTTTATAGTTCATCAGCAGCCATCAAAGCTTTGCCAGTTGTATTTATGTGCATCATGGTAGCATTTTCAAATGTTAATTCAGACTCTAATAAGAAATTATAAGTAGGTAGTGTTTAAAAGCAGAGAATTGGTCTTCTTGAGCTATTTATTTGCAAGCCAAAGGAAAACATTTCTCTTTAAAGACAATATCACAACATCCCATTTAAAGTCACCTGAAATGAGAAAAGGAAAATCTAACTAGAGAGTCATCGACCTCGTAATAGGAAGGAACTTCCTTTAAACTCCCCATTAAAAGAATATTTTAAAGTAGGTTAGGTATATCCTTGAAACAAGAAAGTCTCTTCAGATGTCTGGGTTTTGTACCCTTCGGGCTATTGTGCTGTTCAGCTCGCTTTATCCAATTCGCAGAGGTCATGGCTTCCGAGAGGAGATGTGGTTAGATAAAGGGTCACTTCTGTAGGTCTTTGCCTTCCTACATTTCCACCTCAGGCAGTTCTTTTACAAGCTCACTCCTTGGAAAAAATCGACAGAAGCAACCCAGAAAATATAAGCTGGCTTGAAATTAGGTGTGTTCTTTTTTTCTTTTCTTCTGACCTCATAAGCCAGACAGTGGTTGTATATGTATGCTAACATCTAGAACTATGACGTGGCTCACCAAGGTCGGACAATGTAATCTGAGTTGCGGGGTAGGCAAGAAAGTCATAAGAAGAGGAACAGGTGTTTCCGACATGTGCGCAGAGGATCTGGGTAAGCTGGCATTTCACTTGATATGTTGTCAACAGAGAAACCGTAAGACCAGATATTGACCTATAGAAACCCCTAGAAATTAGAATTTCTTTTCCGCTTTTAGAGAATTAGCCCAGTAGAGTCCTTCCCACACAGGGGGGAATATATATAGATCTAAATATTTACCTGTGCCTTGACCAACTGTGAAATAAATGTGTTTATTTGAAGATTCATTTTCCTGTCACTTCGACTTGTGTTGTGATGCCAAGGGCTTTGAAGTATGAGCCATAGGAGTCCTTGAATTTGGAATGCCTTAAGCTTCTATGGAAAACTTGAACCCTTCTTTGAAAAGGAGTTTTATTTGATATAATCCATATTTTGTAAACATTTATGGAAATAAGCATTATAGAATGTAAATAGCAGCTCTAGAGCTAAAGTAACAAGAAACGTTGACAGTCGATAGGAAAAGTAAATGCAATTTACTAGCTAAATTATGACAATTAAGATGCAATTTCCATGCAGAGATAATAATGTCAGTATTGTTCATTATTATATTTCTAATGCCTAGAACAATGTTTGGCCCATTTTAGAGGCTCAATAAATAATGTTTATAAAATAATTGAATAGTATAATAGATGAATAAACAGTCTTCCAAATCCAAATAAAGTATCCCCAGAAAACAGAAGACCAATTTGTCAGAAGGCAGTTCTAGAGAGATGAAACTCTCCTTTAAGAACAAGTATTTCCCTTCACTCTTAATATGCTTTCACCAAGGAACCACATAGACCATAATTAGTTCTCCTGAATTTGCCACGCTCACAGGGATAGTAATTTCTAACTGATTACAAGTTAATAAATTGTCTTTCTGACATAGATTAGTTCCATATCCCGTGAGTTGTAGGCTGTATGAACGGGTCTTCCTAGGGTTTCTTCAGGAGGCTTACCATGTAAGGAAATTTCACAGTATCTGGCCACAACCTGTAAGCCCTGAGGTAAACAGCCAGCCCACTGTACAATATCATGAAAAGATGGGACTTGTGCCTTGTGGACACTACTTTCACCAGAAAAAGGATATCTGTCATAATTTCAGTGTCCTGATACATTTAGGAAACTTTAGCCAAGTCTTATTTTCCTAAATTTTCACCATACAAAGATTCAATGAATATATGCTTGATCATCAGTAATTCCTGTTAAAGCATGAATTTTGTGTCATCACTACCATCTTTCCTTGAACTTGACATTGTCATAGAGAAGAAAATTGGAAGAATGTTTTTTTAATCATAAATCCCTATTGAAATCCACCCTAATTGTATGCATGCAAGCATTTATTCTTTCATTCAACCAATGTATTTGATGGCCTGTTGACAGCCTATGGACACTTAGCTTCAGTTGTAATATTAAGCATACTGAGGTGAGAATGTTGGTTAGTAATAGTTTGTTTGATAAATTCTAGCTCACTGTATTAGTTTTCTAGGGCTGCCACAACAAAATACTACAGACACGGTGATTTAAACAACAGAAATTTTTTGTCTCACAGCCCTGGAGGCTGGAAGTCCAAGATGAAGGTGCCAGCAGGGTTGGTTTCCTCTGAGCCTCTCTTTCTGGCTTGCAGATGGCCACCTTCTTGCTGCCTCTTCAAGTGGTCATCCCTCTATCCTTGTGCATCCGTTGTGTCTCCTTTATGTCCAAATTTCTTCTTCTTGTAAATTCACCAGTAAAACTGGATTAGCGCCCACTCAGCTTCATTTTAATGTAATCACCCCTTTTAAAGCCCTGTCTCCAAATACAGTCACATTCTGAGGTATTGGGGTTAGGACTGCAGGACATAATTGTTGGGGGGACACAATTCAGCTCATAACAGTAACATAATTTATTAACACAGAATGATATAAAGTTTTTATTAGAAATGTCAGCTTGGAGAAACAGTATAGAGGTACAAAGCAGAGTCATATCTGTGAATTAGGTAGGAGAGAGAGTAGAAATCATTGAAGGCAGACATGGTGGTGGAAGGATTGGTGTTGGAAGAAAGTGATCAGTAAAGACAAAATTGGCTCCACCTTGAATACCAGAGATCCCTAAAGAAACACTGAATCAGCAAATGTGGATATGTTTTCACCTTTGTCTTTTATAAACTAGACCATTTCCCACACACAGATGGATTTACCACAAAATGTATGAAGTTCAACTTCAGTGCCCCTCAAGGCTCTTTCCAAGGCCATGGATATAATTTTATATTCATAGCTTTGTATTTTCTTTAAGAGGATTTTGGACTCCAAATAATCTGGATCTGTTCCTTATTGCAGGTAATTAATACTTTCAACCATTTTCAGAGGGAGAGGTTTGGGGCATTTGTTGAGTTAAACCCTTAGAAATGGGTGTTTACTTGGAACTAATATCACTCATAAAGTATAACTGTTGAGGAATAGTCTTTCAAACTGAAATAACAGTTACTACAATCAACACTCTTGGGAATCTGAATCTTCAACTTACTTTTAGATCATAGATACTGAGAAATCTCTGGTCACGTACTAGTCTATCTCTCTGTCTCTGTCTCCCTCTCTGACTCTCTCTCTCTCACACACACCATACACACATTTGTATTTGGGCCAGCAATCCAAATTGGGCAACTAAACTTATAATCAATTTAAAAAGTAAACTGTGTCTGTTTAATAACTGTAGTGAAAAATATACTTTTGAAGTCGTTCCATTTTCCGTTCATGGGAAACCATCCTTCTCGCATACCTTCTTATACAGTTGCATTAACAATTCCCTCTAAGTTCCCTGGCTGTGCACATATCAAAACCCAGCCAGTGTGACATTTCCTTACTTTGACATTAACCACAAAACAATTTCTTTATTTTCTGTGACAGAAAAAAAGTGTATAAACATCTTAAGTGACTCAGAATTCTACTGCCCAGTGTGCCTTTCCAGAACCATGATATGTGGTGTGAACCGTTTTCGTACTGTTCCCTCTAGAAGATACTCTACATTTCCTTTTTGAGTTTTGCATGTAGCTCTTCCTAGCAACAGCCTTGGAACTGAAGACAGAAAGGTAGCTTTTGGTTGGAAAGCAAAAGAAAAAGTGAGATGAGATCCGTGAAGCAAGACAGTTCAATTTGCCTAACAAAGCAGAATTCCCGAATTGAGTTCCTCTTAAAGCACTGTAATCAGCTGTGCTTCTTAAAACGCCTGGGTTATATCTAGCCCCACTCACACTATGGTAATTATCAGCTGCCACCCCACAGAAGTGCTCAATTCTCTGCTACATTTTTTTTTTTTCAAAATGTCAGCTTGTAATCTGAAGGAAAATTACAAACCCTACTTTTTTTTAGGAATGTTTAAAATAAACCCACAAAAGCACCAAGTTTGTTACAATTACTGTCCTGCTTTAAGGGAGAAATATCCCAGGTGGTGTTTTATCTCTGCAGCATCTATTTCTAAAGTTTAGCCACAATGAAAGGAACAATATTGCCTTATGTAATAGACCAATGCCAGTTTTTGGGTGAAGCCAAAACTTCTTAAAGAAGCTTTGAGGCTTTATTCTAGGTAAACATAAACAACCGTAAGGATCATCACACTTGTGTTTCTTTAATAAAATATCACAGCACAAAAAATTTATAGTATCAATCATCATTTGTGTGATGCTGATAATAATGTGTAGAGGTTTGCTCTTTCTTATTTAATAGTAACACAAAACTTATACCAAGTGGAATGTTTTATACTAATAGCAGCATTTCCAATTAAATTGTCAATATAAGTCCCTCTGGCATGCTATAATGTTATGCCCAGAGTCCAAGTCCCCAAAACTGAGAGAATAAGACGTCCACAGCAATGCAAAAGCATAAAGGGGTTTATTACCAGCTCGAGCCAGGGCCCAGGTTTCATCCAGCACAGTGGAATCCGACAAAGGCCCTGAGCTCTGAATCACATATACTTTTATACAGACGGTTCTTTGTTTCTGTAACAGCATAGCTGATTGGTTAAACCATATGCGCGTGCGGGACTTTTAAACCTCGCATCCCTATCTGGATTGGCTCGGGTCTGGCGCAGGCGGGGGCTATGGGGATTTTTCTGATTAGTCGAGCTACACTGCCTGCGGGAGTTCCCAGAGCCTCAGCTTTTCTCGGGCCTAGCCTGCCGGAGTGTCTGTCCTGGCTTCCTGGCTTCCGTTTGGTCCTAACAATTATTCCTTATTTTAACAACTACTTTTACACCATACACCTTAGAGCCCTCGTATCATTCAACTTGTAAAAGAAAAATGAAATATCAGTCAAAACATAATAGGCAGAACTCTATTGAGAAAACTCTTTAGCATAACAAAATCCACATGAGTTCAAGGCACCCAAGGTTCACAAGGAGAGTCTGCTCAGAACACCAAAAATCCTCCAAATGATGGGAGCAAGTCACTGAGAAATCCATAAATTCACCTTTGTTCACATACATGGAGCTAGGCCTAGATGAGTAGGCCAAGGACTAGGAGGCAGATGATCAGGCTGGGGTCCTGGCCCAGCCATGAACAGTCTAGATGATGCCGAGCAAATCTAGGCTCAGTTTCCAAAACTGAGGTTCCCTAAGGCCTCTTCTGACTCCAACTTTATACAACAAGTTCCATAAAAGATGAAGAAAAACTAGGTCACTTCATGAATTCAACGCAATTCAGGACCCAATTTCCAATAATAGCTTCCTCCTCTCCCTTATAAAATATACCTCATCCCTGTGTTTGTCCTGTTTATACATCCAAAAAGGAGAAAGAGTTTGAAAGGAAGAGGCGAATTCATGTATTCTGGCTGCACTTCTCTGGTAGCTATGTGACCTTGGACAATGTACTTAACTTCTAAAATTCCAGTTTCTTCATTTTAGAAAGCAGGATGACATTTCTATCTTCTCTGTGTGTGTGTGGTAGTTGCTCTGTCATATCTGATTCTTTGCTACCGCATGGACTGTAGCCCTCCAGGCTCCTCTGTCCAGGGGATTCACCAGCCAAGAATACTGGAGTGGATTGCTGTTCCCCTCTCCAGCGGATCTTCCTGACCCAGGGATCCAACCTGAGTCTCTTGCATTGCAGGAGGAGTCTTTACCATCTGAGCTACCAGGAAAGGGGATGGTAATTATACTTACTCTTCCTAATCCTTCATCATTCCTTCCATCTAGTAGCATTCAATAACTTGTAGTTATCATATGTGTATATATATACATATATATATATATTTACACACACATACACATTCATTCATATGTAATACACACTTTATCAGCCTTGGAAAATATCTCCTTCAACTCTAACCAGAGATGGGACTCAGAAATTCTCATGTCATTAAATCAAAATTAGAAGTACACGTTGCTGTGGTTCCATTCATAGTGGTATGATCAGAATGACGCTGTAGCATGCCAATGTAACACTACAATTCTTCATTATTCTGTTCATTACCACTACCAAAAGCCCAGCCTGAACATTGTCTGTCCAGCCAAGGTGTACTCTCTGTCAGGTAGAATAACCCTCGAAGTCTAGACTGCCATTCCATAGCCAGTTTCAATAATTTAGAAATGGAATTACATCATTTTTCTACAGCAAATCAGAATAGAACCTGGTTCAGTGCAGATTAGAATGCATCTGCTTCCATCTCATCTCATTAGCTCACCCAGCTTGTTTGATCTAGCCAAATATAGACCAAAGCCTGCAAAACCTACATACTTCATATATAGAACCTGGGCCAGGTCTCTGAAAATTCTACGAAAGTTTTCTTACCTTTGCTACTCCCTCAGCCTAAATGATCTATTACCTTGCTCTTTAATTTTGCCACCCAACTTCTCTTCAGAGCAGGCTCTGCTCACAGCTTTTGGTCTGGTTTCCCCCATACAACTTTTCTAAAGTTGTCCTTGTGATGTTCATCAGTGATCTCCTATGGCCAAACCCCAAATCCTTCTCAGCTGCCATTTACTTCAAGCTTTCCCAGGAAATTGTAACCGTGGTCATCCAGAATCACTGTCCTCCACAGCCGCATTAACCCTCCATATTCATGGTTCTTCTGTTTTTCTGACCTCCCTTCTTTTTATCAGAAAAATTTTCCTCTTACCATCCCCCCACACACACTCACCAAATTTAGGGGGTTCCTAAATTTTCCTTATTTTTCTATGATCCTTCAAAAGTGATTTTCTATATCCCAGTAGTTTTAACTATAACTCCATGCAAGGGACTCCCAAATCTAAATCTCCGGCACAACCCACGCTCTAAAAGCCTCCACCTGGAATCTCAACATGAGTCCAATTGTAACTCATTATCCCTCTCATGAACCTGTTCCTAATACTGTGGCCCCCAAGTTCTTTCAAAATCACCCCCACCTTTGTGGTCATCCATAAGCCAAATCTCTGCATCCACCTGCTCACTTTCAAATGAGTTATTCTATGTCCATTCTATGTACCTTTATAATATATGTTTTCCACCTCTTTCTTCCCACTAAAATAGATGCCCTATTTTATGGCATGTGTAAAATAAATTTTAAAGAGGACAGAGTTCCCAATTCTAGGTACTTTCCACTTGAAGCTCTCTGACAAATTAATCCTGGATTAAACACACAGAAGACATATCTCTGGTCATTTTCATCTCCTGCTCAAACACCTTTTGTAATGCCATTTCTTTTAGATTAAACACTAATCACTAGAGTAGATGATATGTATTAAACATTTGTTTCGTAGGTCCTAAGTAATATGTCAAATACTATCTACCTATTATCTCACCATTATCATAGATGTGATTTTACAGTTATTTGTGTGATTCTATTGATAAAATATCTCTCCAACCAGACCATAAGCTCCATGAGGACAAGGACTGGAAAGACAGGCATTCAAGTGCTGTCTCCTAATTGATGAATGAATGAGTGAGTGAGTGAATGAATGAATCCCTCTTTGACCATCAAAGCCAACAAAATACTTTTTTCTCTTTGAAAAGACATACCAATGTCTTATGTCCTTTAGCATATTATATATTGTAATTACTATTCCTGTATTAAATTTGATTAATGGCAACAAATAAATTCTATCTGGGTGACTTCAGTTCCTACTAAGGAGCTGTGCAGCAATAGTTCAAGATCAGCACAAGCAAAGCTGGCAAAATTTGACAATAGAAATATTGATACTAGGCAGTGCCACAGGAAAAGTAACAATACTTTGCCTCCATATATATATCTAATATTTAATATTTTGTGGAAACCTTTCTCCTGATTCCCTCCCTCAAGAAATTTAAGCAGTTCTGAAGTAATAAGCTTAACCTTCAATCCAAGCATATGACCAGGTTACAACAACCAGCCCATTCATCGTCTGGATTAATTTATCTGATCTTCCTGATTAGGCAAGATTTCCCATCCTCTGTCCCCTCTCTTGTGCATCTCTCAAATTCTAGTTCTTTTTCTTTGACCAAAACTGATTAATAAGTGTTCTCCCTTGCCAGAACCTGGAAGAAAGTTTGTTCAACCAAGCATTTATTCAATAGAGCAAGATAGGTCCCCCTATGAATCAGACATGAATCTTGGCTTCAAAATGCTTACAGACTGAAGACAATAAAGCTAGTGCTTAGGTAACTGTAATTCCAAAAGCATGGTATAGGTGGCATAAGTTAGGGACAGCTAACCTGTGATGGAAATTCAAGGCAGGAATGTATAAAGTTGAGAGACTCTCAAAAGACTTTACAGGGAATTTATATATGATTCAGTTTCTGAAAGATGAGTAAGATTTAGCTGTTCAGGGATGAGAAAAAGAATATGTTACAAGAGGAAGAGATTAACAAAGATGTGAAAGTCTGAAAAATCAGGGATATATAAGATTATATATCATATAAAAGATATATAATATATAAGATTATATATTATATAAAATCTGGGATATATAATATTAGGTAGCAGAATTTAATCATAATTATATTATTCATGTTACATTTATTTTGAAATATTCAACTATAATGATGGTTCTAGTCTCACTTTTAAAAGGAAGAAAATAATTATTTATATAGAGTCCATTGATTTGCTGACTTATTACATTGGTGAACTCATATTTTTACTTTGAGCCTGGAAAATCCCATGGATGGAGGAGCCTGGAAGGCTGCAGTCCATGGGGTCGCTGAGTGTTGGACATGACTGAGCAACTTTACTTTCACTTTTCACTTTCAGGCATTGGAGAAGGAAATGACAGCCCACTCCAGTATTCTTGCCTGGAGAATCCCAGGGACAGGGGAACCAGGTGGGCTGCCGTCTCTGGGGTCGTACAGAGTCAGACACAACTGAAGCGACTTAGCAGCAGTAGCAGCAATACCACTTTGTAAATGTTAGTCACTAATCATTGTTTTGTGTTCAGCAAGTCTACCCTCCTTGTCACACACTAAGGCCTAGGGATGTGGAAATGTCAGATTGTGTTGAGCAACAAGAGGATGGATTTTGCATAAATATTTAAATCTCAGACACAAATTCATAACTCTGGGCACTGTAGACAACTGAGGTAATTGGAATCTCTCTGGGTCAATTTTCAGTCCAAATCTTGTTTTTAAAATAGTCTGAGAAAACTTGACTTTGGGGCTAAACATCTCTGAGTTGATATTTTGCTTTGTTTTCCCTGTTGGGTGAGTTGTTATTTTAGTTGATTTGGGTTTAAGTTTTTCCCCCTTGGATATATGCTATAAATCAGGCTTATGGCATTTTGCATTCCAAAGATGCCTTGTCTTGGCTGTACAACTGTTATCTCATCTAAACCCCACAGCTGTGTCACTTCCTAACGACCACCATCTCTGCAAGACAGCTGTTGCTCTTAATTGGCAGGAATGAGACAGATGAGTAATAAACTAGCCTGAGTGACACACTACACAAAGAATCCATTTATATTTTTTTCCCAATTATGTGAAGCTAGGAAAGGTAGGGCAGGAGCCTCCATCAGAAATACATGGAGTCCCTTGGTCTCTCGTCCAGAATTTTACAACCGAAATTGCATAGAGCCAAGCTGCCTCTTGGCCAGTCCAAATGAGAGTCCCACCCACGAAAACATTGAAAAGTCATTTGAAATCTCTAGCAAATTTTCCTGATGAGTTGCCAAAGAAGAATTCTGTCATAAATCACAGTGAAGCTTCTTAAAATCCACTTTTTCCATCCAGTCTCCCACAGCACACATGTTGACCACAGCTACCGCAGTCTCTAAGGACTTGCTCCTTAGAGTGTGCGTCGGCGCACCAGCAGCATCGGCATCCCCGGGGAGCTGGTTTAAAAACTCACACTCTTGTTTAAAAACCCACTTCAGGCCTGATCTGTATATTATATTATCAGAATCTGTATATTAACAAGACCCTAGGTGGTCTATATGCACGTAATACTTCAAAAAACACTGCTTTTGTCAGTGGGTTTTCACACTTCAGTGTGTACCTAAGAATCATCTGAAGATGCTATTACAGGGCAAATTCTTGGGCATTACTCCAAGAGTCTGAATCAGTAAATCAAATATTTGGATATCATTGTCGTTTGATAACCAGAACCTCAGATGATCTGAGAACCACAGTTTGAGCTTAGTCCATGAAAACTAAAGATCTCATTATCTCACCCTGCACTGTTTTTTCTGTCTCCTTCCTTCCGGATTATCTTTTGCTCTGCACTTTTTAGCATAGGGCAATCTAGCATGTCAGAACTTATGTATGTTTCTTTGTTACTCTCCTATGATTGCCCCCTTATAACAATCTCCCTATAACTGTTTTTCTTGTTGCCAGCCTTGTGGTCTGCTAAGTGTATCATCCACTCACTCAGATTTTCTCAGTCTTTATATAGTGAAAAGTACTACAAAGCTCAAGTCAGAATAAGATACTCAGCCTTGGAACTCTTTTAGGTGACTCTGTTGCTGAACACTTATCAAAGGTATGCAAACCAAAGGAAAACTAGTGAACTAATCTTTCAAAGAATAATAGAACACTTTATTCATTCTGTCCTCCCTTCCCCATGGCTACTGAATCAGCATAAAACTTAAAGTTTCAATTCAAAGGTAGGCAAGTAGAAGAGGCATCAGCAAAACGAAAGAGGAGTACAGCTAGTGGTGATGAAGACACTGCTGACAATGAGATAAATAGATAGAAGGAAGGAAGGACTGAGGCTTTAGAGAGAGAGCACTGGACTTGGAGCCATAGGATGTAAAAGCAAAGTCTTTATCAAGACTTCCCAAGCGCTGTGGCTTTGAACATAAATAACCTCCACAGAGTTAAGATTCTTGCCTATAAAATGCGAATAACACCTTCACTACCTGCCTCACAAGCCCTTTGCAAGGTCCAGTGATCCTTGATCAAATCAAGTCTTAAATAAGGTATTAATTGCATAAACACTTGCTGAATGAATCAAGTTGATGCTATAGACATAAAGGAATGACTAGGACATAGTCTTACTTTCAAGGAGACCACTGTCTAATGATGAATACAGATATACAGATAACAATTAAATGAATGAACATTGTGCTCAAATCGGAAGGGACTCTGAAGGATGAACACATTTTTAAAAGGATGGGAGTGGGAGGAGGGTGGGAGGTAGAAATCCCCATCATGAATTTGTAAGTTCTTTCTGGTATTAAGTTGCAGTTCTCTATACCAGCTAATTCTGCTGGAATAATGACAAATATTCGTGATAATAACATTTTGAATTAATCTAACAAATTTTTTGTATTATTAGTTTGATGAAGAAAAATGTGCTAGTAAGTGGGAAGTGTTACAGTTTGATGAGGGAAGAATAAGACAAATTCTGAGTGATTGAGAGGTATTTTCTCATTTCCCTACACTCAGAGATATCAACATCAGTGAATGTTTAGCACTCACTCAGGCTTCATTCCAAAATAAGAAAATACTAAGTCTTCCATTAGAATATAAACTCTCATTATAAGCAAAGGGATTGTCTAGTTTGTTCATTGCTGTGTCCCCAGTGGCTAGAATGTTACCTGATATGTCAGTGGAGCTCAATAAGTATTTGCTTCATGAATGAATGAAAAAATAAGTTCTGTATGAAGCTAATGACTAGCCAGTTACACATGCATACATGTTCTATTCTGCATGTGAACAGTTTATTTGAGGACAATAAATGATACTCTAGATTTCAAACAAGGGATAACTTTGACAAATTGTGAACATTTCCAAATTAGGATTTGTAATTTTAAAAATGAATCTGTATCTAGCTATAATTCAAGGTAAAGGATGTAGAATTTTAAGGCTCTCTTGCTAAAGGTGTTTACTGAATGATGAGTATTTTAATTGCCTTCATATCTTTTCCCATTTTTCTCCAGAGTGCTGGTAATTTACAAAGTTAAATAACATTTCAAAGATGAATGTCTGTGACTTTTCATCTTAACACATTTCTCTAAGTAATAGTTTTTCTTGACTTTTCATATATTGCATTATGTAACTTCCAGAGTCACTCTCATCTACAGAATAAAGGTGTTGGGCAAAATGATGATGGGCAACTCCAATATTATATGCATCATGTATTTCCTGTACTTTTAAAAATTCATATTTTTAAGGGGCTCTGGAGAATAAAGAGCTTAAGTAGGCACTTGAATAATTGTACAGTTGTTTCCTTTCATCTTAACTTTATGTAGCTTTCATTTTCTTAAAAAAAAAGAGAGAGAGGAGAAAACTACAAAACAGATTTTTTTAAAAGAAAATTTTATTGTAACTACTTTGGATGGAGAGGAGATAGTTGTACCTAATGGCAAAAATGAAATATGGGTGAATATGCTGTGCCTATCATTAGTATTACAGATGCTCTCCTTTATCTCTTATTAAAGAGAACTTTCTCTTTGGACTCCAGTTTAAAGGATACTTTATTGCATATAACTTCTTGCAGTTTGGCTACTCCCAAAAGTCCAAAGCTAATGGTACACATGTAAGAGAATAGTCATAAAATCAAGGAAGTTATTAGCTCCTATTTGCAAAAACAAACTTAACCCAGAAATCTTGTCATAGAAGATTTTCAGAGAAAAGTCAAATAACCACAATTACACTCAGCCAGAGACATTACTTTGCTGACTAAGGTCCATCTAGTCAAGGCTATGGTTTTTCCTGTGGTCATGTATGGATGTGAGAGTCGGACTGTGAAGAAGGCTGAGCACCAAAGAATTGATGCTTTTGAACTGTGGTGTTGGAGAAGACTCTTGAGAGTCCCTTGGACTGCGAGGAGATCCAACCAGTCCATTCTGAAGGAGATCAGCCCTGGGATTTCCTTGGAAGGAATGATGCTAAAGCTGAAACTCCAGTACTTTGGCCACCTCATGCGAAGAGCTGACTCATTGGAAAAGACTCTGATGCTGGGAGGGATTGGGGGCAGGAGGAGAAGGGGACGACAGAGGATGAGATGGCTGGATGGCATCACTGACTCGATGGACGAGAGTCTGAGTGAACTCCAGGAGTTGGTGAATGACAGGGAGGCCTGGCATGCTGCGATTCATGGGGTCGCAAAGAGTTGGACACGACTGAGCAACTGAACTGAACTGAACTGAACACTCACCCTCCACAAAAAAAAAGCTCTGCTCAAATAGCAGAGTCATGAGCAAATAACTGAAATAACCAATAACTAAAACAAAGAATAAAAGCTTAAAACAGTAGATAACAAAATCTGTGACAATTCCAGTTCTTCACTCAGTGAAGTGTAGTGAACAGCTACATCCTGACCCTTGGGCTGATGCCAGGGCACAGAAGACTGAGTAGAGTCCCTGCCTTCAGAGTGCCCACAAACAATGGGAGTGATACTCACAGAAACAATCCTCTGGCAGGGAGCGGCATGAGAAGAGCTGTGTGAGAACCACACTCCTGGTGCTAAGGGAGGGTGTGCACCTTCCAAGCAGCTACCCCGCCCCGCCCCCCTACCCCGAGAAAAGCCAGAGAGGAGGTGACATTTCAGCTCTGCTCTGAAAACTGAGTAGGAGTTTCCCAAGCCAGGATGTGTGGCTGATAGGGAGGTACATTCCAGGGAATCAGTTTCATTTGTGCAAGAAATTTAAGCTTCTTAAAGGCTGAACTACTTGTATTGGGTCTGTGAGTATCATCTGCTAAGAGATTCATAATTTCCCAGAGTTAGACAAATAAGAGGAAGTATATTCTTCTTTGCGGTAGAAACGTATTTGTTGATTGCCTGAACTCTCACTCTGCTTCCAACCTTATGACCTATAAGTAGCCAAGAGAAAGAAACCCATGTGACAGCCAGACAGACTGTTAAAAGACAAAAATGTGCATGCTGTCTTTCTCTTATCTTGTTTTAAACAATTGTTAAATAAAGAATGTTGTTTGATTTATCTTTGTTCCAAAACAACTCCCAATATCTTTAATTGAAGGTATAGAAGCAGTTTGTTCTTTATTATGAAAAGGAAAAGAAATCTTTCTACTGACATTTGTGATTTTAAAGGTCAAACATACAAAACATCTTTTATTAAAGTGGGCAAGATAGATTTATAGTTTATATTTAGTACTAGGTAACCTGGCAGATGAATAAAACTAGAACTGGGTAAAACTAGTTGGCCTCATAAGTTGCTAGAATGTGTGTGGACATTTGTACTTTGTATTAATTCTTTGCATATTGGCAACTGCAAAGTTCAGATTTTTGAAGGCAGCTGCAATCTAGAAGCTTCTGGAAAACTTAGGTACCAAAACCCATTCTTTCGGAAATGAGTACTTTTCCTCCTCTTTTCACACCATATCATACACATTTTCTTATTTCTCAGAGTTGAGACATGAGAATCATGTGGGTTCAGAGCATTCTCGCCCTCGCTGGGTGCCTCTTGAAAGCAACCTGAAGAAAGCATGCTGTGTACGGTTTGGCACGGAGTGCTTTATAGGCTTTATCTCATGTCCTTTCAAAGCCACTCTGCACTAGATAGTAATGTCCCCATTTTACAGATAAAGAAACTAAAGCTCAGAAAGATGATTAAGTATGTTTCCCAGGAAAACACAATTGATAATCACACCTATCTGATTCCAAATCCAGTCTCTTACATTCTGGGCTACAATTTGTCCCTTAGGACATGTGAGGTTCATTTTACTTCTAGAATACTTGTTAAATCTCTGCACTCAAAAAAAAAAAGAGAGAGAGAGAGAAACATTTTTAACAAAGACAGAAACATTGGGCATAAAAGAATACACAACATTTGAGCCATGCTTTAAAATGACTAGAGTATGTGACGAAAATTATCAAAAGCATATACTATAGAAGAGGCAGGGAGTCAGGTAGAAATAAAATGACTTTCAAATGCTATTTAAATCCCAGTTTTGGCTCTTGCTAGTTTGTGACCTTGAGCCATTTATTTAGGCTCTCTGAGCCACGGTTTCCTGGATTATGAAATAAAAACATTAGCACTTGCTACATCTCTTAGGTTATTAGGAGTACTAAATTACGTAATATATGTAAAAGCACCTAGCACAATACTGCCTCATTTTTGGTAAATGTCAGCTTTTTTCCTTCACTACAGAAACCAGAAAAAGAATACAGTTGTCCAATATTGTCACTTGCAAGTAAAAATCCCTAGTTTGAAAGGTGAGCAAGAAATGAAAGATCAGGAAATCTTTTCTATCACCATAAAAATATTTTCCAGCAATGGTTGAAGGCAGACACTTGCTTTCAAATATGCTGAGACCACACTGAAACATCATATTGAAAGCAGTTTAAGAGAGTATGTTGGTGGATAAGGAAGTCAGATGGGTGGGGTTGGCTCAGGCAAGAAGACTGAGGGGAATAGGCAGGCCTGGTCAGTGCTCTGGACAGTGAAAAGGAAAATGTGCCACAAGTTAAAGCAATGCATTCCTCTCCTCGGCCAGAGTGGGACCAGCTGCCTCATGAGCACCACCCAGCAGGTCCAAGCAGCTGCCCCGTTACTCAGACTACAGCACTAACGGATATTCATTGCACTCCTGCCATGGGTCAGGCACTGTGCTGGACAATGTAGAATCATGGTGAATAAAACCTAGTCAGATATATCTAGGATGATACGGGTTTCAGTTCATTGAGTAGGTGGAGATGAGTCATAAGAAACTGGTTAACCTGTGGCATTGATCCCTGAAGTATGGCATTCAGGCAATTTCTTGCACAGCAGCTAGGAAGGAGAATATACTCCCTCTAAGAAATGGCAGGTTTTGAGTGTCTGTTATGTGCAGGGCGTTATCTTCAGGGCTCTATGTACATTTCCTCATTTAATACCCACAGCAGATCTATGAAGTAGGTACTTTATTTTATAGATGTGTAAACCAAGTCTTGAGGTTTCCCAGGTGGCTCAGTGGTAAAGAATCTGCCTGTCAATGCAGGAGACACAAGTTCGATCCCTGGGTCAGGAAGATCCCCTGGAGAAGGAAATAGCAACCCACTGCAGTATTCTTGCCTGTGAAATTCCATGGACAGAGGAGTCTGGAAGGTCTGCAGTCCTTGGGTCGCAAAAGAGTTGGACACAACTTAGCAACTAAACAACAACAATAAATGAAGGCTTAGAGACATGGAGAGACTTCCCAAAGCCACAGGATCTTAAGTCCTGGAACTCGGGTCTGATCTCAGAATCCCTAATTTCAGAGACTGAACTCATGGTGAAAAAGACTGGTTGTAACACTCCGAAGAGACTTTTTTCTGTTTTAATTACATCTGTTTCCTATAAAAGGATTAATTATCTTTTTATTCAGAATCAAGAATTAGCTACTAGCTCTTGCTTAAAGCCTTGGTCAGTGACAGAATGGTAGAACAGAATCTGTATTCTCTTTTACACGTTAATTTATAAAGGTCTTCTGGCAAGGCCAGCACGCTTTTTAACATACATGCTGCTCCTTTGCTGCTCTGTATAAAGGCATTTGTAAATTATTCTGGTTATCTTTAGAAAACTTAAAATTGCTCTCTGGCATTTATGTAATCAGCAGGAGATAATCAGATGATTTTTTTTATAACAATGAGCTGCTTCCTGTTCATTGTACTTATTATGTTTATTTATGACATAAAACCCATTTTCTCTGTTGAAGGTCACCTGTGGGTTGGTGTGGAGGATTTCTTTCTTCCTATTTAAACCACTTTACCAGTTTTTGGTATTTGTATGACTGTTGATTAATTATGGCCCTGTCTCAATCATTCATAGAAGAAATAATACCCTATGGTTCCTTTTACCAACCATTGAGTTATTCATGGCTTAAGAAAATGGTTACAAAAATTCTAAACTTCTTACATATTCAGGATCTTGTAAATAGATAATCCATACCTATGTTATGTATACGCACTCATCTCAGAGGAAGGCAAAATGTTTAAAGTGAGAAACTACCTGACGGCAGAGGCCCAGAAGAGTTAAAAGACGCAAGTCACATATCCAACTTGTGGTTGTACTTGATTGGGAACCAGAACCTTCCAAAATACCAGTCCCATGGCCTCACACCACCTTCCCCTTTATACACTAAACTTGTTGACTTTTGCATAAGACAAACAGACATTTCCTTTGTTAGCCTGTAATGAAAGACTGTACATTTCATTCTACTTGCATCTAATATAAGAAACTGAGAGACCTGTGAGACACCTTTCCATCTCAGTGTGAAAGAGCTTATTGCCCATTTCAGAAGATTTTTCTGGGGTTTGATGCCCTACATCCACTTTCTTTCCCTTGACAATGGTATTCTGAGATTTGTTCAAGGGTACTATCCTCTCTCTTTCAATCAATGTGCTTCAAGAAGAAACTAATCCCTCACTTGTTTCAGGAATAGGCCTAGACATTCAGCCTATGAAGAGATCCTATTTACGTGTACTTATTGATTGATTCGGAGAAGGCAATGGCACCCCACCCCGGTACTCTTGCCTGGAAAATCCCATGGATGGAGGACCCTGGTAGGCTGCAGTCCATGGGGTCACTAAGGGTCAGACTCGACTGAACAATTTCACTTTCACTTTGCACTTTCATGCATTGGAGAAGGAAATGGCAACCCACTCCAGTGTTCTTGCTTGGAGAATCCCGGGGACAGAGGAGCCTGGTGGGCTGCCGTCTGTGGGGTGGCACAGAGTCGGACACGACTGAAGCGACTTAGTGGCAGCAGCAGCAGCATTGATTGATTAGACATGGGACTATGACTCAATGCAGACCAGTAACATGTAAGAAAATATTCTATGGAGTCCTCTAAAAAAAAAATCTCATTCTCATCCACTGACACACTTTTCTTGATGCAGATCAATAACAACACTTATGGCCCCTAGAAGCACTGATAGCCATCTGGCATTGCGAGAAGCCAGCTATGGTTGAGCTGCTGGATCCAGCCTTATCTGTTCAATATTTGTGCCTTTACAGTCCCAGGAGCCAATAATTCTTTGCTACGTTAATTATTAAGTCATATTCTCTGATGTTTACAATGAAAAGATTCCCAGCAAATACATCTGTAACCTTGACCATAATTAAGCAATAACCATGCCACCATGCTGCATTATGGAATTTCACTTTATGTTTTCCTCATCTGTTGAATTCTCCTTACCTTTTATAAAGGATTCTTTGCCCAGCTCATCTGGCAGATGCCAAATACTGCCAATGTGAGATAATTATGTACCTGTTGGAAGACCATACTCAGTATCAGGCCAGAAAATTGTACTCTGGAAGGATAAAATGAAATAACTCTAGACAATTTGTTTTTCCCACTGATGTTTAGACTATATGAAACTGAAACAAGAAAGGCCATAAAATATTTGGCTCATATCATCTACTGGGCATTTCCTTTTGGTTTTGTGCTTTCTGGGAGGTTTAAATTCATTAACATTAATAGTTAATTATAACTTTTTTTTTTAACAAGAGAATTCAGGGTTAAGCAGCAACTAAATTAAATCATACTATTTAAGCATAAAAACCATTTATGATTCATATAAGCCATATATTCAATATGGATCACATATAATCCCATAATCATAAACTGTTGCTTGTTCTTCCCTAGGTTCCAAAAACAAAATGAACTATGCCAAGAAGCTTATTAGGGAACTTTTTAGAGTTTTTTGATATTCTGAAAATTCCATCTTGCTTTCTATTGTCCTCATGCAGCTATAGGCTAATTAGATTCATATTTCAATTATCTCTATGAGCAATAACCTGCCAGCCTTCAGTGGAGACCCTATCAGCTCCTAGGCAGAAACAGGGAAGAGGTATGCCTGCACTGGTATCTCTGGCTCTCCGCATTTTCCTTTCCCTCTCCTCTTGCACGGCCTTTTTTCTCTATTCTCAGAAACACTGCACACAGTTCTGCCAAGGACATCATCCTGACCTGGAACTATGGATCCCATCCTGTTTTTGTATTTGCTTAACCCAGAGATGGCTGTGAGAACCAGCCCTAGTGTCTCCTCCACACTTGCCTCCCAGATCACTGTGAGGAAGCACTACAACTTTATTATTATGTTCAACTCTGAACGCTCATGGCCTTGGTCTTCAGTAGTGATTTTTATGTTATCAACTACTTTCCATCCCTTTCCCTCCTTAGAAAGCACCCTTTGTGCCCTCTGTTGAATAAACTCCCATCTTTTTTATTTTTTATCACCTTCGTCAGAGTCATTTATTACCTCCAGCATTAGATACATCTACCTACATTACTCTAAGTCCTTTATCCTAACTGTTTTAAGGAATATCAAATTTAAGCTAAAGTTTGGTGTCCTTTTACACTGACTTTTTTTGAGTTCCAGGGCCTAGGAATATTGGGGTAGCCAAAAAGGATATTGTAGATTGAGTTTGATGTTCTGAAAATAAATAGATACAAGTTGCCATCCTCATATCATTCAACTGTGTGTTTTGATAGGAAATGGCCTTCATGATCACTATCAGTTGACCTTTGGGGATTTCTTTTTACTGTTAAAAAAACACAGAAATAATCAACAATTATGTTTGCTCTTGCAACACACTCTCAAGCAACACTCTCAAGTTCCTAGCTATTTGTAATTTAACAAATATTTACAGAAACATCTACTGAAATGCAGAGACACACTACCTGGAGGCGGTGGGGGCGATGCATGGGAACCAGCCCTCAAGCCATAAATTCAATGAAGGGTAAGTTAAATGACATGCAAGCAAGAATTATTTATTTAATGAAAAAGAGCATTTGAGCATCAGCAGATGGCTTATGTATTTTTCATATAAACATATACAGCTGACCTCCATATCCATGGTTTCTGCATTCATGGATTCAACCAACAACAGATCAAAAATAATCAGAAAAAAAGTCCAGAAGTTCCCCCAAAGCAAAACTTTAACATAGCATTTACATTGTGTTGACAAATGTTTATATTATATCATGTATTAGAAGTAATCTAGAGATGATTTAAAATATACAAGAGAATGTATGTAGCTTGTCTGCAAATACTATGCCTTTTCATATAAAAGATTTGAGCATCCACAAATTTAGGGGCCCCTGGAACCAGTCCTTTGTAGATAATAAAGGGCTACTGTATTTCTGTTCTCAGATGCCATGTCAATCACAGTATGGAAATATAGGTGTGTCTTTCCCTGGTAGCTCAGTTGGTAAAGAATCTGCCTGCAATGCAGGAGACCCTGGTTTGATTCCTGGGTCTGGAAGATCTGATGGAGAAGGATAGGCTACCCACTCCAGTATTCTTGGGCTTCCCTTGTGGCTCAGCTGGTAAAAAGAATCCACCTGCAGTGCAGAAGACCTGGGTTTGATCCCTGGGTTGAGAAGATTCCCTGGAGAAGGGAAAGACTACCTACTCCAGTATTCTGGCTTGAAGAATTCCATGGGCTTGTATAGTCCATGGGGTCACAAAGGGTCAGACACGACTGAGCGACTTGCACTTTGTTTGTTTGTTTTGTGGCTAAGTGCCTTCTGGGAAGGGAATTCTCTTTCAATGAGCATACTGCCTAGGAAATCAAATTAAAATCACCCCATTCACATTTCATGGCTAAAGTCTTTACTAATGACCAATCTCTCCCAGAATAATTCAAGCCCCCCACTGCCCCATCAAGTTTCCAAAGTGCTCTGCTTTTATCATCAAGCCACTCACTAGATCACTTGTTCAGGGTTTATCCCCCCAACAAGAGAGTGAGGCCCATGGGTGCAGCCATTGCACTTGCCACGTCCAGTGCTGCATTCCAAATGCGTGCCACGGTGCCCAGCACATAGAAGATGCTCAATCAACAATGGAAAAAGCAGAGATAGGAGGGAGGGCAGAAAAGGAGGGGAAAGTTTGGTTCTCTTCCTCATATATTACTTTATGGTGTGTGTGTTAGTCACTAAGTCGTGTCCAATTTTTTGCAACCCATGGACTGTAGCCCACCAGGTTCCTCTGTCCATGGAATTCTCCAGGCAAGAATACGGGAATGGGTTGGCTTTCCCTTCTCCAGGAGATCTTCCCAACCCAAGGATTAAACCCAGGTCTCCCACATTGTGGGCAGAAAGCTACCTGAGAAGCTTTCTGGGTACTTTGGGAAACACTCTCTGGTACTGTATACCAAATCACCCCAAAATTAGTAGCTTAAAACAACACACATTTATTACCTCACAGTTTCTCTGAGTTATAAATCTGGATATGGCTAGGTCCTCCAGCTGAGGAGGGGACCTTTCTCTCACAAGACTGCAGTCAAGTATCAGTTATCTCGAGGTTCAGCTAGAGCTGGCTCTATGCCCAGCTTACTCAGTGGTGGTCAGAAAGATTAGCTCCTTGCAGATTGTTTGACTAAGGGCCTCTATGACTTGTTGACCATTGACTAGAGGCTGCCCACCCTCCCCTCCTTGCCATATGGGTCTCTCCATGGAGTGGCTCAAACCATGGCAACTTGCTTCATTGGAGTAAATGGGATAGCCTGAGAGCAGCATTTAGAAGTCAGTCTTTATAGCGGAGAAGGCAATGGCACCCCACTCCAGTACTCTTGCTTAGAAAGTCCCATGGACGGAGAAGCCTGGAGGGCTGCAGTCCATGGGGTCGCTAAGAGACGGACATGACTGAGCGACTTCACTTTCACTTTTCATTTTCATGCATTGGAGAAGGAAATGGCAACCCACTCTAGTGTTCTTGCCTGGAGAATCCCAGGGACGAGGGAGTCTGGTGGGCTGCTGTCTATGGGGTCGCACAGATTCAAACACAACTGAAGCAGCTTAGCAGAAGCAGCAGTCTTTATAGCCTAGTCTCAGAAGTGATATCCCATTACTGTTGCCACATTCTGCTTGTTAGGAGTCAGTCATTAAGCCCATCAACACTCAAGAACAGGGGGTTACACAAAGGCATGCATATCAGGACTTGGGAAAAACTTAGGACCATCTAAGAAGGCTACTTAGAACACTTAAGCAGGGAATCCAAGTAAGAGGAGTTGACCAAAAAAAAAAAATCTCCTGTTCAATAGAATTGGTCAGACTCTGGTAACTGAAGGAAATCTGGACAGAAGACACACATTCCAGTAGGAAGCAATTGTGTTTGTTACATTCTCCATATTTCTCCTGATCCACATGACATGCTGTGTGGTCTGCAAGAGAAAAACATGTAAATGTAGGCAGAAGTCCTGAATAAGCCAAGGAAACTATTTGCGGGTGGCTTAAAATGGGTGAGTCTCTTTCCGTGAAGGGATGGGTGTGCCACCGTCTTGACAGCAAGTACATGGCCAATGGAGCCATCTATAGCCCTGCACTCTAAACAGGCAACCAGGATAATATTATATACACCCTAGCCTTATAATCTGTTTATATCATTTGTCCTTTCATTCCCACTGGAACCTATCAGGAATTCAGATGAGGCCAAAACAAGCAGTCACGTGCAAGTCCTTAAAAACTCTGTGATGGCATTCCTCTTTAATTATTAAGCTTCTTCAGAGGCTGTAAGCCAGAGAAAAGAATCAGAGCCAGTTACTGTGTGTCCCTATGGCTCTGAAAATCCTTTGGCTGCTGTAGAGGTGCTTGGAGTTATCCTGAAAGCTTTATCATAATCCAATCATCCTCCCAAATTTGGAATTGCTTTTATTCAGACACATTCAGAGGTCAGCCTATAATCAAATGTCACTGCAAAGAGAAAAGGCCTGATCTTCTTTTTAAGCCTCAAACTAAAACCCCAACCTAATAATTCAGGCAGAGCATAAGAACCGTGAGAGGCCATAAAGCAAAATCCAACATCCCAGATAATCTCGTAGGATCTCCACTAACACATTTGCTGTTTACAAAGGCTACATTGCATTTAAATAGTTGATGCTCCACTGTCCATGAGACTGCCTCATGACATGTACAGAGGAAAGAGCATTGTTATTTTACTAACAAGCTTGCTTTCTAAAGGGTCCTTCTTACCCGTAATTATTGCTGCTCTGCAACAGCATGACTTATGAGCTGACCATCCTTTTATAGGCTCTGCCCTCAGAGGAGCAATTTTGCTGATAAATCATAACGTGCCACCCAAGCCATTAACTTAATAACTCAGGGTGATGTTCCTACTGGGTGAAAGCATCTGTAAACAGCTGGACAACAACAGCACACACCAGCCACTCAGACAAGAAAGTCCCACTTTAAGTCCCGATTTGAGCAGGGTAGACTCCATTTAGTTGGAAACAGTCTTTCCGACACCAGCTTATTCTGTACTCAGACCTGGATTCTGACAATTTCCAGATGAACCATGCATTTATCATCTCATCCTGTTTTGTTTTTTGTTCTTCCCTTACGTAGAAGATCTAAGGCATATTTTTAAAAAGTAAGCTAAAAGTCAAGGACTATTTGCTTTACATTCAGTAAGACATACTCAAATTTTGAGCCCCCAAGGAATACTTTAGAAGGGGTCCTGCCAACCACCCTCCAATTTCATATTTTCTTCTATTTCATAAACTCCTTATCCACCATGGGAAGGTCACCTTCCTCTGGGATTAAAAGAATCATAAGCACACGTGTATGCACGCAAACCAAATTGTGAAAGCGCAGGCAGTATTACCATGGCTGAAGAACCCACAGCTATTTAGAAACTATTACAAAGTAAAAACCTTAGTATAGAAAGTTAAGATATGACTTATTCATGATTTCTAAGCCTCAGCTTATTCATCTATAAATGGATATGATAACACTAATCTTGAGCTGGGAGAAGTCAAGGAGATCAAGTGTGTATAGCACACAACACTCAGTTCATCCCTCTCTCTTCACATCTGTCCTATAAAACAGAGTGACATGTTAGAGCACTCACAGGCATTGTGGTCAGGAAGCGCTGACTAGACTCCCAGTACCGCCACTTCCTATTTCTATGAACTTGCACAATGTGCCTTGGTATTGTTACCTGTAGATTGGGCATAATCATTCCTGTGCAATTGGATTTGAAGGAGAAGGGCTAAAGAAGAAGCTTACCCTCTGCCTGCCATGTAGAAGATACTCAATGGAAGTAATCTTTCTTTCTGGCCAGTAAAAGGATTCCATTTCCCACCCCTTGGGATAGAAATTCTTAAGCCATCAAGGCAGCACTTCAGCTGTCCCCAGGTTATCTCATCTGTTTTGTTCATGTGGCCCTGAGAAGTTCAGGGAAACAGACAAAATGAGAATGCCTAAACGTAATACCATGGTCTGGATCTGGGAAGTGTGAAACCTCTGAATCTGAGGACATTGTTGCTGGGGTAAGGCGGTACAGGCTTTTCAGACAGCAGTGATATCTGCTCATCACCCTTAAACACAGAGAGAGGATGTTTCCATGTTTCAGCATTCCACAGATAATTATCAAGTGCATAGGATGGGCTCAGCATTATGCCATAGTTTTAAGAACAGTATATCACTGCTTGTTTTCTTCTCAAGAAAAGGGAACAGCAGCATCTGTATCCATTTCCACAGCATCTCCCTCTTCTTTTTTGGCTCTAGCTAGATAATGATAAAAATAATAATACCACTTCTTGGTTGAGATTATATTCAAACAATTACTTTTGGCCATAAGCATCAATTCCACGAACCATGCCACAGCCTCCAGGGACCTCACTGTGCAATAGAAATGATCTTCTTCAGATGTCTACATGAGGCCATCCATTAGAGAACATTTTGGAGTCTGTCTGCATTTCCATGGGAGTGAGAGAAGCCCAGGTAATCAGCTAAGAGTATCCAATCTACTCAGCAAGAATGGGAAAAGAATAGCGCAGCTTGGCCTAGTATAACATAACTCAGGCCTCTGGGTTATTATTCAAAATCTTTAAATGTTATAAATGAATGTCAAAACGATGCTCCCCAGAAAGATTCAGGCAGAGTGCTCAGTTTGCAAGCATCTGAAAACTTAGTTTCTTTATGTGATAGATGAGAATAACAAGCTTATTCTGACCATCGAAGTGAACGCTCTTTATAGGAAGCTTGGTCTTGGTCTCCTCCAGACTTACCCAACCTTTATCCTTTTGGAGAAGGGAATGACTACCCACTCCAGTGTTCTTTCCTGGAGAATGCCATGGACAGATGAGCCTACAATAAGCAGGAAGTTAGGAATGGTGAGAATGGAAAAGGGGCATGAAGGCTGAGAGATCAGAAAAGAAGACTTGACTCTGGTTTTATGTCTCTGGAGAAGTCAACCCTTAGTGCAGCTTGTGATTAGGGTGCCAGATTGTCATGCAAGATTCACATGCAATTTACCGAGCCACTGCATTACCCTCCCTAGGTGCCACACTTCTCATTAGTCAGGGAACTAACCAGCCCCGGTGTCCAAGGTGGCCAAATGGCAAGCAGAAGGAGCCGAGGAACCATGCCAAGGTGTGCAGCTACCCAAGGTATAGCACGTAACTGCCAAGAAGCAACAGCCGGGCCATCCAACCTGGTTTGCAGCAAGAAGAAAAAGAAGAGTGTCTTTGGAACAAGGGAAGCCTACAGAGCATGAGGTGAACAGACAGTGTCACACGCAGGAGGTAGAACCGAGAACAGCAGAGGGTCTCTCCAGGGCTGGGCCCTCAGTAGGGGGCACCCAGAGCACAGGGTGTGCTTTGGTCTTCTCACTGACACTTGTCCACATAGATGGACACACCATCTGTGGTGGCATTTTTACTGTCACTGGATTGCTTTCTTTTTTTTTTAATATGAGAAGCAAAGAACTCTATATAGTCTAAATATAGATATATAAATGCATATACATACACGCACAGGCACATACCACACATTGTGCTATTGCAAAATACAGATTTAATACCTCCAATGAACTCTGCAAAGTGGTTTTTTTTTTTTTTCTTGAATTTATAGTTGATTCCCTTGGCAAGGAATCATTTGCTTTCATAATTTGGTGGAATATTTTCAGATCACAATGTATCCTTTTGTTTTCAGGACCACTTCATTACATACATCAGTGAGGTGGCATGTTTTTACTTTCTGTACTCAACAGAAGCTGAATTTTTCATAGAGAGAAAATGGAAAAGTAGAGCACCATTAAAATACAGAATTCCTTTCCTGATTGGGCTCCCGTGTTTCTTCGTTGCATCTTGGGAATTGCATTCTGCAAAGGAAAAGATTTTGGTTTCTCTTGGGGGAAACTTAAACAACTACCAGAGTTGCAAAAACCAAATAAATATATGATCCTGTTGAAACACAAAAATCAAAATAGCATTTTTCACCCTCCCTTTAAAACTCACTTCTGCTGAAATACTGCACCAGCCTTTTGCCAACCTTTGTCAGATAAACATATGACATTTCCATTGCCACATAGACACTAGAAATCCTGCCAGATCTTCTGAGGTTCTTGGTAGTATGATAACATTTCATAACACGACGCTTCATCTCCCTGGTCTTTATTATGCAATAGCAACTTTGAACATTCATTAAATATATATGTCATTGCATATGTTCTCTAGGCCTATAGATTTGTTTTAGAAAAATACCCTAAAAACTTCTCCAAAGCTTTGTTTCTTTAGAAAAATACCTTTCTTTAAATTAATACACATCAAAAAAAGAGAAAAATCTTACTAGAATAATCTAATCATACTAACTGCTTACTAATTGCTTTTCTTGTCAGATCCGAGTAGTCTTAGGAATATAGTTAATGCCTTTATGCTTGCTCAATCTTGATAATGCCAATTTATCTTGACTATTTTATCAAGGCTTCCAGTCTTGCCTCACAAGGCATGTTCTCCAGTTTCCTGGGAAACTGTCTTAGCTGGTGGAGCTGATTTTCTGCCCTCTAATCCAGTGGTCCCCAACTTTTTTGGCACCAGGGACCAGTTTCATGTATGACAGTTTTTCCATGGACCTTGGGGGACGGATATGGTTTCAGGATGATTCAAGTGCATAACATTTATCGTGCTGCCACTGATCTGACAGGAGGTGGAACTCAGGCAGTAGTGTGAATGATGATGAGTGGCTGTAAATACAGATAAACCTTCACTTGCATGCCTGTGGCTCTCTTGCTGCTCTGCAGCCCCATTCCTAACATTCTGTGGCCTGGTACCAGTCCATAGCCCGTGGGGACCCCTGTCCTAATCCTCTGCCATAATGAGATGGAAGCCAAGAAACTAAAACCCAATCAAGGAAATTTTCTTTCAAAACAATGTCTTGAAAGAAAATTTTGGAGATGCCCCATTTCAGTCTCAAAGATGACTCTAGTATCAGCATCTCTGTTATCACTAACAATGATGGTAACTGTACACTTGCAATAGCAAACATGTTTACTGATAGCTGTGTTTCTCTTGGGCCAGTTATTCATTGATTTATTCAACCAACAAGTATTTCCTGAATGAATATTACATGCCAGGTATTGTTCTAAATGCGAGGGGTACAGAGATTAATAAATTACCATCACTTCCCTTGAGTTGCTTATAGATTTAGGACAAAAAAAAAAAAAGTCCCATGGCATTCACAGCATAGATTGATGGTATAATATGTGTATCCAAATGCTTAGGCACTCAGTCATGTCTAACTCTTTGTGACCCCATGGTCTGTAGCCTGCCAGGCTCCTCTGTCCATGGGATTCTCCAGGCAAGAATACTGAAGTGGGTTGCCATTCCTTTCTGCAGGGGATCTTCCAGACCCAGGGATCAAACCCTGGTCAACTCCATTGCAGGTGAATTTTTACCATCTGAGCTACCAGGGAAGCACTCCATTTATAAGAAGGGGACAAACAGTTGGTCATGATTGCTGGGAAGGCTTCACAGAGCAGATAACAGTTTCATATTCGAGTGGGTATTGAAAGGGTAAATGAGGAGGCAGAACATTCATTTCTTCATTGAGCAAATATTTATTGAATGCCTGCCTACTGCGTGCCAGGTGCTGCCGATACAGCAATGATCAAACAAAAACTTTCTGCCCTCATGAATCTTTTATTATAGAGGGATGAGAGTAATTTAATACACAAATAGGTAAAATATGTGATTTTTCCATGGATCGTAAGACTTACACTTGTGAAAACAAACAAAAGGAAGGTATCAAGAATGGGAGAAGTTACTAGTTTAAGTAGTGTAACCAAAGAAACCCTCTCTGAGATAATGACATCTGAGCAGAGCTCTGAAGGATGTAAGGGAATGTGCCATGCAAATATCTAGGGAAGGAGGCTTTCAGGCAAAAAGAACAGTATGTGAAAAAATCCCTGCGATTTAGACCCGGCTGCCATTTTTTCAAAACATAAAAGAAGCCAGTGTGGCTGGAGCAGAGTGAAGTGAGATCCAAGCTGGGTAGCACCCTCGAGGTTTCTGTATGGACTCAGGCTTTTGCAGGAAGCCAGTGGAGGTTTGGAACAGAGTAGTGCCATTCCCTTCCATTCTGAAAGTATTGAGAACAGACTGTAAGGGGGCATATATGAAAGCAGGGGGACCAGCTGGGAGGCTGCTGCGATAATCCAAGGTGTCCAGTTGCTCATGATCCCATGGACTGCAGCAGCCCAGGCTTCCTCATCCTTCACTGACTCCCAGACTTCCCTCAGATTCTTGTCTTTTGAGTCAGTAATGCTATCTAACCATCTCATCCTCTGCCGCCCTCTTCTTTTGCCTTCAGTCTTTCCCAGCATCAGGGTTTTTCACCAGTGAGTTGGTTTTTTTACCAGTGAGTTAGATTTTTGCATCAGATAGCCAAAGGAGTGGAGCTTCAGCTTCAGCATCAGTCCTTCCAATGAATATTCAGGATTGATTTTCTTTAGGATTGACTGGTTTGATCTCCTTGCAGTCCAAGGGACTCTCAAGAGTCTTCTCCAGCACAACTTGAGGTAGAAGTGAGGTGACTCTTATTCCAGGAAGGCAGAATAAAGGTGGTGAGAATTAATTGGTTTCTGGATAAATATTCTAGATAGAACCAACAGGAGCTCTTGATAGATTGGATAAGTGTTATGTGAGGAAGGGAGGCAAGTATGTCTCTGAGGACAGTTTTAGCCAGAACTAGAAGGATAGAGTTGGCACTCTCCAACTCACCTCAGCTAAGAGAGGATGAGAACGTTTTGAGCATCTCTACGTGTTAGGGTCTGCACGGAGGTGGGAGGATAATTAAACACCACTGTTCAGCATGAGCATTTGCACTACAAAGAGGCATTTCTCCACAGCTTAATGAGAACAAAACTCCATCCTCAGCAAAGACAGAGTGAAAGATCTGCTCAGTGATTCAGAGAGAAGAGAAAATGCCCGAGGATGTCCAGGATTTCCCGAATCCTCCTTCCCCACATTTCCAAATACTCTAAAAACTAAAAAGTAATAATCAGAATAGGCATAGCTTAAATAAAGGTAGCAGGGAACAGAAAGTATACAGAGAAAAATAACAAATTGGGTTAATTACAACAGGAATGCCTCCAGTGACAAAGTGGGAGGGAAAAAAAAAATCTCAAAATAGAATGTAATAGCAAGGTATAAGTACAAAAGATCATTCTGCCTAGAAAGGAAATCACCTTGAAATAGTAGTTGAAAGGTCTCGGTTCTCTTCCTAGTGTTGGTCTTTGGGCAAATTAGTTCATGCATAACTTTCAAACAGGGATATTTTTAACCCCCAGGGTATGTGCCAATGTGCTAAAGAATAAAGGCCAAATATTACATTTAAAATGGTGTTTAAATTTCAGTGTGGCTAAGGATAAGAGTTTTCCTTTTTTAAAAGTCAAACAAATATAGTTATATAATGCAGTATAAAAATAAATAGGATTCCCCCCCCCCAATTTATTCAGGCCTTATTTATTGAGCACCTACTATGAACCAGTCACTATGCCAGGCAATAGGTACAGCAGTGAACAAGATAGCTGCAGATCCGGATTCCCAGGGCCTGTTATCTTATGGTGAAGACAACACTGGACAAGTAATTGCAGAATGAAGCATAAGCTCCCCATAAACCTCTGACTTGTGGCAGGCCCCAAACCACCAGAGATGAAGATTACACATCGATTCTCTTCTAAATTAGAAGTGCATTGGGGAAACGTTCGATGAAAACTACCTTGGAATGGAGAGAGTATTTAGAACAGTGTTAATCAGTTCCTCTAAAAAACAGTCATCAAGAAGGTAATAAGCATACAAGCTCTTTATTAGAGCCAAGGTCTATAAAGAGAAAACCAGGAGGAAGTAAGAAGAAACAGGAAGAAACATCAGACCACGATGCAAGTCTGACCCCAGTGAAAGAGAGATGGACTAGATGGAGGGCTAGGTGCAACCATGCAGTCTAAGGAATTTTTGTCCTTAAGCCAAATCCACCTGTGTTATCATCCATGCTGCCCACAGCTACTGGCTGGAGAGTCGCCAGTGGGAAACATGGCCTCTGAAAAAGTGGAGATAGCTGTCAGAGTACAACTGACCACGGCAGCTGGGTCTTTGGTCCCTGATGCTGGGCCATTTGGCCTATTACACTCCCTGTAGTGGAAGGTCTTTGCAGGGCATTCTCATGGCTGCTGAAAGATTTCTTTTTTCTTAATGAGGGCAGTCCTTGGAGTCTGAAATAACCTTAGTTGACTCCAATCTCAGCCACTTAATAATTTTGTGACATTGGGCAAATTACTGATGAGTTTAATTGTAAAGGTTAAATGAAATAACACCTGTAATGTGCAGCATACACTGCCTAGAACATAAAAGGTGATCAGTGTTAGACCTGCCTCTTTCCCTCTTAACTGTAAATATGTTAATTGGTTCAACATGCAATCTTTTGACAATCTTCTATATTCAGTGTAAGAAAACACAGGGTGAGTATGTGAAGGGCCTAAGTCCTCCCTTCCAGATTGCTCTGCTAAAAACTATAAACGCATAAAGTGCTACCAAACAATAAAATGGAATCTAAGAAGGAATCAGGACCTTCAGGAGGGTAGAGGAACACTCATCTTACTACTTGAATTGTTGCTGAAGTTGATGGCTCGAAAATGCTTAGAGGAGATTCCACTTTCCCTAATGCTGTGAGTTTTTAATGCTTGGAATAATTTGTTGTTATACGGAGCAGGGTTTATAAATTGGACACTTGGAGTATGGATGGTGCGTCTTCATATATCCAGCCACTTGCCATCAGAACGCCCAGCCCCTTGCCATCAGAATGCCTAGTTTTCCTAAACCCATGTGCCATGCCTAGCAGCCCTCCTCTCAAAGTATCTGCAAGTACGCTGGAGAGAGAGCCATGTGTCACATTGCCTCACACAATGCTTCCCCATAGCCCTTTCAGGACCCATTTATTGGCAGGGCAAAGCACTTATGCTATTGCTCCCGGCGTGTAAATTTGTGCTTAGTGCATCCAGATGGTGCTCGATTGAAATCAATTTAGATCAGGTTTGATTATACTTCAGTGGGGCAAGAGGTACCTTTCCAAGAATATAGAGAACTCAGTGAATGTTTCAGGAACTAATTATAATAATGCTTGCTTGCCTGCTAAGTCACTTCAGTCATGTCAGACTCTTTGTGACCCCACGGACTGTAGCCTGCCAGGCTTCTCTGTCCATGGGATTTCCGGGCAAGAATACTGGAGTTGGTTGCCATGCCCTCCTCCCAAGGGAATCTTCCCTACCCAGGGATCGAACCAGCAGCATCTCTGGCAGCTCCTGCATTGCAGGCAGATTCTTTACCATGGAGCCACCAGGGAAGTCGCAATTATAATAATAATTAATCAAATAAGGCTCCATTGGCTCTAAGAGAGCCAACTTCAATTCTTTGTAGGATTACAGACTTGCCGTATGACATCAGCAAAGTGATTTATCTGCCCTGTCTAGGTCTTATGTCTGTACCTGTGAAATCGGTATGTTCAGCGCAGTCAGGGAGGATGGGATGAACAAAGGCAACTGTCAGTGACTACGCACCGAAAATGTGCCCAGTACTAAGTTAAGAGCTTCACAGTCATCATCTCAATGAATTAATCATCAAACGACCTTTGAGGGAGAATCATTCATTCCTTCAACAAACTGAACAGGTTGCCCGCCTCCTTGTACTGTGATTGCCATTTCACATATTAAGACTTGACACTTTGGGACATGAGGAGCTATGCTGGTAGCTGGTGGATGAAGACTCCAAAAGGCTTCTGACTCCAAAGAACAGAGCTCCTTCCTCTCCAGCCACCAGAGCTTCTCAACTTTTTAAAAATAATAATGAAAACTTCCCTTCCCCAGAGAGCCTTTCTAGACATGTTTTCCCCTAATGGCTTCCCCCACACCTATGAAATAAGTACTAATATGTCACGTTGGTCTGAGCCTTGGCAAGTTTAGATTGCAATATCTAAGACATTTTCACCCATACCCACAAAAATGAATTTTTATCCAGTTGAGTGTGATATTCCTCCTGTTGAATGAGTGTTCTAAACCACATTTGTTACATCTTTATTAAAGGCAACAACCCTTTTCCAGGTACTATGAGTACTGGAGTTTAAAAAAAAAAAAACAAAACTTTTTTTAAAGTATGAGACATGGTCCCTGCTCTCAATTAAATTACAATCTCTCTCATGCCATTAGCTTTACAAAATTCCCAGTTATAAGATCCCATGATTGCAATTATTTTTTTATTAAAAGATAATTGCTTTCCAATATTGTGCTCATTGCTGCCATACAGCAACATGAATCAGTCACAGGTATACACATGTCCCTTCCCTCTTGAACTTCTTTCCCATCTCCCACCCCATCCCACCCCTCTAGGTTGTCACAGAGCACTGGGTTGAGCTCCCTGTGGCACACAGCAAATTCCCACTAGCTATCCATTTTACATATGATAACGTATATGTTTCCTTGCTACTGTCTCAATTCGTCCCATCCTCTGCCTCCCACACTGTTTTCACAAGTCTGTTCTCCATCTCTGTGTCTCCATTGCTGCCCTGCAAATAGGTTCATCAGTGCCATCTTTCTAGAGTCTATAGTTAGCACTACTAGACAGAAATTACAAAGAGGAAATGAACTACAGATCTGGCAAACAACAAAAGGTTTCATCGACATTGGTTACTGAGTAATTGTGTGGGTGATCATGCATGCATGCATTTAAGTCATTTCAGTCATGTCCAACTCTTTGTGACCCTATGGACTATAGACGACCAGGCTCCTCTGTCCCTGGGATTCCCCAGGCATGAATACTGGAGTGGGTTACCATGCCCTCCTCCAGGGGATCTTCCTGACCCAGGGATGGAACCCACGTCTCCTGTGTCTTCTGCACTGGCAGGCAGGTTCTTTACCACTAACGTCCCCTAAAAAGACCAGTGTAGATGCTTTCTTGTCTTGGAAATTGAAGAGACTGGATCTCTTCAATTGGTGTAGAGTGGTGTAGCAACCACTCCAGTGGATCTCCATTTCCTCCTCTCTGTGTCTTTTTATACCCCCACTGTCAGCACACAGACCTTAGTGAAATCATTTGGCTCACAAATGGGCCCATCATGAATAATATAGACCCTTCTCATATCACTCACCTCCTCCACATTAATGACACTGAATGGGTACCATTATGGGCTCTTCTTTTATTCAGAAGAAAAGATTTTGATGAATCCATTGCTTACAGGCAGAAATTTTAAAAAATTCAAAACCACATTTTTGAAATTAAACCCTCTGTGGTCTGAACAGGCATGATTGTCAGTTCTTTTATGCATTTCCAACATTGCCACAATTAATATTTTACAAGGAGCTTCACCAGTGACATATTTAGCAACAGAAATCTTAATATTCTTTTCCCGGTAGCCACATTCCATTGCTCAGCAAAGCGGAGGGAGCCCTGTCAAAGTGGCAGCAGCCCTGCCAGAGGGAACTGAGTGTAGGACCGCGGGGGCTTACGCTTGAGCCTCTGCAAAGCCCTTCAGCCACTTGCATCTCAGCGAGATGCCCAGGGAGTAGAGGAAATTACCCTCCTCTCTGCCCCTCCACCAGGCTTATGCCTAGCACCACAGTTATTTATAGATAATCCCCTCTTGGAAAGGTCAGATTTTATGATGTGTTTATGACCCTCTTTGACCAAATAAGTTCATTTGCATTGGACTCTGGGAGGGAGGGTTCGTTTTAAGCAGATTCAATTCATTTCTAAAGCTCTGTGCCTGGTAATATCAGGAGAGTTTGGGATCTGTTGCCAGTATCAAAGGCTTGACACGTTCAGGCCCACTTTCACCCCTCCTGTCTCTTCTCCCCTCTCATTAGAGTTTACCTGTCTCTACCCATGGCTTCTCATTCCTGCAGGAAGGACCTGAGAAAGGACTCTGCACGTCGGTCCCTTTCTGTGTCCTTATTGGCCAATGAGGACACCCACTATCACAAACCAACTTGAGAGTATGTACCGGGGATGGGCATGGGGTCCTTGTTGGCCAGCCCTTGTTCAGGCTGAGTCAAGAATCAGTCTGTCGGACTGACTAACCCTGTGCTCTACTCATAGATGCCATGCTTATGACTTAGCCCTCACCTCCAGTCAAATGACATCCCTAGGTTTCGCTCAAGTTTCCACCTCTCACTCCAGCTCTGGAGCCACATTTTCAACTCATTGCTCAGTTTTATGGGAGCATCAAGCTCTTTATGTCTAAACTGAACCCTCAAGTTCATACCCCCTAAAACAAATCTGCATATTTATATCTCTACAAAGATATATCACTCTCTAGTCACCTAAGCTCAAGAATATACAATATTCTTCAATTCCCTCTTTAGCAGCCTTCCCATCCCTGCCCACTTCCCCTCAGCTAATGGTTTCACTTCCCTCTCCTTATCCTCCAGAGTATCTCCTCTGTGTTGTCCCAGGAAAGCACTTGAGGACCTTCATCTGTACATTTGACCCAGCCTGTCTCCCACCTCCTCCAGACGAGTCCATCCATTACCCTCCTATCTTTAAATTCTCCCTTTCCTGCCAGCTCCATATTAAATTGGGTTTTGTATGTCTGTCTGCATCATGGCTCTGTATTTACCATCAGAGCTCTTTCATCTTCCTTAAAATTAGAAATAATATCTTTCTCATAGGGGTGTGGTGAGCATAAACCCAAATACCCAACACAAAGCATCTGGCTTATTGTAGGCACTTACATTCACTCATTGAACAAAATCCTTATTAGTTTCCAAACACTGAGCTGTGCTCTAGGACTAACAATCAATAGCATCTATTGGCCCTTGGCTCTCCCTACTTGCCAGCCACTGTTGTTAGTGCTTTTCACATATTAACTTATTTAATAATCATAACAAGTCATTACAATTATTACTCATTGTAGAAGCAGTTACAATTGTTATGTTCAGATGAGTTATAATTATTATTATGTCCTTATATCAAGGTATGGAGAGGGTAAGGATAAATCAAAGTCAAGCCCAGACAAGTCTTAACCACCACAAGTACTTTCTCTAAGAATGTCATAGTCCCTGGCCTCTCACGTTCTATGGACAAGTAAACAATTACAACACAGCATAATAAATGCTCTAATTCTAGAAGTCCTGGGGTATGATGGGATCATGAAGTTAAGAACAAATGTTTACCAGGAGATCATTATAGTTAAGCTGTGAAAGATAAATATTAGTTTCTTTTCCTTTTGGGGGTCTTTTTCTATTCAATAACTCTATTCTAATTGCTATAATAACCAAAGTGCAGCTCTGATGTTATCATTCTCCTGCTTAAAACCTTCAGATTTTCATTGCTTATCCAATAAGGTCCATACTCCTCAAACTGGCTTTGCCGTCTTTTCCTCCTCTGGTGCCCACATACTAATGTGTGCTCCTGCATCCTCTTTCTCCAGGAGGCCCTTGCTTCTATTCATCCCTGTGCCCAAATCTTCCCTCATTTTCAAAACTCAAACCATTGCTTTTCTTTTAAGCCTTCAGTAGATTTTCATCTAAACAGCATCTCTCTTTTCTGAAATTCCATGACCTCATTTCTTTCACTTTTGTTTTAAAGATTTTTATGTACACATATAATCTCATCTAGATTTGCAGCTCCTTGAGGAAAAAGAGCTTCTTTTGCATCTTTACGCAAGACACATGCTAAAACTGTGTTGAATGACGACCCAGAAGCTTCCCAGATGCCTGTGTTTCTCATGTCTCTGCCCTTCCCTCCAGTCCAATCACTCATGGAATCCTATCCTTGACCTCCTAAACAGCTCTTGTACCACCTACTCCTCTCTATTCCCACTACCCCAGCTTTTTAGTTCAAGTCATTAACCTTTATTACCTTAACTCTGGCACTTTTACTGTCAAGAACTAAGGAGCAGATAGTTTTCCTCTGTGCTCCATACAATCTGTGTAGCAAGTATTCAACTCTGCCCTTGAATGAAAGCAGCTATGTTGTTGTTTAGTTGTGAAGTCCTGTCTGACTCTTTTGCAACCTCATGGACTATAGCCTGCCAGGCTCTCCTGTCCATGGAATTTTCCAAGGAAGAATTTTGGAGTGGGTTGCCATTTCCTGAAAGCAGCTATAGACAATACATAAACAAATGGGTGCATCTGTGTTTCAATAAAACTTTATTTGCAAAAACAGATCCTTGCTGGGCCTGATTGGCCTGAAGGTAGTTTGGCAACCCCCAATTTAAATAAATACATATTTGTTTCCAGCACTTGCATTCAAATACATCATCCAGGTAGAGTCAAAATGATGTCTTTAACTGCAAATCCGGTCATGTTCCCAGAGATATAATGCACTGACCCTTGTCTTTATTACAAATCTCGTTTCCTTTCATGCCCTTCCCTACAACCCCACCTCCACTTTCCCTGTTATCCATCTGACAATCTATACTTATCTTTGAAAACATCAGTTCAGTCGCTCAGTCGAGTCCAACTCTTTGTGACCCCATGTACTGCAGCATGCCAGTCTTCCCTGTCCATCACCAACTCCCAGAGCTTACTCAAGCTCATGTCCATCAAGTCGGTGATGCCATCCAACCATCTCATCCTCTGCCATCCCCTTCTCTTCCCACCTTCAATCTTTCCCAGCATCAAAGTCTTTTCCAATGAGTCAGTTCTTCCCATCAGGTGGCCAAAGTATTGGAGTTTACGCTTCAGCATTATTCCTTCCAATGAATATTCAGGATTGATTTCCTTTAGGATGGACTGGTTGAATCTCCTTGCAGTCCAAGGGACTCTCAAGAGTCTTCTCCAACACCACAGTTCAAAAGCACCAATTCTTCAGTGCTCAGCTTTCTTTATAGTCCAACTCTCACATCCACACATGACTACTGGAAAAACCATAGCTTTGACTAGATGGACCTTTGTTGGCAAAGTAATGTCTCTGCTTTTTAATATGTTGTCTAGGTTGGTCATAGCTTTTCTTCCAAGGAGCAAGCATCTTTTAATTTCATGGCGGCAGTCACCATCTGCAGTGATTTTGGAGCCCAAGAAATTAAAGTTTCTCACTGTTTCCATTGTTTCCCCATCTATTTGCTATGAAGTGATGGGACCAGATGCCATGATCTTAGTTTTCTGAATGCTGAGTTTTAAGCCAACTTTTCACTCTCCTCTTTCACTTTCATCAAGAGGCTCTTTAGTTCTTCCTCGCTTTCTGCCATAAGGGTGGTGTCATCTGCATATCTGAGGTATTGATATTTCTCCCGGCAATCTTGATTCCAGCTTGTGCTTCATCCAGCCTGGCATTTTGCATGATGTACTCTGCATAGAAGTTAAATAAGCAGGGTGACAGTATACAGCCTTGACGTACTCCTTTTCCTATTTGGAACCAGTCTATTGTTCCATGTCCACTTCTAACTGTTGCTTCTTGACCTGTGTACAGATTTCTCAGGAGGCAGGTCAGGTGGTCTGGTATTCCCATCTCTTGAAGAATTTTCCACAGTTTATTGTGATCCACACAGTCAAAGGCTTTGGCATAGTCCATAAAGCAGAAGTAGATGTTTTTCTGGCGATCTCTTGCTTTTTCAAAATGTAGCTCAGAGCTTAAGTCTTCTAGAAAGTCTTCCTGTTCACCACTGTGTTCTTTGTGTTGTTAGTCGCTCAGCCGTGTCCCACTGTTTGCGACATCATGGACTGTAGCCCACTAGGCTCCTCTGTCCATCGGATTTCCGGGGCAAGAACACTGGAGTAGGTTGCCATTCTTTTCTCCAGGGGAGCTTCCCAGATCGAACCTGGGTCTCCTGCATTGCATGCAGATTCTTTGCCAAAGCTGATTCCATAGTCTTCTCTATCTCTATACATAACATGAGTTTCTTTGAGTTTGAGAGTCTCACAAATGGAAATGACCAAATTTACTCTCATGGTAGTCTTACCTACTAGACAGAGAGCTCTACGCAAAGAGCATGATTGTCTCATCTACCTCCATGTCCTTGCATTCCTGGTACATAGTACACACTCAACAAGTGTTCTCTGCTTGTACAGTGACTGTTGCCAGTGGAAAAATGCATTCACTTCCTCAGACCCAAAGATATGTTTGTCTCAGTGTTGGTCAGATAACATCAAGCCAAGAAGCCAGGGAGTGGCTGAGGATAAAAGGCAGCAGCCAAGGCTTCTGTTCAGGAAGTGGAGAGCAGTTCTTTGTGGAACAGCATGAGGCAATAATTGCCTTTTCATTCGTTTTCCAAAAGAATGGAAAATCTCATGTTTTGCCAAATGGCCTTGTAGATATTTCCTCATTCAGATTACCCTCTCAGAGAAACCAAAATGTTGGGTGGGCACTAAAAGAGGTTAAGTTGAATGGGATTGTATGCAGATCACATTTGTTGGTGCTGAGTTTATAAGGAGAGGAAAGAGGGGAGTCAAGGAAAGTATAATGAGTTAATCCAAGATAAAATAGGATGGAAGGAAAGCAGTTTGTTCCTTTCTAAAGCCTATGACTTTTGTCATGCATATCCATAAAAGAACAAGACACAGTCAATTAGAATTAGAAGCGATCTTAGCGATTTCTTCCTTTTATCCATAGTATATATGGGAATCTCATTCAATCTGTGTGTGCATGTGTATGTGTGAATGTGTGTGTGTGAGAGCATATGTGTTGGAACAGTTAGATAAGGACTTGATAGCATCACTTTGGCAGAAAGATCAAATATCTTTAAGTATAAGATGCGTGTGTGCATGCTCAGTCACTCAGTCGTGTCCAACTCTTTGTGACCCCATGGACTTATAGCTCTCCAGGCTTCTCTGTTCATGGGATTTTCCAGGCAAGAATACTAGAGTAGGTTGCCATTTCCACCTCTAAGGTATTTTCCCAACCCAGGGATTGAACCCACATCTCCTTGCATTAGCAGGGAGATTCTTCACCACTGAGCCACGTGAGAAGCTCTTAGGTATAAGACAGATAAATCTTCAATTTGTCACAGACATATTCCTTTTTACTCTAAACAGTGCCTCTAAAGAAAAAAGAGCAGGGGCAGTAAAGAGCCAGCTCAGCAGCTTTCTCATCAATTAACCAGGACAGAGAACTGTATGGAGAATTCAAGCAAAAGGAAAACCTACTCAACTGGCCTGAAATAACCAGATTGACTTTCTATAGTGGTTCAATTACCCAGATGACTCTCTAATCCCTTGTCTAAATGCTATGAGTATAGAACTGTGGCACCATTTTATCCAGTTATAAAGGAGAGGTCACTCATTTAAACAGAAAGCACTTGTCCCTTAATCTTCACTGCAGGTCTGGGCATATGGTCCAAATGCCAGGTAACTGATCTGGGACGAACCATTGCTCATGACATGGGTCATCTCCTCTGAAAGATTCAGCCCCGTAGGCCACCTCTACTAAAAGATTCAGTCAGAAGAAATGTAAATCTAGAATGCATTCTTTTAGAATTACTGCAGAGTTGAAGAAACAAGTTTTATCCAAAAAAAATGAAAAAGAAGGAGATACTAGAACCCAATATATATAATCACCTGTTAAAGGTACTGTGACTGAGAGAAAACTAGGAATCAGAGCTGATTTTTTTTCTTCTCACCTCATGAATCCATCTCTAAGGAATCTTGGGTTAATTTCTATTAACCACACTAAGCCTCTTTTTGCTTATCTACAAAATGGAACACATTTCTTTGCCTATTTCACAGGTTATGGAGGCAATTAAATTATAAATATGTGTGAGAGTGCTTTGAAGCTTGTGAGATGTCATAAAGATAATACAAATATGTGAATTATCCTTGTTTTTAGTGATACATTATAAAGAGGAAATGATTGACATAAACAAGAAAAGTCAGGTGTTTTATAGACCTCTAACCTCAGTGATATCAGAAGTAAGCCTCTTGTATATTTGGGCAAGTGTTGGCATGAGGGTATAACCAGGTTCATCCATTATGTAATACAGAGACTAAGCAACTTCTGAGGTTTTTTTCCAACTCAGATTTCAGTATCATTGTCTCCCAAAATATATTGTTCCCATTAGGGGACCACTCTTGTAAGAATGTTATTATAAAGTTGAGTGAGAAGTTTTTTTAAATTTTTCACTATGCTGTATGGCTTGCAGGATCTTAGTTCTCTGACCCAGGACTGAACCTGTGACCCTTGCAGTAGAAGGACCACCAGTAAATTCCTGAGAAGATGCTTTTCAATCATAACCCACCCCCTGTCCCTCATCACTTACTGGACTACAGTAGTAATAAGCATGGGGTAATCTACATTATTGAAGCTTGGTTAACTGTTACTTTCTCCTGAAATATTTGATACCCTTAACTATCATGGGTACCAGGGCCTTCCCTGGTGGCTCAGACAGTAAAGAATCTGCCTGCAATGTGAGAGACCCAAGTTCGATTCCTGGGTTTGAAAGCATCCCTGGAGAAGGGAATGGCAACCCACTCCAGTATTCCTGCCTGGAGAATTCCATGGACAGAGGAGCCTGGCAGGCTACAGTTCATAAGCTTGCAAAGAGCCAGACACAGCCAAGAGACTAACACTTTCACCACGGCTGTGTTGAAATTCTGAACTCTCTTGACTTCTACTTCACCACCTTTTCTTGGTTTCTTTCCTAATTCTTGGGACATTCTTTAGTTTCCTTCTTTGGCTGTTTTCTTCATAAATTCCCCTAAATATTAAATCCCAAAGCTTTGTTTGGGCCTTCTCCCTTTAAACCCTAAAATTATCACTGAATGATTTTAACTGCATATGTGATGAATACAACCAAAAGAATGATAATTGACAAAATTTTTGTCACTATTTAAATAATCTCAGCCTTGGACTTCCAACTCCCTATTGGATATCTCCATATTCTTTAAGTATGTTGGCTCAGACAGTAAAGAATCTGCCTGCAATGCAGGAGACCTGAGCTCAATCCCTGGGTTAGAAGATCCCCTCAAGAAGGGAATGATAACCTACTCCATTATTCTTGCCTGAAAAATGCCATGGGCAGAGGTGCCTGGCAGGCTACAGACCATGAGGCTGTGAAGAGTCAGACACAACTGAGCAACTCAGTAGGCACATACTCTATAAGATCCAAAGTTCTTAGTAAGGGACACAGGTCTCCTCATATGTGACATCCCTAAATTTTAAGCTTTATCTCCTGCTGTGGCCTCTGTGTACCCTAAGATTCAGATAGGCATCACATTTTAGCAAGAAAAACCTGACTATCAACCCTAGACTAATCCGTATTCAAATCCTAGCTTCACTGTTTACCAAATGTGTAGAAATAACCAAATCACCGAGGCTACTTGAGCCTTGTGTTCCTAATCTATGAAATGTTTGTCGTGAGAATTAAATAAGATCATATATATTAACCTAGCTCAGGCCCTAGCACAACTTAGTTGCTTAGCAAATATTGATTCCTTTTCTGTTCCTCTGCATAAATGTTCCAGTATTTAGATTTTCTTAAACACAACACGATTTATTTTCCACATAACTCTTTTTGCACATGCTATTCTTTTGGCCTAGAATGCAGCCTATTCACCACCCCAGTCCTCATGCTTGCCAGGCAAACTATTACACAACTCTTAAGAATGTTATTATCTGGAAATATTTTCTCGATAAGGCCACACTGCAGTCAAATCCAGGTGCTCTTTTCCTCCAGGCCTTGGGAGCATTTTATTCCTAAGTCTATTACTTTATATTATAAATTGTTATTTATATCTGTCTTCCCCCACTAGACTGTGAGCTCACTGAGAGTTCCATGTATTCAAAATCAAGCAATCAAATGTCACAATTCTAAAGAGATTGAAGACCACTGAGCTCATATAGGCTATATACAGGTGACATAAGGGACACGGGTTGGATCCCTGAGTCAGGAAGTTCCCCTGGAGGAAGGCATGGCAATCCACTCCATTATTCTTGCCTAGAGAATCCCATGGACAGGGGAGCCTAGCAGACTACAGTCCACTGTGTCACAGAGTCAGACACGAACACAAGTATTGCATTAGTTAAAATGCATGTGGTAGAGACGCTATTTATATGGGATAATTCATTTATTCAATTTTCATTTTAAGCACTGGGAACACAAAGATGTTTTAGATATTGTCCCTCATGAGATTTTACTCCTCTCATGAGTAAAATCTTAAATGGGAAAAGATTTAAATTTTAAATTAAAATAAAATTTTCACTTGTACTTATTTGTTTTTCACAGAAAGAAGTGTAAACAGTGCATGAATTATGTTTCTCTCTTTATCCCCAGTGTTCATCACTGAGAGTAAAGACTTACAGCATTTCAGTTCAGTTCATTTCAGTTCAGTCGCTCAATCATGTCCAACTCTTTGCGACCCCATGAATCGCAGCACGCCAGGCCTCCCTGTCCATCACCAACTCCCAGAGTCTACCCAAACCCATGTCCATCGAGTTGGTGATGCCATACAGCCATCTCATCCTGTCATCCCCTTCTCCTCCTGCCCCCAATCCCTCCCAGCATCAGGCTGTTTTCCAATGAGTCAGCTCTTCGCATGAGGTGGCCAAAGTACTGGAGTTTCAGCTTCAACATCAGTCCTTCCAATGAACACCCAGGACTGATCTCCTTTAGAATGGACTGGTTGGATTTCCTTGCAGTCCAAGGGACTCTCAAGAGTCTTCTCCAACACCACAGTTCAAAAGCATCAATTCTTCGGCACTCAGCTTCTTTCACCATCCAACTCTCACATCCATACACTGGAAAAACCATAGCCTTTACTAGATGGACCTTTGTTGACAATGTCTCTGGTTTTCAATATGCTATCTAGGTTGGTCATAACTTTCCTTCCAAGGAATAAGCATCTTTTAATTTCATGACTGCAATCACCATCTGCAGTGATTTGGGAACCCAAAAAAGTTAAGTCTGACACTGTTTCCCCATCTATCTGCCATGAAGTGATGGGATCAGATGCCATGATCTTCGTTTTCTGAATTTTGAGCTTTAAGCCAACTTTTTCACTCTCCTCTTTCACTTTCATCAAGAGGCTTTTTAGCTCCTCTTCACTTTCTGCCATAAGGGTGGTGTCATCTGCATATCTGAGGTTATTGATATTTCTCCCAGCAATCTTGATTCCAGCTTGTGCTTCATCCAGCCTGGCATTTCACATGATGTACTCTGCATAGAAGTTAAATAAGCAGGGTGACAATATACAGCCTTGACATACTTTTTTTCCTATTTGGAACCAGTCTGTTGTTCCATGTCCAGTTCTAACTGTTGCTTCCTGATCTGCATACAGATTTCTCAAGAGGCAGGTCAGGTGGTCTGCTATTCCCATCTCTTTCAGATTGTTCCACAGTTTATTGTGATCCACACAGTCAAAGGCTTTGGCATAGTCAATAAAGCAGAAATAGATGTTTTTCTGGAACTCTCTTGCTTTTTCCATGATCCAGCAGGTGTTGGCAATTTGATCTCTGGTTCCTCTGCCTTTTCTAAAACCAGCTTGAACATCTGGAAGTTCACAGTTCACATATTGCTGAAGCCTGGCTTGGAGAATTTTGAGCATTACTTTATAGCATGTGAGATGAGTGCAATTGTGCGGTAGTTTGAGCATTCTTTGGCATTGCCTTTCTTTGCGATTGGAATGAAAATTGACCTTGTCCAGTCCTGTGGCCACTGCTGAGTTTTCCAAATTTGCTGGCATATTGAGTGCAGCACTTTCACAGCATCATCTTTGAGGATTTGAAATAGCTCAACTGGAATTCCATCACCTCCAGTGGCTTTGTTCGTAGTAATGCTTTCTAAGGCCCACTTGACTTCACATTCCAGGATGTCTGGCTCTAGGTGAGTGATCACACCATCGTGATTATCTGGGTCGTGAAGATCCTTTTTGTACAGTTCTTATGTGTATTCTTGCCACCTCTTCTAATATCCTCTGCTTCTGTTAGGTCCCTACCATTCCTGTCCTTTATTGAGCCCATCTTTGTGTGAAATTTTCCCTTGGTATCTCTAATTTTCTTGAAGAGATCTCTAGTATTTCCCATTCTGTTGTTTTCCTCTATTTCTCTGCATTGATTGCTGAGGAAGGTTTTTTTTAATCTCTCCTTGCTATTCTTTGGAACTCTGCATTCAAATGGGAATATCTTCCCTTTTCTCCTTTGCTTTTCGCCTCTCTTCTTTTCACAGCTATTTGTAAGGCCTCCCCAGACAGCCATTTTGCTTTTTTGCATTTCTTTTCCATGGGGATGGTCTTAATCCCTGTCTCCTGTACAATGTCACAAACCTCCATCCATAGTTCATCAGGCACTCTGTCTATCAGATATAGTCCCTTAAATCTATTCCTCACTTCCACTGCATCATAAGGGATTTGATTTAGGTCATACCTGAATGGTCTAGTGGTTTTTCCTACTTTCTTCAATTTAAGTCTGAATTTGGCAATAAGGAGTTCATGATCCGAGCCATAGTCAGCTCCCAGTCTTGTTTTTGCTGACTATATAGAGCTTCTCCATCTTTGGCTGCAAAGAATATGATCAATCTGATTTTTGTGTTGACCATCTGGTGATGTCCATGTGTGGTCTTTTCTTGTGTCGTTGGAAGAGGGTGTTTCCTATGAGCAGTGTGTTCTTTGGCAAAATTCTATTAGCCTTTGCCCTGCTTCATTCTGTACTCCAAGGCCAAATTTGCCTCTTATGCCAGGTGTTTCCTGACTACCTACTTTTGCATTCCAGTCCCCTATAATGAAAAGGACATCTTTTTTGGGTGCTAGTTCTAAAAGGTCTTGTAGGTCTTCATAGCACCATTCAACTTTATGTGTCCAAATGATTTTAAAAACAAGTGCCCGAAAATCAGCAAAGACATGTATTGGTTCAAGCATATGACTGTCTGGTGAAGTGCAGACACCACAGTAGTTTAATCCAGCAAATTGATGATGTCATCAAGGACCTAGATGTTTTCCTTCTTCCCAGCCTAATGACTGCAAAGTGAGTGAAAGTCACTCAGTCGTGTCCAACTCTTTGCAACCCCATGGACTATACAGACCATGGAATTCTCTAGGTCAGAATACTGGAAGTGGGTAGCCTTTCCCGTCTCCAGGGGATCTTCCCAATCCAGGGATCAAACCCAGGTCTCCCACATTGCAGGCAGGTTCTTTACCAGCTGAGCCACAAGGCAACTGCCAATGATAAACACGGCTACATGCTCCTTTTTTCACATGCAGAGGAAAATGAAGTGTCTCTTTCCCAGTCATGGAACAAAGGTCCTTCCTCAATCTGATTGTTCCAAGGTGCTCACTAAAGGCACCAGGCAAAAGCTGTGTAAAGACTGGCTTAGCTCTGTGTTCTCAAAGTAATCACTAGCAAAAGGCATGGAATTCAGCCAATCAGAGTCCTCCTTGGAGCTAAATTCAAATTGCACTAATGCGTATACTAGGAGAGGATGGAAAAAAGGTATCAAAGGCAACATCCACCTACTACATTAGTGATAGGTAGTTAGAACAGGGAAAAGGAGTCCAGAATGGCGGTGGCTAGAAGGTACGGAAGAGAAAAGCCAACGAAAATAGCACAAAGGAAGGTCCGTGGACCAGACTGAGGACCTCAGGTAAAACAAACAACACTCCTGGCTGGCCCAGTTTACATAGGACAGACCCAGGGAGAGAAAAACATATAAAAAGAGGAGCTAAAGCTCATTCTCTCTCTCCCCCTTGCGCTGCCACACTCTTCTCTTCGCGCCTTTGGGTTGACATGCCCTCATGCCCTGAAGATAGATTTTCCTGCTATTATCTAAATAAAATAGAGTTGTAACACTGAGCTGTAACACTCACTTGTCTAAGAGCTATAACATGGTCCGTTCGAGACCTGAGAGCTATAACACAGTCTTTCCAAGACCCGAGAGCTGTGACACGCCAAGGGCTTTAATGTCTGTCACTCCAAATCTTTGTTGTGGATGATACAGAACCAAGGAGCATACACTCGCCTAAAGTTTATTACCGGTTATTTATTACAGAGGAAGCTGAAGTGCGTTTATAAGTTCTTTTACTTGATTAATTGTCTCAGTGTTTCTTCTTTCTCATAAAATACATTTTCAGAGTATCTGGAGTTTTTCTTTTTCCTTTATTTTTTAAACTGAAATCCACTTTGAGTGCCCAACATCATTTTGGCTCCAGCGTTATCTCTTTATTAATTGTCAAATGTCTGTGTTAGCTATCTTTATTAAAAAAAAAAAAAAAAAAACCTCAATGTCCCAACCAGTCATTACAGCTTATTCACTGGAAGTGCTTTTTCAAAAACTTTATAAAGTTTTCTGTTTAGTGAGGAAAGTGCTTTCTGTTTTCCATCCTTCTCTTCTCTCGTGTCAGTAAATTTGAACATTTTAAAAGTATCGTTAATCTGTTGTTTTGATTCCTAAGAAACATTGTTAGTGAGAAGGAAAACTATATGCTTAGAGAAATAAAAGATAGAATCAAAAAATAAAACTTACTTTTATGTGGAGAACTATCTTTTTTCCTACTCTAATTTAAACCCACCCTTACCTTCTTCACCACCAAAAAACACACTTGTGCATTCACACACAAAGCTCCAGTAATAGGAATAGAATGTTCTGTTCTAAAAAACAATGTATTGATATTCTAAACTCAAAACATGTCATTTGCTGGATGTAAAAGTAAGTGTTAGTCACTCAGTCATGTCTGACTCTGCAACCCCGTGGACTGTAGCCCATCAGGCTCCCCTGTCTATGGGATTTCCCAGGCAAGCATACTAGAGTGGATAGCTGTTCCCTTCTCCAGGGCCTCTTCCCCACCCAGAGATCGAACACAGGCCTCTTGAATTGTAGGTGGAATTTTTACCATCTGAGCCACCAGGGAAGCCCTTTGCTCGGTGTATGAGAATGCAACTCTCAGTTCTTTATTGGCAAAAAACAAAAAGAGGAGTGAACCGTCAGGCCAGTTTGAGCCACTTGATTTGAGGTATGCAGTTCCACAGCTGAAGTCCTAGGGTTACAATGTTGGGGAGTTAGAGTGAAGAAAAGATCAAATATCTCCATAGTTTCTCTTTCCTATTAAATGCCTTTGGAAAATCAGTGCTATTATATACAATCCATGACCTTCACCCCCATGAAGACCTCATATAAATTCCCTAGAGTTTATTTTTTAACTTTTATTCTCCTTATGACTATTGAATTGTTATCAATGATCAGTTCTTGCTGTTCCCCTTGAACAATCTTTCTGTTTCTAAAAAAGAACATTTACTAACAGCAAGGTCAGAGGGTGCCAGGTTTCTGGTTTCCAGCTGGGTGCTATCACTCACTCATTCCATTTTCTGCTATTTATGTTCTAGCCTTGACCCAGGCTAGTATATCAGGGGAGGGAGTCATCTCAACTTTCTCACATCTCGATTGTGAAAGAGGCAGACTAAAGAGGCAGACTTAGTCATTAGACTCATTCTGTGGGAATCTCGACAGGTTACTACTGCTGTGAGAGAAACACAGAGCTAAGTTTTCAGAACGGTGCTAATCTTTCTTCTCCCTTAACAGGAAGAAACATTTTCTCCCACTGTTACTCTCAGACCAGCTCAGAAAGAATTATCTGCTCAAGGCTAGCTCCCTCATCTCAAGGGTGCAGACTCACTAATCACAGAACTGAATGCCCTAACAGAGGCAATATCAGGCTAAGAGAAGTCTACCAATGTGTGTCAAAATACATTACTTAACAAACAGTCTGGTATTTTCCCAGAAGCATTACGGGACATGTCCTGCAGGGGTTTGTTGTGAGTGTTGAATGAGCTAATTTATGTAAAGCCCTTCGAACAATACCTGGCATACAGTGAGTGCTCAACTATTATTATTATGATATGACACAGCCTGGTCTTGCATAAAAAATGGTAATCAAGAAAGCAGGAGATCTAGGTTGAAGTCCTGCCTCTTGTATTAATACTTTCTCCTCCTGTGACACTGGAAAAGTCACTTAAGTTCCCTGAGCTTCAACTCCTGACCTAGAAAGGGGGAATAATTTTCTCTCTCATGCAGATTTTTCAAGGAATGATAGGATCAAATGCAGTAAAGGTTTTGAGAACCTTTCATAAATCATGAAGTGTGGTACAAATCTTAATGATTGCTGCAAGCATGTGATGGCAGAGACCTTCTTTGGAATCTGATTGAGCACCCATTATCAGAGTAAGCACTCAACAATACTTGTTACATGGATCACAGTTTCTCCAGCAGCATCACTATGATGACCATCATTACCCTTTCCCACTCATTTTGCCCTTCCTTCTTGAATTTTTTTCATTCATTTCATCACGTCCAGTACTTGGCTGATAATATCAGTGAGGGTTATGCCCACTGGTAAATAGTGACTACCCAAGATTTTATCTATTTGAATACTTGTTTTATATTTACTGTTTGAATACCAATAATACTATATGGCACATTATAACTTTTGAAAACTATTTCTGAAATATTATTATTACTACAACACTCTGAGGTAGGTATTTTTGCTATTATCCTTACTTTGCAAGCCCAAGAACAAAATGACTCCTGACTGCCAGCCAAATAAAGTTGACATCCACTCACAGGGTTGTCTCATAGTTAAAAGCACACACTGTAAAACCAGACAGCCTAAAATTCACATTCTAGCTCTGCCACATACCTCTGTGTGACCCTGGGCAAGTTATTTAAGCTCTCTGTGCCTCAGTTTCCTTATCTATAAAATGAGTAATAATAGTACTTGCCTCTTAAGATACTTGAAAGAATTAATTGTCAAAATATGTAAAACATTTGGAAGAGTCATGCACTCAATGAATATTAGCTATTATCATAATTTAATCTGACATTCAGTGTCCTCAACAGCAGAAAGTTAGTCTATCTTTCGAGACAGCTCTCCCTTCTGCCCTGGCACACATCCTGCTCTCCAGCCATCTTCATTCACAGTAAACCTAACATGATGCATGAGATGTACAGTTGCTTGATAAATGGTTGTTGAAAAATAAATGACAAAAAGAAGCAGACTGGGAGAAAGGAAGGAAAGAAGGAAGATAGGGAAGGAGGGAGGGACAGACAGACAGAGGAAGGAAGGGAGGGAAAGAGGGAGAGAGAAAAAAATCATGTTATTTCATGAAAGAGGAAACTCTTTCATACCCCACCCCCTTCATCAGAAACATTACAAGGTTTTCATTTTCCTCAAGAAGTATAAAGTGTGATAACTTTTGTAGAGTCAGCAAAGCCAAGACTTTTTTTGCACCTAGTGTGACCTGCATTTTCCAAATTACTTCTGCTTATCTATATATTGCCACTATAAAGGTTTTTTTTCCATCATAAACTACCTTTGAATATTGTGCAAGATAGTTTGTGTATATTGAAACATAATGAGATGCCACTGAATGAATTTAATTTCTGTTCTTGGTATATATGTATTAACAAAAGTGGGTGCGACTCAGAGCATTTTCTGAAGTTTTCAAGCCTTGGAAAGAATTGCATTCCATTTTCCTGCACAAGGTCAGGGTCACTGTGCTGTCCAGTGCTGAAAAACAAGGAAGAAAGGGTAAAAATCACGGACACTGTAATTTACCTATTTCTCCCTGTGTTCTTAGAATTTGTGTCCCTTCAAAACCCGATTTTGACTACATGTTTTAAGGAAAACTTTCCATATTTTTAATCATTTTTTAGCTTTCCTTCACCTAACCCCTGCTGTTTATATATAACATTTGATATATATAATAAGTATGTCAATATGTTATCAGCAAAGATTATTAGAACTTTTTAAATAATATTTTTGTACAGTTTTTAACAGCATACCTATATGTTTAATTTTATTATGCTTCTAGATAGACTATCCAAAAGAAAAATTTTAATGTCTCTTAGAATTTTAAATATTTGCATTGAGAATATCAGGAAAAAGTTTATGTTACCATATTTTTCCCATAAGATTTCAGATCCAAGCCTTGGATTTGGATTTTTACTCCTTGAATACTACATGTTCTCAGAAAGAAGATTTCTCAGCGTGTGGAAAGAAAGGGAGGCATTTCAATATTTTATTCATTTCTTCTCCCACAAGTGAGATGACATTTATTTCTAGTTTACTACCTGAAACAGACACAAATTAAGGGAATTTGAGTCAGTGCACAATACTCAAGAACATTCTAGAAATTAGTTGAAGAAAATTAGTATCATGCTATCATTCATGCCTTTTTTTTTTTTTTTTGGTATCTTCTTTACCCAGTATTTCTTATACTATAACTCATACAAATAAACATTCTTGGCCTAAGACATGGCTTAAGTCTTAGATTATAGTCAGTATACTCCCCATTATTCCTAATTCTAATATATCTTGTTTAATTGCTGCTACTTGTTTTATATCTGATAAAACACAGGCCCGAGGCCTTACTACCACATTATGAACATGAAGACCTTTTTCCTCTGTTGGGATTTCTTAGGGAAAGGGTTTTCTCTTTCTCTGTTCCCTCTTTACAGTTTTATTCTTTCCTGTACCAACACTTCAGCAATAGAGCTACCCAACATGCTGTGTCTAGCTGCTTTCCAAAAAGTGAAACATACAACTTTATAAAGAGATGTTCTATTTATTCAAAATGCTTATTCTAAATGTGCTTTAGTTTGATTTACAATGTTGTGTTAGTTTCTGCCATACAACGAAGTGAGTCAGTTATATATATACATATATCCACTCTTAGATTCTATTCCCATATAAGTCATTACAGAGTCTTGAATAGAGTTCCCTGTGCTATACAGCAGTCTGAGATGGCATTTTTCTCAAGGATCCTACAGAGAAATTAAATAAAATGTAATAATGTTCCAGTGACAGAGGAGAAATTTTTCCATTGTTGCTAGAGTTAAAATTGTGAGTGTACCATAATGGCTGTGTTGGCTGGGCGTTCCACTGCTCTCCTAGTAAAGGTATGGAACAACTACTTTTCATAGTTACTTGGTTTATTGGCTAGTAACATAGTCATAAAGTCCCTTGGCAAGGAACTGGTTTTCTTCTTTTAAAATTTAGTCAAGAATCTATAGTTTAAAAGGAAAAAGAAGGTCACTTCTTGGAGGCCTGCCTGGTTAAACAGGTTAGGCAGTATACTTTTTATGAAGTCAAGTAAGTGTGAAGGTAGTGAAGTATCATGGCTCACGTGGCATAATGAGTAAAGAAAAACTCTTCTTGCTCAGATTTGTTCCCCCAAGCTCTGTGCATTATCCAAGGGACACACTGAGTCATCTGAATTCAATCATTTCAGATCCCAAAGGTTGGTGAGAGATATACATGAGGTAGGAGGTTTAAAAATTTGTCTAAAAAGTCAAATTGGGTTAAATTCAATATAATTTTTATTTTAAAGAATCTTCCACCTCACCAGAAGTGTGCCTGCCTCCTGAATTAATGGAAGAATGACTATAAAGAGACTCAAAGAGATCATATCACAAATGTAAAAGAAAAGAGTAGAGAGTTTCAGTTAATTACCACCTTCACAGAGCAAGTCAACAGCAGCTGGAGATGAACAGAGCTAAAATGTCAACTCTTCCTTTCCACTGATAGGTTCCAGTCTCCCATACTCCTAACACAGACAGTCTGTATAAAGGCTCATCTGTCTCAAAATTGTGAGTGTTTGGTGTGTTATAGAGGTGAACAGTTCTCAACAGCCCTCTTTAGATGTAGGAATGTGTGCCACTTGTTTTCCTGGATTACAGGGAACCAAGCCCCTTCTTTAGCCTTTTAATTGTCCAGTGGCCACTAAGTGCTCTCTCTGGAGTATTGCTAGTGTTTGTCTTCATGAGGTGGCAGGATGATTCACAGGGGACTTCTGGAAACAGATCAGACAAGGAGTCAGCTGCTGTGTTAGAGTAGCCAAAGATGCTAGTTGGTCTCCAAGATGAGGTAGTGGTATGGGTTTTCTAATCAAATTACACTAGGGCATTCATAAGACAAAAAGGTCTGTATAGTCAAAGCTATGATTTTTCCAGTAGTCATATATGGATGTAAGAGTTGGACCATAATGAAGGCTGAGTACCAAAGAATTGATGCTTTAGCACTGTGGTGCTGGAGAAGACTCTTAAGAGTCCCTTGGACTGCAAGGAGATGAAACAAGTCAATCCTAAAGTAAATTAACCCTGAATATTCATTGGAAGGACTGATGCTGAAGCTGAAACTCCAATGCTTTGGCCACCTGATTTGAAGAACTGACTCATTAGAAAAGACTCTGATGCTGGGAAAGATTGAAGGCAGGAGGAGAAGGATATGTCAGAGGATGAGATAGTTGGATGGCATTGCTGACTCAGTGGACATGAGTTTGAGCAAACTCTGGGAGACAGTGAAGGACAGGGAAGCCTGGCATGTTATGGTCCATGAGGTCACAGAGTTGGACACGATTTAGTGACTGAACAACAGTTCATAAGCCTCAAGCCTGTCCTATTCCTGGGTCAGTGACCCTAGCACTCTGGAACCACCAACAATTTTAGAATTAAAAATAGATATTAGAATTGTCCCCATCCCTGAGCTTTGCTCTTCTTCTTTTCCTTCTCGCCCAACTCTTCCACTTCCTTAAAAACAAATTTTTTTTCATTTTTCCTCGCCATCTACCTCAGTCTCTTTTTACTCTGACACAAAAGAATTCGTGCTATTTCTTTTAACCAATATTAGAATTTAAGAAACTTTCAAGAAGCACTCAGGCATTAAAAACTCAATCCCTGCATTCTTTGGAAGAGCATTTATTCCTCAGTGATAGGAATATTGCTTTTCATCTACCCACTATGCTGTGAAATATCCAGGGAGGAGACTTCTTGCTATAGCAATGAGAACAAAATTCTAGTTAGGTTCTCAGCTAGTCATCCTCCTAGTTATCTTTGATAAGAAGCATCTTAGAGGGAATGAGTCCTGCATCTGAAGAGAATCAAAATCCATTGTTCCTTCAGAGGATGGGTGGAAAAGTAGATACAAGAGGGAGGCGAGAAGGAGTGGAGGGAGGGAGAAAGGGAAGGCAAAAGAGAGAAGAGAGAGCGGTAGAAAAGGAGAGGAGAGAAAATAGAAAAAGGAAAAGATGGAATGAGAAGAGGTTTCAAAAGAGGGGAGGAAGGAAAAAGGGCAAGAGAAAAATAAAATTTTAAATGTGTGATAGAATACTTTAAAAGGCAATTCTCCAAATTTCTGGGCATCTTTATAGTGGAAATATGACAAGGCAAACCTTGTCGTAAAACAGTAAAATAACACTCTATAAAGTTCCAAACAATAAAAGAATGCCTTTGGTGAAGCATATGACAAGCTCCATGCCCTGAGAGTTGTAAGGGGGCACACTTAACTTGGTGACCCTGCTGACGCAGTGCTGTACACCCAGGGCTGCTCTAGGGAGGATGATGCTGTTGAAACCCTGCCAGTTGACTTTTGAGCTCAGAGCCTTGCTAACCTAGTTCCTTATTCACTAAACAGGTGGCTCCGTCACAAGCAGTCTGTGTGTACCTGTTATCTTGTCTGGGCCTATACAAGAGTCCCTCTGTCTTCAGAGTTGGGTTCATAAAGTCTTTGATGACAACATGAATTCCTACCAGATAAGAACAAAGCAAACTCGTTGAACTTACAATATGAATAAGGCAGCAGATCAAGTTTGCTTTATTAAAGCTTTGCTCATAGAAAAGTAGACCATGATTTTGGGGATAATGATTAGAAATGTTAATTTCCCTAGTAGGACTGATTAGGGATTCACTAGTTCCCTATAGGAAATTGGTAATGTTCCAAACTAGCAGAAACCAATGTGATCAGCCATTTCAGTCTTCCCAACTGTGATGTTTCTTGGAATATGGGACCTCGGTCTTAAAAGTGGGAAGGTCTTAGGCAAACCAAGAGGAGCTGGTTACCCTTTGTCAATCACTCATCATTCTCCTACTTGCCCTCCTCAGACTTGCAGCTTGCAAATGACTTAAGCAATTCTCTAGAACTGAGTTTCTATGAAAGGTTTTTATGAAAGCTACCCCTCCAGAGAACCCAAGGGCTGACGCTATGTCTCATCCATTTTCATGTTCTGGAAGCCTGGTACATCGTGTGGCACTGAGAAGAACTGAGTCAGCTGAGCCACTGAATTGATCTTCTGTAGAATATGTACTGAATGGGAACTATGATGTCCTCAGGCAAGAACTGTATCTTCTGCACAGTGAATGCACCCTCAGGCTCACACAGTGGAGCTTAGCTTGGATAGGAATAGAAGCCCTTTAAAAAGATTCATCTTCCCACATTAAACTATGTGGTTTTTTCAACACACTCAAACAGTGGCTAAAAGCACAGGTCAAGATTTAGACTAATGAGTTTAAACCCAGACTCCACCATTCCACCAGGCTCTGTAACTTAAAGCAAGTCACCTAATTTCTCGGTGCATCTCTTTCCTCACTTTTGTCCTTCATAGGTGAGAGCACCAAATGAGACCCATGTGTGTAGCACCCTTAGCTCTTAGCTGTATGGTAAGAACCTAACACATAGTATTAATAATTCACATTACTACTGTTCTTGGAGTTTTTTTTCTAAGTACCAAGGGAGCAAAGTTGAGAATAATTAGAAAACAATATGTACAATAATATCTCTCAAGTTTCATTTAAGCCCCAAGACCCTACACCATGGATTTTTATTTTTTAACACCAGAAGTGCATCCTTATTGTAATAATCTGTGTATTACTACAATGAGCACAATATTATCAAGCGACAGTCACCAAAAACTATAAGTACATGGAGTGGGACGGTGTGGGGTGATCTTCATCTCTCCACTACCCCCATTTTATTACTTAAACTTCCTATTACATGAGCCATTTACTCAATTTTCCCTGAACTTTTCACAACTAGAAAGTCACTGGACTTGGTCCAACTCGTATAAAATTTTACTGCTCTTAGCTATTGCATAATGATTCCTAAGAGTTAACGTTTTACTTTTCTTCTAAAAGAAAGGATTTGCTTAAAGGAAGAAATCTCATTATAAGTACCAATGATCCTGAATTCAGTGCTTTATTGCTCCAGTAAGAACTGATAAATTATCTGAACAAAGTCTAAAGTCAAGAGTAAAGCTCAGGTTTTTGGTATAATATTACATTTTCTACTTCTCCTTCTCTTTCTCCTCTTTCTTCTTATAACTAGTTTTTCAACATTTATATACTCAAAAAATGTATCACTTTCTGGAAATGCAAATTGTGAGCAATACAGAAATAACACTTTATTTAGTGATAAATGCTCAAAGTACTTTATAAATGCTTAAAGTAATTTATTTCTTCCAAAATTTTCTGTTAAAATCTGAGTATGATACTGCTATGATAGGGATTTCTCGTGTCATGTCATATATGCATTCCCAAAAAAGAGCACATTCTAGAAAAGCATGAACTAAAAATAATTGAGCATATGTAAAATAAACAGTTAAGGGAAAACCACTAAATACTCAAATGACATCGAGACTTCTAAGAAGATGGTGGTGGCATAGTTTTTTTAATCTCTTTCCTTAAAAATAAACATAGAAACTAAGATACCAAAACATTTACAACAAAACTAAGTGACAAAGAATTGCCTGAATCCTGAAATCCAAGCAGAAGAGAACAAACCACGCTGTATATTTGTAGTCCTAGGATAAAATAAAGGCTCAAAGAGAGAAAACATAGTACAGAATTAAGATAATATAGACACAATACAATTATCAGAAAATGAGAGGGGAATTCAGGAGATATCTGAAAATTAGGATAAGCTTACTGATTATAATTATTAATTGGGAGCAAAAGAGTAAATCAAATCTAATTCTCTTGAAGGATGCACAATACTAGCTGATATCGATCGGTACACGTCACAGTATGGACAGGACAGTCAATGTTGGGGGAAAGAAAAATAGATTTTTTCAGTCTCTTGCAGACAAAACTGTAAGAGATTTAAAGTGTAAAATGCTGTGATTTGATAAACATATACATTGTGGAAGGATTTCCCCATCCTCCGTCAAGTTAATTAACACATCCATCACCTCACATACTTACCTTTTTGAGGCTGGGATGGTGGGAATAGAACATTTAAGTTCTACTCTCTCAGCAAATTTCAATTAGACAATACACGGTCATCAACTGTAGTCACCATGTTATACATTATTCCTTTAGGCCTTATCTATCTTATCACTGAAAATTTGTACATTTTATCAATCCTAATTTCCCCAAGCCCCAGCCTTTAGCAACCACATTTCTATTTAATATCTTTATGAGTTTGACTTTTTAAAAAATTTCACAAATAAATGATACTCTGTAGTATTTGTCCTTTTTTGGCTGGCTTATTTTACATAGGGTAGTGCCTTCCAATCCATGTTGTCCCAAATGTCAGGATTCTCAGCTTTTTAAAGCTGAATAATATTGTATAGATCCATATATATAATCATATTTTCTTCATTTATCCATCAACAAACATTTAGGATTTTTCCATACCTTGGCTACTGTGATTAATGCTTCAATAAACTTGGCAGTACAGATATCTCTTTGAGATAATGATTTCATTCCTTTTTGATATATACTCTGAAGTAAAATTGCGGGACCATTTGGTAGTTCTACTATTCATATCTTGAGGAACCTTCATGCTATTTTCCATTGTAGCTGTAACCAGATTACATTCCCACTAACAGTGCTTAAGAGTCCCTATTCTCTACATCCTCACCAGCGTTTATTATCTTTGTCATTTTTTCACAATGGCCATCCTAACAGATGTGAGGCAATATCTCACTGTGATTTTTGATTTCCTTTTCTCTGATGACTACTGACGTTGAACATCATTTCATGTACCTATTGGTCATTGTATGTCTTCTCTGGAAACATGTCTATTCAAGTCCTTTGTCTTTTTTTAATTGGGTTGTCTTGATTTTGGTTCTGCTTTGTTTGCTATTGAGTTGTATGAGTTTCTTGTATATTTTTAATATTAACCCCTTATCAGTTATGTGGCTTGCAAACATTTTCTCTCATTATATAGGTTGTCTTGGGTTGCCCCTCCCGGCCGCCGGCCCTGGCCTCAGGCTCCGGTGGCTCCTCAAGGTCACTGCCCCTGGCCTCAGGCATGAGGTGGCTTCTCCTGGCCGCCCCTGATCTCGGACTCAGGGTGTCTCCTCCCAGGTGCCGCCTGCTTATTTAACTTCTATGCAGAGTACATCATGAAAAACGCTGGACTGGAAGAAACACAAGCTGGAATCAAGATTGTCTGGAGAAATATCAGTAATCTCAGATATGCAGATGACACCACCCTTATGGCAGAAAGTGAAGAGGAGCTAAAAAGCCTCTTGATGAAAGTGAAAGAGGAGAGTGAAAAAGTTGGCTTAAAGCTCAACATTCAGAAAACGAAGATCATGGCATCTGGTCCCATCACTTCATGGGAAATAGATGGGGAAACAGTGGAAACAGTGTCAGACTTTATTTTTGGGGGTCTCCAAAATCACTGCAGATGGTGATTGCAGCCATGAAATTAAAAGACGCTTACTCCTTGGAAGAAAAGTTATGCCCAACCTAGATAGTATATTCAAAAGCAGAGACATTACTTTGCCGACTAAGGTCCGTCTAGTCAAGGCTGTGGTTTTTCCTGTGGTCATGTATGGATGTGAGAATTGGACTGTGAAGAAGGCTGAGCACCAAAGAATTGATGCTTTTGAAATGTGATGTTGGAGAAGACTCTTGAGGGTTCCTTGGACTGCAAGGAGATCCAACCAGTCCATTCTGAAGGAGATCAGCCCTGGGATTTCTTTGGAAGGAATGATGCTAAAGCTGAAGCTCCAGTACTTTGGCCGCCTCATGTGAAGAATTGACTCATTAGAAAAGACTTTGATGCTGGGAGAGATTGGGGGAAGGAGAGGAAGGGGACGACTGAGGATGAGATGGCTGGATGGCATCACGGACTCGATGGACGTGAGTTTGAGTGAACTCCAGGAGATGGTGATGGACAGGGAGGCCTGGTGTGCTGCGATTCATGGGGTCACAAAGAGTCAGACACGACTGAGCGACTGAACTGAACTGAACTGATAGGTTGTCTTTTTGTTTTGTTTGATGGTTTCCTTTGCTGTGTAGAAGCTTTTTAGTTTGACGTGGTACTATTTGTTTATTTGTGCTTTTATTACCTTTCCTTTTGGTGTCATATCCAAAAACAACCAATGTCAAGACCAACACCAAAGGAGCTTATTCCTTATATTTTCTTGTAGCAGTTTTACTGTTTCAGGTCTTACATTCAAGTCTTTAATCCATTTTGAGTTGGTTTTTATGTATGATGTAAGATAGGAATTCAGCTTTATTCTTTAGCATGAGGCTGTTTAGTTTTCCTAACACCTTTATTGAAAAAATATCCTTTCCAGTCATATATTCTTGGCTTTTTTGTCAAAATTAATGAACTATATGTGTATGGATTTATTGTAGGACTCTCTATTTGCTTCACTGACCTATGGGTCTATTTTTATGCTGGTCCTATGCTACTTTAATTTCTATAGCTTTGTAATATAGTTTAAAATCTAAAAGTGTGATATCTCCTGCTTTGTTCTTTCTCAAGATTACTTTGGCCAATCAGAGTCTTTTGTGATTCCATACACATTTTAGGTTTAAATATTCTTCTTCTGTGAAAGAATGTCATTGGAATTTTTATAGGGATTGTGTTGAATCTGTAGACCACTTTGCACAGTATGAACATTTTAACAACATTAATTTCTCAATCCATAAACACAGTATATCTTTCCATTCATTTGCATCTTCAATATCTTTTATCAGTGTCTTACAGTTTTCAGTATACAGTTATGTTACTTCCTTGGTTAAATTTGTTTCCAAATATTTTATTCTTTTTGATGCTTTGTAAATGAGATTGCTTTCTTAATTTTTCTTTCATATATTGACTGTTAATACATATAAATGCCAGTAATTTTTATATATTGATTTCGGATCCTGCAACGTCGATAAATTCTGAATTCATTGATTAGTTCTAATTGTTTTTTGGTGGGGCCCTGAGGGCTTTCTGTATATATCATGCCATACACAGAGACAGTTTTATTTCTTTCCTTCTAATTTGAATGTCTTTTTATTGCTTTTTCTTGTCTAATTTCTCTGGCTAGGACTTCCAGTACTGTATTAAATGAAAGGGCTAAGAGTAGCCATCCCTGTTTTGTTACTGATCTTAAAGGAAAAGCTTTTAGCTTTTTACCATTGAGTATGTTGGAGAATCCCAGGGACCGAGGAGCCTGGTGGGCTGCCGTCTATGGGGTCGCACAGAGTCGGACACGACTGCAGTGACTTAGCAGCAGCAGCAGCAGCATGATGTTAACTGTGGATTTGTCATAGGCTTAGCTTGTCTCTTTTCTTTATCTAACTTCTTGAGGTGTAAATTTAGGTTGTTTATTTGTGATCATTCTTTTTTCTTAATGTAGGCAGTTATCACTATAAACTTTCTTAGAACTGGCTTTGCTGTTTCATGGATTTGAGTATATTTTACTGTCTCAGGATTTTTTTAAATTTTTCTTTTGATCTCTTGTTTGACACATTGACTGTTTAGGAGCATGTGGCTTAATCTCCACATGTTTGTGAATTTTCCAGTTTTCTTCCTGTAATTGAATTTTCGTTTCAGACCACTGTGGTCAGAAAAAAATGTTTGATATGATTTCAATCTCCTTAAATTTATTCCTGCTGTTTTGAGGCATAATCTATGTTGGAGAATGGTCCATGTTCATAGGAGAAGAATGTGTCTTCTGGTGTTGCTGGATAAAATTTCTGTATGACTGATAGGTTCACTTGGTCTAACATGTAGTTTAAGTCCAGTGCTTCCTGACTGTGGATAAGTGGGTGATGTTCATGCCAGGCCAGATGGGTACTCTCTGCTGCTTGTTTGCCAAGATCTGGGGGTCAGTGATGTACCAAAGGCCCCAAGGTAGAGCTGCAGGCAGGAAGTCCAGCAGTGTCACCTGGCCTGCCCCTCTCATACAGGTATGCTGAGAGCCCAGAAATCCTTTCCTGAGGTCCCCAAAACACATGTTCATCTTTACAAAATATTTATCAGAATAATCACCTTTAAAAGGGCACATTTTCTAAATATTGGTCCTGTTTCCAAAGTTTCTTTTATAACACATATTAGTACAATGATTTTTTTTTTTTTTGGTTTTATAAATCTTTATTATTTTGTAGCTTCAAATTCATGATGCAGTATTTAGTAAATCAATGAATAGCTTTTACCTTATAAGGAGTAATTTGGAGTTCCTTTTAAGAATAAAGGCACATAGAAGGTTATGTTACCCTGATATACAGAATTGTAACTTCCTTAATTATGAATATGTTATTTTGTTCAACTTGTTATAAGTTTTTAATATTTTGTCCAATTTTTTATGTTTTTAATTCCTGAATTACTATATTCAATTTTTGCTTTAATTAAATTGTTCTGCAATTGTTACCTGAAATTTTCCCTTTTATTTTATTTTTCAGACAATCTTATTAAATATGCATTAAAACGTCATTTTTTTTCAATTTCACATTTCTTTTTGTCTTTTCTATCTTTGTCACCCTACACTGAGTATTCTTTGGATACATCTTCTAGTTCTTTTTTTTTAATTAATTTATTTTAATTGAAGGCTAATTACTTTACAATATTATGATGGTTTTTGCCATGGATTGACATGAATCAGCCATAGGTGTCCATGTGTCCCCCATCCCAAATCCCCTCCCTCTTTCCTCCCCATCCCATCCCTCTGGGTTGTCCCAGTGCACCGACTTTGAGTGCCCTGTTTCATGCATCAAACTTGGACAGGTCATCTATTTCACATATGGTAATATACATGTTTCAATGCTATTCTCTCAAATCATCCCACCCTCACCTTCTCCCACAGAATCCAAAAGTCTGTTTTTTATATCTGTGTCTCTTTTGCTGTCTCACATATAGGGTCATCATTTCCATCTTTCTAAATTCCATATATATGCGTTAGTATACTCTATTGGCATTTTTCTTTCTGACTTAGGTCACTCTGCATAATAGGCCTCAGTTTCATCCACCTCATTAAAACTGATTCAAATGCATCCTTTTTTAGTAGCTGAGTAATATTCCATTGAGTATATGTGCCACAACTTTCTTACCATCCGTCTGCCAATGGACATCCATGTCCTAGCTCTTGTAAACAGATGAACACTGGGGTACATATGCCTCTTTCAATGCTAGTTTCCTTGATATGTATGCCCAACAGTGGGATTGCTGGGTCTTATGGCGGTTTTATTTCCAGTTTTTTAAGGAATCTCCACACTGTTCTCCATAGTGGCTATACTAGTTTGCATTCTTACCAACAGTGTAAGAGGGTCCTCTTTTCTCCACACCCTCTCCAGCATTTATTGCTTGTAGACTTTTTGATAGCAACCATTCTGAGCAGCGTGAGATGGTACCTCATTGGGGTTTTGATTTGCATTTCTCTGATAATGAGTGATGTTGAGCATCTTTTCATTTGTTTGTTAGCCATCTGTATGTCTTCTTTGGAGAAATGACTGTTTAGTTCTTTGGCCCATTTTTTGATTGGGTAGTTTACTTTTCTGGTATTGAGCTGCAGGAGCTGCTTGTATATTTTTGAGATGAATTCTTTGTCAGTTGCTTCATTTGCTTTTTCTCCCATTCTGAAGGCTGTCTTTTCACCTTGCTTATAATTTCCTTCGTTGTGCAAAAATAAGTTTAATTTGGTCCCAATTGTTTATTTCTGCTTTTATTTCCATTACTCTGGGAGGTGGATCATAGAGGATCTTGCTGTGATTTGTGTCAGAGAGTGTTTTGCCTATGTTTTCTTCTAGGAGTTTTATAGTTTCTGGTCTTACATTTAGATCTTTAATCCATTTTGAGTGTATTTTTGTGTGGGTGTTAGCAAGTGTTCTGGTTTCATTCTTCTACAAGTGGTTGGCCAGTTTTCCCAGCATCACTTGTTAAAGAGATAGTCTTTTTTCTTTGTATATTTTTGCCTTCTTTGTCAAAGATAAGATGTCCACAGATGCATGGATTTATTTGGGGGCTTTCTAATTTGTCATATTGGTCTTTATTTCTGTCTGTGTGCCAGTACCATACTGTCTTGATGACTGTAGCTTTGTACTATAGTCTGAAGTCAGGCAGGTTGATTCTTCCAGTTCCATTCTTCTTTCTCAACGTTGCTTTGGCTATTCCAGGTTTTTTGTATTTCCATACAAATTGTGAAATTATTTGTTCTAGTTCTGTGAAAAATATCATTGGTAGCTTGATAGGGATTGCACTGAATCTACAGATTGCTTTGGATAGTATACTCATCTTCACTATATTGAGTCTTCCAATCCATGAACATGGTATATTTCTCCATCTTTGTGTCAGCTTTGATTTCTTTCATCAGTGTTTCATAGTTTTCTATATATAGGTCTTTTGTTTCTTTAGGTAGATTTATTCCTAAGTATTTTAGTCTTTTCATTGCAGTGGTGAATGGGATTGTTTCTTTAATTTCTCTTTCTGTTTTCTCATTGTTAGTGTATAGAAATGCAAGGGATTTCTGTGTGCTAATTTTATATCCTGCACCTTTACTATATTCATTGATTACCTGTAGTAATTTTCTGGTGGTATCTTTAGCATTTTCTATGTAGAGGATCATGTCATCTGCAAACAGTGAGAGTTTTGCTTCTTTTCCAGTCTGGATTCCTCTTATTTCTTTTTCTTCTTTGATTGCTGTGGCTAAAACTTCCAAAACTATGTTGAATAGTAGTGGTGAGAGTGGGCACCCTTGTCTTGTTCCTGACTTGAGGGAAAATGCTTTCAGTTTTTTGCCATTGAGGATAATGTTTGCTGTGGGTTTATCATATATGGCTTTTATTATATTGAGGTATGTTCCTTCTATGCTTGCTTTCTGGAGAGTTTTTATCACAAATGGGTGTTGAATTTTCTCAGAGACTTTCTCTGCATCTATTGGGATAATCATATTGCTTTCTTGAGGGGGAATAAATCTTTCTGTAATTAGAGTTTACAAACCAGAAAAACACAGAATATTTGGATTGCCCTACAATTAACTTTTATAACATTCAGTCTCAATAAAACACTGAATTGCATTCTCAGTAACATTATTTCAAAACACTTCATCATCATCACCATCACCATCTCTTCTACTATTTCCTTAACACTAACTATATGCTAGATTAGCATATGGTGTTCCTGGGGAACTATATTTCTGCATAATGTTTCTACCTTCCCCTCTTTTGAGGAGAATAAAAAAAAGCTTAGTGGACTGTAAATAAATCAAAGTAAAAGTATAATAAGTATTACTTTTAATTCATGCCAGTTTAGATAAAAAGTAAACTGTTCTCAAACTTCAGTACCATATACTACTTACAAGTTACTTGAAATCTAGTACATCTCACTGTACTGTAATAGCTGTTTACCTGTATGTCATTGGCCTCCATAACTCTATAAGAATAGGAACCATGTCTATCTTATTCACCCTTGTAGACTGAAACTTGCACATAGCAGGGCCTCAGTTCATATTTGTCAAATGAGTTAGTAAATAAATGAATGAATAAATGAGGAGATAAATCTCACAAATGATTACATTGTACCCAGACACAATAGCACATCATTCCTCTAAAAGCAGTTCATATTTTGTCTCATTTAATTCTCACAAAACGTCTACAAAAATATTGTTATTCCTATTTTACAGATAAGAAAATTGGAGCTCAGAGTGCTTAAGGGCCAGACCCAAGATGACATGGTGAGGAAAAGGGAGAGTTAGGAATTCAACTTCAACCTAAAATATTCCAGAACTCTAAATCTTTTTTTACTTTCCGAGCCTCCTACCTCTGAGCACCACACTGTCCACCTAAGAGTGGAGAAAAATGTAAGCTGGTGGGAAGGTCCTCCCTTTGTAAATTGGAGAAGGTGACCTCAGAGTCACATACTGGACCAAGGAAACCACACCCCTGAAGCAAAGCAGCTGACTTTCAGCCATTAGTCTAATTTTAAGGAAAAAGTTAAAATGTGCTCACATTCATACACATTTGCTATTGTACGACTTTAGGCTGTGTCCTTTATTTCATTCCCAATAGATCTTTTTCTCTTTTTAGTCATATTTCTGAAATAACAGAATGGTGTATTCTGTATTAAATCTCATCACAATTGCACATAAAAAAGTGCACTTCAAAGTTTCTTGTTTTAAAAAAATACGGAAATATGAGATTCTAGTGAGTCTAAGTATTTCTTTATTATGTCCTCAGGTTGTGAGAAACAATTTATTCATCTCTTTCTTTTCCTAGGGTTGTTAAACATGGTATCTCTGTTCATTCTTACCTTCATGATTTTTCTGGAGTTTCAAATTGTATATGGAACCAGCCCCAGGATTGCCTGTTCTTTATAGGATACCTAGAGTTAGGTTAAATTTGATCCTTTTTCAGGGGAAGAAAAAAAAAAGTATAGGTATTCCCCTTGCACATAGCAAAAGTGAGCTTCTACTATCAAGAGGATAAAAATAGGAAAAGAAAGGATGATAGTCCTTTATTAATGAGTATCTTTTAATTACTTGCTTTTTACTAATCATTAATGTTTCCCAGATATTTTTGCCCAAAAAATATCTTTGGGACTATGAAGGTAGATACAATATCATAATGATACCCATAATGATACCCAACCCCATTGGGCTGCCACTAAATTAATTGATATCTATAACACACACACACACACACAAATATATGAAGAAAGCAAAAGTAATCCTCTATTCAAATGTTAGAAATCAGTTAAAAGTCAAATATCCATTTATTCTCAAGTAAATGAGTTCCAATAAATAAATTTTAAATTGGAGAATATCTTTTCACAGATGGCACTTCCCTGGTGGCTCAAATGGTGAAGAATCCACCTGCAGAGCAGGAGATGTGGATTCGATCCCTGGGTCAGGAAGATCCCTTAGAGAAAGAAATGGCAACCCAATCTTGGGGTTTCCCAGAGAGAATTTTCCTAAAGAAAGAGAGAATTTTCTTGCCCAGAGAATTCCATGGACAGCTACACAGCCCACAAGACTGCAAAGAGTCTGACACAACTAAACAACTTTCACTTTTTTCATAGATAGAAGTCAATGCCACCAAAAATTTTTTTGTATAAAATCACTGCGATGATGATTGCAGCCATGAAATTAAAAGACGCTTACTCCTTGGAAGGAAAATTATGACCAACCTAGATAGCATATTCAAAAGCAGAGACATTACTTTTCCAACAAAGATCCATCTAGTCAAGGCTATGGTTTTTCCAGTAGTCATATATGGATGTGGGAATTGGACTGTGAAGAAAGCTGAGTGCCGAAGAACTGATGCTTTTGAACTGTGGTGTTGGAGAAGACTCGAGAGTTCCTTGGACTGCAAGGGGATCCAACCAGTCCATTCTAAAGGAGATCAGTCCTGGGTGTTCTTTGGAAGGAATGGTGCTAAAGCTGAAACTCCAGTACTCTGGCCACCTCATGCAAAGAGTTTTACTGAACTGAGAGGTATATTTTGAAAAGTTTATTTACAATCCAGGTGGATGTTTGTTCCTGATTAGGAAAAGAGGAAAGGGTTTCTGTCATACTCATTGGAAAAGACTCTGATGCTGGGAAGGATTGGGGGCAGGAGGAGAAGGGGACGACAGAGGATGAGATGGCTGGATGGCATCACCAACTCGGTGGACGTGAGTTTGAGTGAACTCCGAGAGTTGGTGATGGACAGGGAGGCCTGGCTTGCTGCAATTCATGGGGTTGCAAAGAGTCAGACATGACTGAGAGACTGAACTGAACTGAATTGAGAGGTATATTTTCAAAAGTTTATTTACAATCCAGGTGGATGTTTGTTCCTGATTAGGAAAAGAGGAAAGGATTTCTGTATATAACAAACATAGATACTATTCCTTTCTTCATTTCTTAATAAATCAAAGAGCCTGATAATTAAGTATATAATGACTATCAAATATATATTTGAGATCAACTCTAAAGCAGTTAGGTAGTTAAATGAGCATACAGAAATACCAGTATGTTACCAAAAATGTTTCTCTCTCTTCTCTTTTGCAATCTATCATCACCCCCTGGTAATCAGATTATTTGCTCATTATTCAATTTGTAGAGTTATCAAAGAACCCCTTTTGTCATTTGTATGCACTACCGTCATTCCTCTTTTAGAATCTTTAAAACTCATAGCCTCTGTGAAGCAAATTTTATCAGAGAATGTGAAAATCACCCCTTTGCATAAAATAATTATTTTTAATAGAATAAAAAATTAGTGACCTTTATTTGCTCTGTCAGATTTAGATTAGAACTATATTTTGTCCCTGTTTTGCACAGTACTTTGCCAGGCACACAGGGGAATTGAAGAGATAGTACTTGATGATAATTTATGATGCATCCTGTGCTTGTTCACAAGGGACATTTGCTAAAGATTAAAAGTAAATTCACAACTAATTGACTGCCAGCCATAAGCTTTCCTGCTGGGACTTCCCAAATACCAACTGGAAAAAAAATGACTGGGCAGATCTTACCAAGGACCAACCCAAATATTAAAAACCATTTTCCTTCTTAATTTGCCTACAATACAACCAGTCAGATGAGTGGCAACTTCAGTATTTCTGTAATTTTTCAAAGGGCCCAGTTCAGGAAGCTAACCTTTAGTTTGAGTATTGTCATTTCGCCCTAAGTTGTCCCTTTCAAACCATCCAGTGAACAAATATTTACTGAGCACTAACTATGTGCCTTGTGTTTGTAGACTCTGGGAATGCAACCATAAATAAGACACCCATAATTCTTTCCTCTGTGGTGTTTACCCTAACAGGGAAGAAAAATAGTAAGAGACTTTAAATAGTGACAGAGAAAGATGAGGAAGAGAATGCTAATGTATTTCAGTGTCAGAGACAGCTCTGTTTATTTCCTAATTGTCACACCTCCTTAAAGTTGAAGGCAGATGTTTTTATACTTCTGTGCCTTGTTCATGAGAGATGACCCAGGAAACCTTAGTGATTATCCTTCTCAATGAAGCATGATCCATAATGGTATAAGAACAATCAACTTACTAATAAGTCATGTGGATGAGCAATAGAGAGGTACTGAGAAGATAAGACTGGTTTTTTGGTTTTGTTTTGTTTTGCTTTTTGAGGGCTTAAATTCTGCCTCAGAACAGGACTTGACCTTGCTGGAAGAGTCCTGCAGCTGAGATTTTTTTCTTTGTCCTTTTTACATTTTTTTTTCTTTCTAGACATTCTATTCTCTTTCCTTAGACCTCTTATCTGCCATCTTCTTCCCTTCTTTCACAAAGCCTGAAGCCACAGTGTCTGGTTGTGTGACAGGAGTAATCAGTGTTCACCAAGGTCAAATTCTTCTCTGCTTTGGGTTAGTCATTTCCATGCCCTCCTTGAAGATAGGTGTGGCCATGGGATAGTTCTGGCCAAAGGAATGTGACTCACACCCTGGATTAGGTTTTCTATGGCTTCTGTTTGACTTGCCAGCTCTTTCACATCTCCTCCTGTGGACTCTGAAGCTTGGTGAGTGAAGGGCAGTGTCATGGATGATGGAATTTCCTTTCGCTTTAGTCCCTATGTGACTGCCTATGTGGCACCAATTGTAAAGAACCGGCCTGCCAATGCAGGAGACGAAAGAGATATGGGTTCGATCCCTGGGTCGGAAAGATCCCCCAGGGCATGGCAATCTACTCCAGTATTCTTGCCTAGAGAATCCCATGGACAGAGGAGCCTGGTAGACTATAGTCCAAAGAGTGGCAAAAAATCAGACATGACTGAAGCGACTTCGCATGCACGCACTATGTGACTGTGATAAGTAAAACTATCCCTGATACTGTGAATGAGAAATAATTTGATATCTTGAGGTTGTTACCACAGCATAATTTAGACCATTCTGGCAGATACAAATACAGAGAAAAGTGACTATAACAAGCATGCACAGTCATAAGAATGCTGGCACATAGTTCATTCATTTAACAAGTATTATTGAGGTGCTGCTCTGTAAGTGCTAGAATCTACAGTGGGAATATGGAGAAAAGACAATAAAGTCACTGCCCTCAAAATGCCTGTTGTCTAATTTTAAAAACTGACAAATATATAATTATGATAGACATTGACTGGAAAACCTTTTTTAAAAAGTCAGATATGAGGAAAAGTTGGGAGAAATCTTTGTTTGCCACCAGAAGTTAAGAGTGCAGCCTTCTCATATTTTTTTAATTCATTACTGTTGTTGTTATTATTGTCATCAACCTATTTATTATTACAGACCATGTGGCAAGATATTGTCTTAAAATGAAAGATAGTATTCCTTCTTTTTAGATTACTGAAATCTCATTAATACTTAATAGTACAGAACACCTAGGTACTCTTCAGGCAAGTGCTAAGTTCTTAGGGCAAGAAGAAGATCACAGGCAGAGTATTTAGTGAAAAGGCCCCTCCTGTGCTTTCAGCAGTTGTGTGCAATGGAGCTACTTCCCTAAGCCTTGGTCTTCTCACGTCAGTCATTCCAGTGGCCACGGAGCATTCACTGTGTGCCAGGTCCTGTCCTAGACTCTAGGGGACCTACAGCTGGGAACAACACATGCTGCCTGCCCCCTCTACAAGCCAGCAGGGCATGAGCTTTAAACTTTAAATATCATGATCATTCATTGCATAACAAATAGATCACGTGCTATAAAAAGAATTTTATTGGACCATGTTGGTTGAGGGACCTAAGTGAAGAGTCATCCAGGAAAGCTGGTCATTAAACTGAGTTTGAAAGAATCTGTAAATGCAGCATGACAGTATTTACCTGTCAGGAGGTTCTAAGAAGTTTTTTACATGTAAAATTTCGAAAAATAGTTGGTTCTCAATAGATGCTAGTTATTGGACAGTGTCATAGAAACCTGTGTTTACATGATCAAAAGCAAAGTATCAACAGGGAAAAAAGGATGCAGCTCCTACCACATATTAATTCATATTTTATTACTACCATTGTCAGTATTAAAACATTTCACTGAGCTGTTTCATAATCTTAGTTTTGTGTTTCCCCTGACATCTCACAGCTCAACCACTGGGGAAGCCTCTATCTTCCTGTCTGCCTTGTTTTGGTTTTGTTTCATGTACCTTTCCTGGCAACGGGGTCCATTTAGTTGACTGGTTACCATAGGAGCTTACTTAGTCTGAAGGGCAGAAAGTATTCTGGGGAAATCAGCAAACTACAGGAAAGGAAAGACTGAAAGTCTCTTGCCCAAATTATGAGTCAACAGGTAAATTTGACTCACTTTATTCCAAATTACTTCTGCTGCTGCTGCTGCTAAGTCGCTTCAGTCGTGTCCGACTCTTTGCGACCCCACAGACGGCAGCCCACCAAGCTCCCCCATCTCTGGGATTCTCCAGGCAAGAACACTGGAGTGGGTTGCCATTTCCTTTTCCAGTGCATGACTTCTAGGTGGAGTCTAATCTGGGGTGCAAATGGCCACTTAGAGGTTTTATTGCTTCAATGTAGGTATTCTGTCAAATCATTTTAATCTTTATTTGCATGGCTGTAAATGGTTTAAATAAATAAGTCTCTTGATTTTACCACTTTAATTTATGACTAGCTTTCTTATGTGCTTGTGCTCACTCACTTTGGACTGTAGGCCACCAGGCTCCTCTGACCGTAGAATTCTCCAGGCAAGAATACTAGAGTGGGTTGCCATTTCTCCTCCAGGGGATCTTCCTGACCCAGGGATCGAACCTGAATCTCCTGCATTGCAAGCAGATTCTTTACCGCTGGGCCACGAGGGAAGCCCCAACTTTCTTAAGTCATTCAGTCGTGTCCGACTCTTTGCGACCCCATGAACTGTAGCCCACCAGGGTCCTCCGTCCATGGGATTTTCCAGGCAAGAATACTGGAGTGGGTTGCCATTTCCTTCTCCAGGGGATCTTCCCGACCCAGGGATCGAACCCAGGTCTCCCGTAATAGAGGCAGACACTTTAACCTCTGAGCCACCAGGGAAGCCCAACTTTCTTATATTGCTTCAAATATGAACTTCTTGCAGTTTTTAATTTAGTTCCCATTGCATGGGGAGTGAAAAGAAATTTTGAAAGTATGTTTGATGATGATAATTGTAAATGACATACAGAACCAGACTAAAAACCTGGTTTTTAGTCTGCCTGCCTGATAGTTGGCATATATAGGGCGAAAATCCATGAGATTTTCATAAATGCATGATCAAGGGCTAAACTTAAACCAACTTGAGTTTCAACTGAGCAAATTGTTTTTCATTTGTAGAAATAGGAAACTAATATATACTTTGTCAAAAACAATTATTTCATTTAAAACTCTCAGTAATGCTTTGATCATATTATTGTTATTCCCATTTTTTAAATGAGGAAATTGTAGGTTACAGAGACAGTAAATGCTTTTTATAAGAGCCTTAAATCCCTCAGGAACAGAAAAGCAGTAATTTTATTATTTCAGTTGAGTTTATAAAGTAAATTAAAATTTAAGTAGTTCCTAGCAAATTAGAAAAAGTGTGACTTTTAAAGACACAAAGAAGAGGACAACTGTGTCATCCACTGTGCCGTAAAAACAACTTACATCGGGACAAGAGTATAAAAAAACCAGGCTTTTTTTTCTGTTGTTTGTTGCAAAGGAAACACTGTTATATTGGCAAAAACAACCCTGCACTTTCATTCAATGGAAAGAAATCAGCAAGTTCTCTGGAACAGGTTCGGGCTTAGTGGAAAATCATGTCCTGGTACAAAAGTAATAGCCTTTGTAGATAAATAACCATTTATAGCTTTTTATCTTAGTTAAACTGTTATCTTCCAGTCTGTAAAAGATAATTTGGGTTTGCCAAAGAGCTTTTTGAAGAAAACACTCTGCCTTTTATGAAATCCATCTCCCCAAGCTCTGCTCCAGAGTTTGCAGGCATTCTGTCAGTACTTTGGGAAGAATGTCTCTGAAAAGCAGACAGTTAGCCCTGAGTAACATCTCCCTCTGTTGAATTATATTTTCGTCGCCTAAATAACAGGTAAGGTTTGAAAGCAAGAGGATGTCCCGGCAGAGAACTTCTAGGCTTTCCATCACTGAAACCTAAAGATATGCTTTAGGAAAAGGCAGAAGTGAGGCATCCAAATCAATTTAACACTTAATGGAAAAAGTGCAGAAGCACTGGAACAAAACAGCCGATAAAGCACTAGATTACAACCTATATGCACGGTGGAATGGCCTCAAGACAGAGGAGCTGAAAGCCGCATACTAAAATCCTTCACTGGAATTCATAAAATTAAATTTTACTCCTTGATATTTTATCTGCAATAGAAGAGTTTTAAGGATTTACCAACTCCTGGATGTTGCTATTACAAAGCTGAAATAAAAAATTAAATATAGGGAAACTGCATATGATAATATTTCTTCTTTATTGTATTAAAATACACATAACATAAAACTCACTATCATAGTCATTTTTAGGTATACAGTTCAGTAGTATTATGTACCTTTGTATTATTGTACAACCATCTCTACCATCCATCTTCAGAAGAGTTTTCATCTAGCAAAACTGAAACTCAGTACACATTCAACAAAAACTCTCCCCAGGACCCCCTCTTCTCAGCCTCTAGCAACCACTATTCTGCTTTTTTATGTCTCCTTTTCCTTCATGTCCCAGCCCTTGGTAACCACAATTCTAATCTCTGTAGCATGAGTTTTTTATGGGGGGAGGGGAATTGTTTTTAACATACACCACATTTAAGTGGGAACATGGAATATTGGTCTCTGTCTGGCTTATTTCACTTAGCATAATGCCCTCTAGAATGCACCCATGTTGTTGCAAATGGCAAAACTTCCTTCTTTTTTTAAGGCTAACTGATATTCTTTTATTTAAATACATATATAATTCTATTATATGTATACATACTTCATTTTCTTTATCCATTCATCCATAAATAATACTTCATATTACAAAATGCTTTTCATTTTTAGAAGTTGCATTATTTGTGAATAATATTGCAATATTTGTGAATAGTTTCACTATTTACATATTAGCAATGAGTGTAAATGACTGAAGATTCCCTTAGCAAAGCATTTACCAGCTCTTCCCTATGTACAGTAAGGTTCCACTCACACTAATAAATGGAGATTTCACAAATCATAAGGTGCATAACCTAGCAGAATATTGCTGGGGAGATCTTACGATCAAGTACAATTATTAAACAGGCAGAACCGAAAGATTCCGTGCCTGCACACACTTGGTATATAGGCCCAGTATAAACAGTTGGCCCCAGAAGTCTATTGTTTCTCTGTGTCTTGTATACTCTTTGCAGTTAGCTCTGAATCATTATTTCAAAAGAAAAATCCCAGCGATTCCTTCTCCTCTAAACTTAGTAGAAAGCATTTCCACACCTGAGTGGACTTTATTTTTCCTTCCACTCTCAGCATGGAGTAAGAGACCAAGCAAGGAGCTTCTTTGCTAATCCCTCCTCTGCTTCAGATAACCTCCAAGACCTTAGTAAGTCATTTCTCATCGGAGCCTTCCTTCATTTGTAGAGCGGGGGGCTACTGAGCAGGAAGATTTCTAAAGTCCTTCCAACTTGAAGATTCTGTGATGATATAGAGTTGTTCCCAGGTGTCTGGCAAAACTCCTAGTTTCTGTCTCTGTTTTTTCCCAATGTACATTTAAATTATGGGTCCCTCAAGTAAATTTCAATAAAAAGCCGCCTAAACCAGGGTTAATTGCAAGTTTTAAAAGGGGGAAGGGGAGAACCCACACAAAGAGCTGTTGAGAGCCCAGAGATTGCTACCAGGATTAGAATCACCACTTTTGTCTTGCCAAAATTCCTCTCTGAAGTCACACAGCCAATCCTCTAAATAAAAGAGACAGGTTCAGCTGGAATTATCATGCTCAGCCTAAAAATGGTGGAAATTTGAAGACACTGTTAAGTTGCTACCATATGAAATTTAAGTTTTCTTTTATTTAGTATTGTTAGTATCTTTTGCTAGGGGGCAAAACCAGAAACAACAAACTTTTAAGCAGAAAAAAATAGTGTTTATTTAAACCCAAGAAGCATGTATTGCTTGCCCTCAGTATTCTCCAGGATCAGGGTCACACTAAGAGCTCCATCAGCCCCAAATCCTCTTACTCTGGACATCCTGTCACACACCATATCAAACACATTAATGTACACGGACATCTCATCCATAATATATATCATGCTTGTTTAAATTGTAAGAAGGTGTTCATCATCTTTTTGAAACTGTTTTATTTTTAGGTTTCTTTCTCTCATTTTGTAACCCATAATTTCTATTTTTAGATCTTAGCATTTCCCTGGCTTTTTAAACCTTTCCCACCTCTGGTGTCCAGTGAATTAATATCTCCATGATTCATCCCACGTACAACATTCTTCTGAAAATCCGCCAAGTCATCAGCACCAGACCACACAGTAACAGCACAGTCTGTGATGACTTCTCTAGATACTACCTCTCCCAAACCCAACTGTGCGCTGGAGCTTCCAAAGCCATCGGGCTGAGTTCTGCTTTGAGACCAGCACCCCTAGCCTCACTAATAATCAAATTCAGGAAAAGAAACAGAAGTAAATGAAAGTTTCCCTTCAGAATATCAGCTTCAGGTATGGCCTTAGGACTTTATACCTTCCTAGAAGTTGGTTCTTCCTGTGTCATTATAGTCTGACTTTTGAAATAGAGCTTTGCCCATATGTTGAGGCTGTATTGAAATAGTGCTAGCTTCAGGTTCTGAGTATGGGAACTTTCAGGGAAACCAGCCTGGCCCCTGGGAAGGCAAGGATTGTAAACCCGAAACTTTGGACTGTACTTAGCATTGGAAAAATAATCAGTCTGCCAGAACAGACATCTTCTGTATTCCGACACCTGGTATCTAATCTAGAAAACATTCTAATTGTTCTCATTTTTTTTCCATGACAAAACACAAGCTGTTGCCTCGAGAGGGGAAAAAAGGCCCAGATAATCTTGATTATAGGGTCAAGGATCCATTTAGGACAGCAGCTCTTTTCCAGCGTTGTTTGGCCATAAAGAATGCATTTCACTAAAGCGCTCCTTGGACATTTCAAAACAAAATCACCTTGAGCATTCACAAAATGGACTAAGTCAGTGGAGTCCATTGATAACTGAAAAGCAAATACATTCAGGAATATGCAGTTTAGAATCATACATATGAGAAATTTCTCCTTTAAATGTCCTGCTACTGCTACTGCTAAGTTGCTTCAGTCGTGTCCGACTCTGTGCGACCCCATAGACGGCAGCCTACCAGGCTCCCCCATCCCTGGGACTGTCAAGGCAAGAACACTGGAGTGGGTTGACCTCTGGTCAATGCTATACTTTCCCCAGATATAAACCGGAGATACTGTAAATATTTAGAAATGTTCTGAGGTAAATGGATCTTCTTTTCCTAACCAACAACCAGAATGCATGCTTGGCAGTGAAACAGAATACGTAAAATACATGTTGTTGATTGATTTAGTCACTAAGTCTTGTCCAATTCTTGTGACCCTGTGGACTATAGCCCACTAGGCTCCTCTGTCCATAGGATTTTCCAGGCACGAATACTTGAGTGGGTTGCCATTTCCTTCTCCAGGGCATCTTCCTGACTCAGGGACTGAACTTGGGTCTCCTGCATTACAGGCAGATTCTTTACCACCTGAGCTACAGACCCCGCATATTAATAAGGACTTCCTCGGCGGTTCAGTGGCTAAGACTCCAAGCTTCCTCTGCCGAGAGAAATTAAGATCCTACATGTTGCACAGAGTGGCCAAAAAAAAAAAAAACCTAATAAAAAATTAAGTTGCAAATAACAGGCTCAGATACTATTTCTGCATGGTCCAGCTTGCCTTGAATATTAGCAGTAAGTATAACAGAAAATACAGAGTAAAATGCTTTTCAGTTCATAATTGCAGTGTTATTGGCCTAGGTACACACCTTTACCACAATACTAATTCCATGTCCAAGTAAATGTCTCCAAGAAATATCAAAAACATGATTTCCCTCCCAGAGAGGATGACTCTAGGAAATGATTTCAGGAGGATTAGAGGACTTTCAGAGTTATAACTCTGACTTTCAGAGTTATGTTCATTTTCCACTGATAAATCTGTTTCCTTATCCAGTTCAGTTCAGTCACTCAGTTGTGTCCGACTCTTTGCGACCCCATGGATTGCAGCATGCCACGCTTTCCTGTCCATCACCAACTCCCAGAGATTACTCAATTTCATGTCCATCGAGTCAGTGATGCCATTCAACCATCTCATCCTCTGTTCTCCCCTTCTCCTCCCACCTTCAATCTTTCCCAGGATCAGGATCTTTTGCAATGAGTCAGTTCTTCCCATCAGGTGGCCAAAGTATTGGAGTTTCACCTTCAGCATCAGCCCTTCCAGTGAACACTCAGGACTGATTTCCTTTAGGATTGACTGGTTGGATCTCCTTGCAATAAAAGAGACTCTCAAGAGTCTTCTCCAACACCACAGTTCAAAAGCATCCAGCATTCTGCACTCAGCTTTCTTTATAGACCAACTCTCACATCCATACCTGACTACTGGGAAAACTATGTCCTTGACTAGACAGACCTTTGTTGGCAAAGTAATGTCTCTGCTTTTTAATATGCTGTATAGGTTGATCATAGCTTTTCTTCCAAGGAGCAAGTGTCTTTTAATTTCATGGCTGCTGTCACCATCTGCAGTGATTTTGGAGCCCAAGAAAATAATTTCCCTCACTGTTTCCATTGTTTCCCCATCTATTTGCCATGAAGTGATGGGGACAGATGCCATGATCTTAGTGTTCTGATTCTTGAGTTTTAAGCCAACTTTTTCACTCTCTGCTTTCACTTTCATCAAGTGGCTCTTTAGTTCTTCTTCACTTTCTGCCATAAGGGTGGTGTCATCTGCATATCTGAGGTTATTGATATTTCTCCCAGCAGTCTTGATTCCAGCTTGTGCTTCATCCAGCCCAACATTTCATATGATGTACTCTGCATATAAGTTAAATAAGCAGGGTGACAATATACAGCCTTCATGTACTCCTTTCCTGATTTGGAACCAGTCTGTTGTTCCACGTCCAGTTCTAACTATTGCTTCTTGATGTGCATACACATTTCTCAGGAGGCAGGTCAGGTGGTCTGGTATTCCCATCTCTTTCAGAATTTTCCATAGTTTATTGTGATCCACACAGTCAAAGGCTTTGGGGTAGCCAATAAAGCAGAAATATATGTTTTTCGGGAACTCTCTTGCTTTTTCCATGATCCAACGAATGTTGGCAATTTGACCTCTGGTTCCTCTGCCTTTTCTAAATCCAGCTTGAACATCTGGAAGCTCGCTGTTCATGTACTGTTGAAGCCTGGCTTGGAGAATTTTGAGCATTACTTTGCTAGAGTGTGAGATGAATGCAATTGTGCAGTAGCTTGAACATTCTTTGGTATTGCCTTTCTTTGGAATTAGAATGAAAGCTGACCTTTTCCAGTCCTGTGACCACTGCTGAGTTTTCCAAATACGCTGGCATATTGAGTGCAGCACATTCATAACATCATCTTTTAGGATTTGAACTAGTTCAACTGGAATTCCATCACCTCCATTAGATTTGTTTGTAGTGATGCTTCCTATGGCCCACTTGACTTCACATTCCAGGATGTCTGACTCTAGGTCAGTGATCTCACCATCATGGTTATCTGGGTCATGAAGATTGTTTTTTATAGTTCTGTGTATTGTTGCCACATCTTAATATCTTCTGCTTCTGTTAGGTCCATACCATTTCTGTCATTTATTGTGCCCATCTTTGCATGAAAAGATACCCTTGGTATCTCTGATTTTCTTGAAAAGATGTCTAGTCTTTACTCTTTATTGTCTTTCTCTATTTCTTTGCATTGATTGCTGAGGAAGGCTTTTTTTTATCTCTCCTTGCTATTCTTTGGAACTCTGCATTCAAATAGGTATGTCTTTCCTTTTCTCCTTTGCCTTTTGCTTCTCTTCTCTTCACAGCTATTTGTAAGGCCTCCTCAGACAACCATTTTGCCTTTTTGCATTTCTTTTCCTTGGGGATGGTCTTGATCCAAGTCTCCTGCACAATGTCACCAACCTCCTTCCATAGTTCCTCAGACACTCTGTCTATCAGATCTAATCCCTTGAATCTTTTTGTCACTTCCACTGTATAATCGTAAGGGATTTGACTTAGGTCATACCTGAATGGTCTAGTGGTTTTCCCTACTTTCTTCAAGTTAAGTCTGAATTTGGCAATAAGGAGTTCATGGTCTGAGCCACAGTCAGCTCCCAGTCTTGTTGTTGCTGACTATACTGTATAGAGCTTCTGCATTTTTGGCTGCAAATAATATAATCAATCTGATTTCAGTATTGACCATCTGGTGATATCCATGGGTAGGGTCTTCTCTTGTGTTGTTGAAAGAGGGTATTTGCTACGACTGGTGTGTTCTCTTGGCAAAACTCTGTTAGCCTTTGACCTGCTTCGTTTTGTACTCCAAGGCCAAATTTTCCCATTCTTCTAGGTATTTCTTGACCTCCTTATTTTGCATTCTAGTCCCCTATAATGGAAAGGACATCTTTTTCAGGTATTAGTTCTAGAAGGTCTTGTAGGTCTTCATAGAGCTGTTCAACTTCAGCTTCTTTAGCTTTACTGGTCAGGGCATTGACTTGAATTACCGTGATATTGAATGGTTTGCCTTGGTATCGAACAAAGATCACTCTGTCATTTTTGAGATTGAAACCAAGTACTACATTTTGGACTCTTTTATTTACTGTGATGGCTCCTCCCTTTCTTCTGAGGGATTCCTGCCCACAGTAGTGGATATAATGGTCATCTGAGTTAAATTCACCCATTCCAGTCCATTTTAGTTCACTGATGCCTAAAATGTCAATGTTCACTCTTGCCATCTCCTGTTTGACCACTTCCAATTTGCTTTGATTCATGGACTTAACATTCCAGGTTCCTAAGCAATATTGCTGTTTACAGCATTGGACTTACTTCCATCACCAATCATATCCACAGCTGGATGTTGTTTTTGCTTTGGTTCCATCTCTTCATTTTTTCTGGAATTATTTCTCCACTGATCTCCCATAGCATATTGGGCACCTACCCAGCTGGGGGCTCATCTTTCAGTGCCCTATCTTTTTGCATTTTCATGCTGTTCATGGGGCAAGAATACTGAAGTGGTTTACTGTTCCCTTCTCCAGTGGACCACATTTTGTCAGAACTCTCCACCATGACCCGCCCATCTTGGGTGGCCTTACATGGCATGGCTCATAGTTTCATTGAGTTAGACAAGGCTGTGATCCATGTGATTGATTTGGTTAATTTTCTGTGATTGTGGTTTTTAATCTGTCTGCCCTCTGATGGATAAGGATAAGAGGCTTATGAAATTATCCTGATGTGAGAGACTGAAGGGGAAACTGGGTCTTGTTCTGATGGGTGGGGCTACGCTCAGTAAATCTTTAATCCAATTTTCTGTTGATGGGCGGAGCTATGTTCCCTCGCTGTTGTTTGACCTGAGGCCAAACTATGGTGGAGGTGATGAAGATGATGGCGACCTCCTTCAAAGGTCCAGTCAAAGAGTCAGACATAATTCAAGTCAATGCACTGCTGCACTCAGTGCCCCAACAGTGCCTACCGCCAACCCACGCCTCTGCTGGAGACTCCTGGACACTCACAGGCAAGTCTGGGTCAGTCTCTTGTAGGCTCACTGCTCCTTTCCCCTGGGTCCTTGTGCACATAAAGTTCTGTTTGTGCACTCCGAGTCTGTTTCCCCAGTCCTGTGTAAGTTCTGGCAGCTCCATGGTGGGGTTATTGGCAACCCCCTTCAAGAAGACTTAGGCCATACCCAGGTCTGTTGCACCTAGAGCCCTTGCCCCTACCCGTACCTTCACAGGAGACACTCAAACAGAGTTCTGGCTCAGTCTCTGCAGGGTCTCTGGGTCCTGATGTGCACAACGTTTGTTTGAGCCCTCTGAGTGTCTCTGGCGAGTAAGGGGTTTGATTCTAAATGTGTTTTTGCCCCTCCTACCATCTTGCTATGGCTTCTCCTTTGCCTTTGGACGTGGGATACCTTTTTTGTGTGTGAGATCCAACATTCTCCAGTCAATGGTGGTTCAGCAGTGAGCTGTAGTTTTAGAGTTCTCGCAGGAGAAGATGAGCACACATCCTGTACTCCACCATCATACACCACCTATCAGATCATGGTCTCTTCTTTATCCAGGATGGAGGGAAATGGCAGAGAAGGGATGAGAGGACTGGCAAGGGACTTTGCCGGTCCTCTGAGTTCTTCTCTTCTCTAGGAAGCATACTCACTGCAAAGAAAGGTTATTTGTGAGAGAAACCAAACAAATTTCAGTTATTTCTATTTCTTCTGCCTACCCTTGGTTGAAGGTCATAGTGGTGATGGTGGTTTAGTTACTAAGTCATGTCTGACTCTTTGCAACCCATGGCCTGCAGTCTGCCAGGCTCCTCTGTCCATAGGATTCTCCAGATAAAAATACTGGAGTAGACTGCCATTTCCTTCTTCAGAGGATCTTCCTGACCCAGGGATAGAACCCATACATCTCCCGCATTGCAGATGGGTTCTTTACCAACTGAGCCACAGGGAATCCTGTAGGTCATAGTATACACAGCTATTGTTATATTTCAGAATTGTGCTGCCTGGCTTTTTCCAGAGTGAAGTATAAGTCCATAGGAGAAATTAATTTTTTTTCTTTTACTGTCTTACTCCATATGATCTTGCCAAACTTATTGGTTTGGGGCCTGTCCTGCAAACATGATTCCCTAGTATCTCCCTCCCATATAGCCCTGATGGGCTGAGGAATGATGTCAGAGGTCCCAGGAGCGATGGCTTTAGGGTAACTAGCAAGTGTGTTCAGGAGAGGAATTGTCTGTTCAAGTGAGTTCAAGTCTGTTCAGGAGAGGTGTCTCACCTCACACAAGTCTCCACACAGCCCAGACCCGTGATATGGCTCCCAGCGAGCCTGGAGGCCAAAGCAGTATGATAAGCGCATGGGTACTCTCCCCCGACCCCACACCCACCCCCGGTCCTGCCTGCACTCAGGTGTCCAAGAACTCCAGGGCTGTGTGCACCCCTGTTAGCTCAAAGCAGCAGGCCATCTTCCTGGGACCAGCAGTTGCCCACCCCTGCACTCCTGATGCAGAGCGGGGAAGGTCATTTGAGCCAGACTCTGTTATGACTCTGTGGCTGGAAGGTACACAGGGCCTTTGAGGGAGTCAAGTCTCCCAAGTGTTTCTCATCAGCAGACTTCCTGGCATTGCCAAGAAATTTCTAAAATTTAGAGGTAACTGGCCCAACTTCCCCTGTTCATGGGGGTGTAATTTTTTTGTCTTTTTCACTTGGAAACAAGTATCAGATAAAATACTACATCTTATTCCTGATTTTATGCCAAACAGCAGTCTACATATCTAGTGATTTGTTTTTTAAATCTTTCTAACTTACACTCTTATGTGAGTGTTGCTGATTCGGTGATATATTAACTGCTCCACAACCTCTTTTCTACACATTATAAGTTGAACTGGGCAAAATTCCTGGAAGAAACAAAATACCCAGGGTATTATGGTTTTCAAGTAGGATATGACAAAAAACAGGTAAGAATACTCTCTAAGGAGAGGCCTGTATTGGAAGAAAATTAAGTTAGGTGGCTTATTAGGACTTTTATTGAATTTTAAGAACTTTCTGATTTGTTTTGCTCCTAGAAAGGGCCCATCCATTGTCCTTTGAAAGCATATTATGTAGTCTGTAACCATATCCTCCGTGATTAACATTTTTGAAAGAGTTTAATTTTCAAATGGACTGGGGAGCTTACCACTGGGACTGGTTTGAAAGCCTATTAGGTATTTCATGACCTGACTATTACAAAAATTTTAGCTATTGTTCTGGTTTCTGATTAGAACTGTGTATAGAACCCCTTCATTTTAATTAATATTTTCTCTTACTCATTAAGAAGCTGAAGGTCAAAGTTATGAAATGACTAGCTACACTGCTACTTAGCAGCAAGAGACAATTTCAAGAGTTTTTTCCACCGCATGGTGGTACTTAGATATATTTTAGTAAATTGTATTAATTTGATTAGATCTTTGAATGAAACCTAAAGTTCTTGCAGTGAAGTTATTACTTTTATCCCCTAATGACATATTTGACAACCCTGAAATTAATTGCCCATTTATCCTTTTGACAGATACTATTCAACCAAGAGATTCTAAGTGGCTAAGGAGGAGGGGAGTACAGTACATAAGGCGTGGTCTCACCTTCAAGAAGGTTATGGTCTGGCAGGGACGATAATGTACTTTGGCAATTCGCAGGACTGCCTTTCCCACTGGACACAGTAGGCACCATCTAGAGCCCACAGTACTTTCAGGATCCATGAAATGTATTGATTTCAGTATCTTTTCAAATCAGAAGAAAAGAATGAACACATCTAATCTGGATTACATTTGTCTTTCTACCAGTCATTAAATATCATTTTTATCAGTTTGTAATGGAGAAAAAGTCCAAAAAAGGCAAAAATGCCCAATACCCATATTACAGCTCTGGAAATGCTACCCCAAGCACAGAAATCTGAATGCTTCATTTGCCCTACTTACCATCTCAGAAGCTTTATATATCTACCTTTTGTCTCCATTTCTGTATAGCACTCTTGGGAATTTTGCTTCAGGCTAAAATTTCCTTTGCAGAGGTTCAAAGATAGCTCTGGTGATAGTAGAGGTTGGTTTTCTGAACTCTGGAATCAAGTAGGCTTTCTGTACATATATTCTAGAAATAAAACACCATAATCTTAAATTTATGCTATTTTATGACCCTGACAAAAGCCTCTGAAACAGACTATTTTAAGGTTTCCAAACTATATGATGATCATAGATATTCCTGAAAAATAATGGGTTCTATGACTAAATGATTTTGAGGACTGTTGCATATAATATTCCCTGTTCTTGTTGATTATCAGTGAGCATATTAAATGTTATCAGACTCCCAACTGTAGACAAATCTGGTTAACTTTGTTTAATACAGAATTTTACAAACTTATTTGAACAAAGAGCCCTTTTTCAAGAATGTTTATTAACATTTCATGGGAAACTAATGTGCCTTGCTTGGAACATAATTCAAGAAATACTGGTCTATACCAGGCATTGGCAACCCTTTTATGTAAAGGACCATATCATAAATATTTTAGGTTTTATGGGCCAGGTAGTCTCTGTCAAAAGTACTAAACTGTGCAGAAGAGTATCTATAGACATTGCATAAACAAATAGGTGCCTGTGCATTGCAGCACAACTTACAAAACAAGCAGAGGACTGGATTTGGCCCAAAGGCCCTAGTTTACCAACCCGTGGTCTATACTTTGCACTCAAACCTTTCAGAACAGCGATAGCTCCACCCAGAATGGTTCCAAAGCTGTCTCACAACATATCACAGTCGAAAACAACCAACCCACCCTGAACTTTTACTTGGAAAATATCTTTTTGGCCTAAAACTAATGTCAACCTAAATAAATATCTACTCTTTTCATCAAAGGTCTTAAAAGTACTTGCCAGAAGACACAGAGGGTATTCACTAAAACATGAACAGTGGATATCACATGATACGGAACTACAAGGGACTTTGGTTTTCTTAGTTTTACTTTTCTGTAGCATTTATAATCAAAACAAAGACAGCAAAAGGCATTTTTAAATAACTTTCCTGTAGTTCAATATTTTTCAAAGTCCTTCTCTTGTCTCAACAATCGTGCCACCTCATAATTAACAGTACTTGGTGGTCCCCATTGCCTTGCGTGCGTCCATGTTAAGTTGCTTCAATCGTGCCTGACTCTCTGTGACCCTATGGACTCTAGATGTCCAGGCTACTCTATCCATGAGGATTCTCCAGGCAAGAATACTGGAGTGAGTTGCCATGCCCTCCTCCAAGGATCTTTCCAACCCAGGGATAGAACCCACATCTCTTCCTGTGTTGGCAGGTGGGTTCTTTACCACTAGCACTACCTGAGAAGCCCTCCCATTCCCTTATATGGTCTTTTCTCATATCCCTCTCCCAGTTGTCCTTCTAATTAAAACAGGACAAATGTAGGTTCTGCTGTCAGCTTTCCTCAGTCTCTTCACGTTTTTACTCTCGCTTTATGGCTATTTTCTAAATTTATATTCCTCAATCTGATCCAGGTCCTTTTTGTCAGAATCACCTTGGAATTTACTAAGTATGTAGATTTCTAGCTCCACCTCAGATTGAATTAATAAAAATGCTCAAGGATAGAGCCTCAAGGATAGAAGTATTTTTAAAAGCTCACAGGAAATTAGGTGGTACTCCTATTTAAAAGAAAACAAAAACAAAAGCAAAAAATGCTGCTTTTGAGAGGCTTAATTGTATAACTGTTTTTCCTGGCTTGTTTTTTGTACCAGATTCTTAAAGCCTTATTTAAGAATCCATCCATCACATGCTTGGTCATGTCTGATTCTTTGTGACCCTATATAAAACTCTAGCCTACAGGGTTCCTCCATCCATGGAATTTTCCAGGCAAGAATACTGGAGTAGGTTGCCAGTATTTCCTCCTCCAGGGAATCTTCCCAACCCAGGGATCAAACCCGTATTTCCTGTGTCTCCTGCATTGCAGACAGATTTTTTACTGCTTGAACCATCAGGGAAGCCCTGTTTAAGAACATGGTTTATTTATCTTCTCATATTTTTTATAGGTAGCTACAAGTCTAATGCCCATTGACACATAAGATGGGTCCCATTTTAATCAGCAAGACATACAAATATGTAGTAAACTTAAAGATGTATTTGTATTTGCTTGTTCTGTCTTCTTACCTTCCTTATACTTTGCAACCCATTATATTTGCATTTCTTTCTTCTGCCATACCACTGACATTTTCTCAAAGATCATCAACAGCCCTTTACTTGTTAAATCCAAGAGACTCATAAATATTCATTTTTTGTGTTCTCTGTCTGACTTTTGGCATTGATAACCATTCTCTGGTTTTGAAATGCTGGCAATTGCTGTCCTCCTAAATACCCCACAAATACTGCTGGTTCTTACCCCCAAATAAGCCCAATCTTATGGCCACAAATGTGTGCTTCCTTATTTGTTCCTCCTCTTTCTGAATGATACCACCATCCACCTCATTCCCCAAACAGAAACCCAAGTATTAACCTTAATTCACCATTTTGCCTATTCCATCCACCTTAGAAAATTAATCACCAATTTTACTTACCCACATTTCAAAACAAAATACTCTAAAAGCTCAAAGATTCTCTATAATTCACTTGGCGACAAAACCTACTCTGAAGTGAAAAGTGAAAGTGAAGTCGCTCAGTCGTGTCTGAGGCTTTGCGACCCCATGGACTGTAGCCCACCAGGCTCCTCCGTCCATGGGATTTTCCAGGCAAGAATACTGGAGTGGGTTGCAATTTCCTTCTCCAGGAGATCTTCCTGATCCAGGGATTAAACCCAGGTCTCCTGCATTGTAGGCAGACGCTTTACCATCTGAGCCACCAGGGAATGGAGGGTTATTCATAGTTTTAATTCATCTCATTTATTGTGAGCATTTGTATCCTTTACTGTGAAGATATTGATATAGTGATTAATGGCCTGACTTTCCTGAGTGTACTATGTAGTATATTTTGTATATATAACAGTATCCTTCAAGAAATATCCAAAAACTTCTTAAATCCAAAAAATGCTGGTGTCAGCAAATCCTGGGGATTATGAACTTGTACATCCCAATTAACTCTCCACATCCTCTCACTTTCTCCAACCCCTTCTCCCTTGGATAAAGTGACTATCACCTCTTGCCAGACTGCAATAGCAGCTCCCTAACTATCCCCCAGTTCTCATTGTTGCCTCCTCAAACCATTGCCTACCTGCAGCCAAAATAATCTTTCTTTTTTTACAAAAATGCTAATCTTCTCCCTTACTAAAGCCCTTTGATGTCATGCTTTGCTTCTACCTTAAAGTTCAAATTTAGAACATGGTCTAGAATTCCCCAGGTGATCCGGCCCCTGCCTAAATCCTCAGTCTTATTTCTCCTCACTTTCTGCCCTTAGCTCAGCGGTAACAAAACCCTTCCAGTTACTCCATGTCCTGCTGTTTTTCACATTTAGTCTTGGAGTTGGACTCACTAAATACTTGTTGAATGACTAAACAAAATTTAACTTACTTTCTGGGCTCTCAAGAGAGCCTGATAGGTATTTTCTCTGAGCACATTCCCATTTTTTCTTTTCATTCTCCTTGTGAGAATAATCATGAGGGATGGAAAGTAGACGTAACAATGACCATAACTAATAGTATTATTTAATAAAAATAATGCTGTGGAGAGTGAAGTAAGCCAGAAAGAAAAACACCAATACAGCATACTAACACATATATATGGAATTTAGAAAGATGGCAATGATGACCCTGTATGCAGGACACCAAAAAAGACACAGATGGGTATAGCAGACTTTTGGACTCAGTGGGAGAGGGAGAGGGTGAGATGATTTGGGAGAATGACATTGAAACATGTATAATATCATGTAAGAATCGAATTGCCAGTCTATGTCCGATGCAGGATATGGCACGCTTGGGGCTGGTACACGGGGATCAGAGAGATGTTGTGGGGAGGCGGGTGGGAGGGGGGTTCCTGTTTGGGAACGCATGTACACCCGTGGTGGATTCATGTCAATGTATGCCAAAACCAATACAGAATTGTAAAGTAAAAAAAATAAATTATATAGATAAAAAATAAATAAATAAATAAAATAATGCTGTGGACAGGAGCAAGCTAAATGTTATGACCAAACACAAATGTCCTGTTGCCCTAATGACATTTCGAAAGTATTTCCTGACATTCGGGCCACTTTCTTTTTCTTCTTTTCCATTTTATTTATCTATTTTTGACTGCACAGGGTCTTCGTTGCTGCGCGCAGACTTTCTCTGGTTGCGGTTATTCAGGCGTCCCATTGCGATGGCGTCTCTTGCGGTGGAGCATGCGCTCTGGACTCCAGGGCTACAGCGAGTGTGCTATGCGGGCTCAGCAGTTTCGGCTCCCAGGCTCTAGAGTCTAGACTCAGTAGCTGTGGCGTATGGGCTTAATTGCTCCATGGCATGTGGGCTGTTCACCAACCAGGAATGGAATCCTTGTCCCCTACATGGATCTATTTTATACTAGTTGCTTCTCTAGCTAACATTCAACATTTACAGTAGTTGAACCTCTGATTAACATTGTTAAATACCTACCATGTACATAACACTTTATACACAGTGTGTAAATGATATATAATCCATGTAATAAACGTAAGGTAGGTATTGTTATCTCAGTCTTAAGGATCAGGAAACTAGGCTCATGGAGTTTGATGGATTTACCCCAAGGTCACAGATTCAACAAATGGCAGAAACGGGATTTGAACCCCGTCCTCTTCCTCTTCTAAACCGTCTCTGCTCCTGCACTCTGTCTTTGGGGCTCAGTGAAAATTGGCCATACTGCTGGGCAAGCTTGAAGTGATGAATCATGGGCGATCAGGAGGGAAACTAGTGAGAGAGACACATGGGAAAGACAGACTAAACAGGAAAGAAGTAAAAAGCATTGAATGTACAAACTCCTTAATTATAAAGATATCTGGCTACATTATAAATTCCATCAAGGAAGGGCCCACTTTTACTTTCTTTCTCCCGCTGCCTAGGACAGAGCAGGGAACAGAATGAATACTTAATGAAGACATGAATTGATATGAATTGACTACTTGTTAATAAGATGTTGACAATGTTAACTAAGTATCATAACATTAATCACTCTCTACTTTTCCCCACCCTTCAGATAGAGTGTAGTTGAGGTCATAAGAAGGTGTGGTAGGTGCAGTGACACTTATCAGTAGAAGGCATTTTAATGCCTGTAAAGATCTCATTAAACCCGCTGACCTAATATAATATTTGAAAAATACCAATTGCCAAAGCCAAAGTCCTGTGTTTGACTTTCAAGGAACAAGTTGTATTTCTGTCAATGAACTGTTTAGAAACTGTATCTTATATCCACAAATATTTATTAAGCACTTACTCTAAGCAAGGCAATGAGTAGGCACTATGCATGGAAACATCCAAATATCCAGATGTATACAATTGAAATACCCTTAAAATGCCATTTTGTTTGCCAAAACAATCCAAATAAAGACCTTCTATGGAGAGAAAAAAAGCCATCTTGCTTATTTCAACTATCATGTCATTTTCTTAACTAAGCACTTCCAAAGAAGCATTGTGTAAAAAAAAAAAAAAAGAAAAGAAACTCATTTTCCTGTGTAGATGATGCTGTGTCTGAATTCCGATTCTTGGTGGGAAAGCTGCTTTGGCTCAGCTCTGGAAGGAAAAGCCTTCTGCTCCTTTCGGAAGTCTCAGTGAGGGCCAAAGGCCTCTGTCCAGGGTGTGTATGTGAGTGTGTTTGTGTATTGATTTCTAGAAGATGTAGAGCAAGATGAGCCAAAGATGTGTTAACCTGGTGCCTCTGATGTGCTTCAACCAGAATTTTTATAGGGCTGTGGAGCCAGAAGGCACTCTCCGTTTTCCTGGTGGAAATTAGAGTACTTTCTACCTTAGCCAGAGGACAGAAGCAGGATCCAAAGAGACGACATTATAAGTGCTTGGAGATGGAGGGTATGTTACAGGCAACTGGCCCAGTAATTCCTAAATCCTGTTGCCATCAAAAACATATGAAACAATTATTTGGATTTTTTGTTTGTTTTAAATTTTTTCTATTCTTTTTCAAATTCTTTCTCTGTTTAGGTTATTAGAGAATATTGAGAAATTTCCTGTGCTATAAAGCGGGTCCTTGTTGATTATCTGTTTTTAATACAGCAATGTGTCCATGTCGGTCCCAAACTCCCGTTCTCCCTCTCCCCTCATCCCTTCCCTCTGGTAACTGTAAGTTTGTTCTCTAAGTCTGTGAGTCTGTTCCTGTTTCGTTGATCAACTCATTTGTATCATTTTTTTAGATTCTTCGTATAAGTGATATCCTGTGATATTTGTCTTTCTCTGCCTGATTTACTTCAATTAGTAGGATAATCTCCAAGTCCATCCATTGTTGCTACAAAGGGCGTTATTTCATTCTTTTTTATGGCTGAGTAGTATTTCATTGTATATATGGGAAAAACAAAATAATTGTTTGAAACAATAAATAAAAAATAAATTCAAACTCATTAAACTGTTGATCATGTTAAAAGAATAATAATAAAATAATCTTCCTCTGGTCAAAAAAAAAAAAAAAAAAAACACCTGAGAAGTCTCCTAAAAACTGAAGACTTGGGCCCCAATCACATACCTAGATTTTCCAATGGGTAGGAGCTGGGAGTCTGCTCAATCAAGTCCCTAGGTGACTATGAAGATAAAAGATGACAATCAGTGACAATTGTCAAATTTTGAGTATTTAGTTTACCATAAAGTCGGGCTTTTCAGAAAGAAAGAACTCCATTACAGGTTGAAAAAGTCAACTCAGAGAAGAGTATAACAGCAATTACAGCCTTAGAAATATATTCTTACTACAGGGTCAAAAATGACAGGGTGTAGGCCCAAACCAGCGGATGAGAAGTCCAGAGACCTGCATTGTTCTCTGTCTTAGGTATATGAACTCAGGGCACCGACATGGCTACTAGCTATTTCCTTAAATAAACTAAATAGAAACACCATGTCTAAACATAGGTGTCACCAATGTGTTTAAAGTTATCTGAGTCTGTTTTCTCACCTATAAAAATGGGAGTGCTCATATGAATTCCTTTAAACACTAATTTTCTCATTACAAATGTAGAATTGAAAGAAGATTTTTTTTTTCTCTTCTCATTGAGCAAGTCTTTACATAGAAACACTGGTTTATAGAAAATGTATTTTTTTAAAAAAGCAAATTAGCTTTGCTCCTGTCTTCCAAAGACACAGTGGGGAAGAAAGTAGAGGTTCTCTATTCAAAGAGCAGGTTTTTGTTACATTTTCTCACCATTCTTGATTCACTTTAATTTACATCAAAGTAGGAAAAGAGTTAATATTATGGGTTGAATTGTGCCCCCCCAAAAAAGATATACTGAAGTCTTACAGCCCAGAACCTGTGAATGTGACCAAATATGAAAATGGGACATCGGACTTAATCAAGTTAGGATGAGGTCAGTCTGGTGGGCCATGACCCAATATGACTGATGTCTTTATAAGAGACAAAATTTGGACACATAACATCCACAGAGAGGAGAAGGCCCTGTCTCTGACACTAAAGAACCATGTGATGAAGGAAGCAGAGACTGGGATGTTACAGCTGCAAGCCTGGGAACCCAAAGGATTGACAGCCACCACCAGCCACTAGGAAGAAGCAAAGACTGAATTCTACTCAGACTTTCGAGCAAGTGTGGCCATGCTGATGCCTCAGTTTCAGCATTTTAGCCATTTCTGTTGTATTGAGCCTCTCAGCTTGTGGCACTTTGTAAAGGCAACTGTAGGAAACTAATACAGTGAGTGAAATTGTCAGTATCTTTGACACAGCCGTGTCTCCTCTAATCCTATCAGAGGAGACAGAAGACTTCCATCTGCCCTGGCTGGCACACTAGCAGTGGTACAGTTTGGGGGCATGTCCTGAGGCCCCAAGAAATACCCATCAATCCTTCCCTGAGCAGAGTCCCAACACCTGGGGTGGCATCACAAGGAGGGTGGCTATGCAAGCCAAAAATGGGCTGGAGGGACACTAGCTCTCCAATCTATTAAAAGTGAAGTCGCTCAGTCATGTCCGACTCTTTGCAACCCCATGGACTGTAGCCTGCCAGGCACCTCTGTGCACTGGGCTTCTCCAGGCAAGAATACTGGAGTGGGTAAACATTCCCTTCTTCAGGGGATCTTCCCAACCCAGGGATCGAACCCAAGTCAAAACAAAATGAAACATGGTGTTAAAAGCTGCAGCACCCATTCATTTCAAATGTGATGTTAGTACCTAAAAGTCGAAGTGCCGACCACCACTTAGCTTTGTACTTAAGGCCTATCAGTTTCACATACTTTATGGGACAGTTTGATCTGTCATTAAATTACATACAGTTCATACATTTCATTACAAAGTAGCATATGCTTGGGAAAACCAGGGTCTCGTGAAGGAAATTGTGCTAGAACACCTTTCTGAGATATAGCCCTGCCTTGTTGTCCTGAAGATGAAATATTAAAATAGTGGATTTGTAAACCAAAATCATTATCCCAACCTAGGTATTGCAGCTGTTTTTTTTATCAACACAGTCTCACATAATACAAAGAAGGTTTATTATTCCCATTAGTTCACTGGTGGAAATTAAATAACAGGGCAAAGAAAAGCAATATATGTTCTCACTGTCAATATGCAAATAGAGTGTATGAAGAACTATCCCTATTAACTTGCTGTCTGCCCAGAGAACCAGGCTCGTCGTCTGACATCCATCCGCTACAGGTTAATTGGGGAGGCTGCTTGTTTAAAGAGCCTAGCAATTATTCTGAGGAACTGACCAGCCAAATCTATTCCATTTGATTATGAGTGAAAATGCAGAGCTTAACTCTTCTCTAAAAACAAAAATAAAACATGTTTTGAAGATGGGAGGAAGGAAATCTGAATTCTGCTCGACGCTTGATGCTGACATTTCATTCTGTCAAGAATATTAAATTGTCTCATTCAAACAGCTTTTTAAGCCATCTATTACAAATAGGTGAGCTGGGGTGCTCAGTACAATGCAGTTTTTGCACTAGACAGGGAATTCAATGATTCTGAAATATTCTAGACTCATGGTCTATTTCACTGTCCCTGTAGAATCTTCTGATTAAGTGAGGAAGCCCAGGAATACAGACGTGAAAAGATTTTATTTTTAGTTGTTGGCTTTGGCAAAAGTTCTCTGCCTAAACAGAGGGAGGGGATTTATTCTAAAAAATCGGAGTTTTCTTTTTCTGCCACATAAAGAAATAAAAATAGCAAAGGTCTCGTAAATTATCATTCCTCAATGTCAGGATGTCTAGTCAGGTGAGGGCTGTTCACTCTGCAGGCAAGAGTCCCCTGCCTGTTTCCTGATGCTAAAATGACAACTGGGAACAGACGAAGAGGCCTTTGGGCAAAAACATTTTCTTTTTTTTTTCCACGAACAGGTACGGGTTTCAGCGAAGGCCAGAGATGACATAGATGTTCTCATCATTATCATACACCTCCCTTCCACCAGCAAAATTCTCTATGTCAAGGGTACTCACACACCTCTTGTACCATGCCTCAAGGATGTCAGGACCTAATGAGCTCATCATGTATAAATGCTGGCACTGCTTTCTCCTCACTCCCTGAAGCGACCTTGCCAGTGATCTTTCTGCAAGAGGCCCAGAATGAGTCAGGGTTGGTGATTTGGTTTAGTCACAGCCAACCCTAAATCCATAGTTCACTCTATCTGACCTAAAGCCGGGGAAATTTCAAGAGTTCAACACACTGGATCTTGGCATCCCCACTGTTGCCCTTATTCTAGTCTTAATGGCTCCCTTGCACGCTGGGCTGGATGCTAAGACAGCCTGCCCACGGTTTCTTCTCTATTCCCCAGGACTGTTTCCCAGGGGCATGATATGCTGGGATATCATGCCCATGCTCATGTTACTTTACATGGAGAAAAGGGGGTACTTTGCAATGCGATCAAGTTTAAGGATCAGTTACGCTGAAAGAGGGAGATTGTTCAAATTGTCCTATTCTAAGTACATGGACCCTTTCAAAGCAGAGAGTGGCAGCCAGCCAGAGAAATTCAGAAGGTGAGAGGGATTTAATACGAAGGAAGTTCTCCATTGCTGAGTGACCAGGCACCCATAAAAGGCACAGGGAAATAGTGGTGAGCCCAACAGGTAAGATCTAAGACTTTATATTCTAGTGTGATTCTTACATGCTAGAGTCATTCCATAGATGTGTGGATTTATTGTGATTTTGAAGTTATCTTAAGACTTGGAGTCATAATAACATTACCTCCAAAATGTATGGAAATGTGATCAACATTATTCTTGCATCAAAGAATAGCAAGCACTGCCTTTTACATCCGATAACTACAATTTAGTATTTCTTTTGCAAGAGAAAAGAAAAAAGGTAGTAACTTTTATGAGGCAATGAAGTGCTCATGTTATACCTCAGCGAGCTAATGAAAAAAAAATCATTTTATTTCAGAGATTTGGGCAATTAATCCACAAAAAGAAAGCAAGGCTGTGGCCAAGGCTGGAAGTACATAAACAATTTGCTGGTTATATCTCAGACTAGGTATGCCTCCTGATTAAAAAGGGGGGAAAAATCCTCTCACCCTCCCATTGGAAGCAAGCCCTGACTCTCACTGGAGACCATTTTGTAAGCCAAAAAAACTCATGCCAGAGAACACTGAATTTATCTCAATGACAGTTTATCACAGAGGGTGTCAAGGCTAAACAGCATAACTGCATGAAATGCCTGTGTGTATTAGACCAATCCAAAGCCATGGGTTTTGTAAAGCAGAGCCCTTCACAGAGGTGTTGGCCCAACATCATCAATATCACTGTTTACAGCTTGTGCTGCAAAGAGGTAAATAGAAAGTGAAGCTAAAAAAGAAAACAGACTCTTCATTGAGTTGCCTCCTATTTACCAGTAATCCCACTGAGGGTTTTTTGAACTGGCAAAACTGAGCTGTATATGTTTTTATTGGTAACATTTTCCAGTAGGTTCTACCAAAAGGTATCTGAGTACCTTGTGTTGTGAAATTCAGGGAAATGAAAAACATTAAAACAAATAAGCCTTGTCTCCCAGTACAGCCTCCTGGAAAAGAAATTCTACCTTTCCAAGGGCATCAGCCTAAATGAGGCCTCAGTTCTTAAATTCATCAATCAGTTGCCTTAGAAACCAGCAGAATATGGTAAGCACCTCCAGTTAGCAAAGTAATAGAGTGATAGGTTCAGTCACCTGTTACTGGCCAAATACACACTTGAGAGAAGCTAGAATTGGTATTATTCATTGTGACTTATGTCCTGCACTTGCAGATTTTGTGAGTGAGTTAGTCACTCAGTCATGTCTGACTCTTTGCAATCCTATGTACTGTAGCCCACCAGGCTCTTATGTCCATGGGATTTTCTAGGCAAGAATACTGGAGTGGGTTGCCATTTCCTTCTCCAGGAGATCTTCCTGACCCCAGGTCAAACCTGGGTCTCCTGTGTTAGCAGGCAGATTCTTTACCATCTGAGCTACCAGGGAAGCCCATCAGATCTTTGGCCCTTACAGAAAATAAAAAAGTCTATCTCCTACATGTAAGAGCTACTTTCCCTAGTAGCTCAGTTGGTAAAGAATCTGCCTGCAGTGCAGGAGACCTGGGTTCGAGCCCTGGGTTGGGAAGCACCCTAGAGAAGGAAATAGCAACCCACTCCAGTACTCTTGCCTAGAGAATTCCATGAACAGAGGAAGGAGCCTGGCAGGCTACAGTCCATGGGATTGCAAAGAGTTGGACATGACTGTGTGATTAACTTTCTTTCTTTCTTTTTTTCCTACATGTAGAGAAAGGAGGAAGGAATGCTGGGTACATTGGGATTAGGAATTCTTGTTTATTAGCCATTGGTGATTTATCTCAATTGGAAAACACTCAGAAAAAGTGCAATATAATCCTGTTCAACAAATTTTGTATTGAATTCCTACTATGTACAAGGCATGTCATGAAAACCAGCAACAAATTATATTTACTCTTATTTCTGAAGAGTATCAGGAATTTTCCAAAATAAACTGATAATACAGTATGATCTAAATATGAATACGGCAAGAAAAAAAAATGTTCTTTCATTTAGTTAATTTTACCAGATGAAGACAGATACTGAGTTTATAAGTAAACTAAGAAATTATCAGATTTTAAAATTAAATCTTTGAGACCTCCAAAACTGTTCTATCATCCAAAGTTACACATATAACTAAAAGTAAAGATTATAGTTGTCGGTTCTGAAATCATTCCATAATTCCATCTGCAAGGGGGTTTAACTAGCATCTCTAAATACTCTGTTAGTTTTCAAAATTTTCATCTGTGTGTCACTCTCTAGACTTATTCCAACCCTCTTTGTCCCAAAATAATGATCAGTTCTTCTATCAGGGCATTTAATTCCATCTAATTCTAAGTCTCTTCAGTCATGCCTGACTCTTTGGGACCCCATGAACTGTAGCCCACCAGGCTCCTCTGTCCATGAGATTCTCCAGGCAAGAATACTGGAGTGGGTTGCCATACCCTCCTCCAGGGGATCTTCCCCACCCAGGAATCAAACCCCAAGTCTCTCATGTCTCCTGCATTGGCAGGTGGGTTCTTTACCACTAGCGCCACCTGGGAAGCCCTGTGAGTTCTTAGATTTGCTCATCTGTTGTTTTGGGGGCTTTCCCTCTCTCTTTTTTCTCATGTTCTTGCTCAAAGTTGATGCTTCATACTATAATTCATTTTTTTCCCCTCTTTCCTCCCCCAGTTTCCTTCGCTGTCTCTCCACCTCTTATGTGGATAGCCAGTGTTCAGCATCTCCTTTCACCTTTCTCCATGCTTGTATCTTGGACATGTACAGGTGAGAGGTGAATCATTGTTTGCTTTACCAAAATGGTATTATATGCAAGAATTACATCTTCCTTTTCTTGCCTTATAGTGCATAATATCCTTTTGAATTAGGTGATATAGGGTTACCTTACTCTTTTTTTGGAGGGGGGGAAATATGTGATTTTATTTTTTTCCTTTTTCTTTTTTTTAAATTTAACTTTATTTATTTTAATTGGAGGCTCATTACTTTACAATATTGTATTGGTTTTCCCATACATCAACATGAATCTGCCACGGGTGCACACGTGTTCCCCATCCTGAACCCCTCCCTCCTCCCTCCCCGTACCATTCCTCCGGGTCATCCCAGTGCACCAGCCCCAGGATTCTGTATTGAACCTGGCCTGGAAATTCGTTTCTTATATGATATCATACATGTTTCAATGCCATTCCCCCAAATCATCCCACCCTCTCCCTCTTCCTCAGAGTCCAAAGTCCATTCTATACACCTGTGTCTCTTTTGCTGTCTCACATACAGGGTCATCATTACCATCTTTCTAAATTCCATATATATGTGTTAGTATACTGTATTGGTGTTTTTCTTTCTGGCTTACTTCACTCTGTATCATCGGCTCCAGTTTCATCCACCTCATTAGAACCGATTCAAATGTATTATTTTTAATGGCTGAGTAATACTCCATTGTGTATATGTACCACAGCTTATCCATTCATCTGCTGATGGACATCTAGGTTGCTTCCATGTCCTGGCTGTTATAAATGGTGTGGTGATGAACACTGGGGTACACTCTTTTAGTAGATCTGTAATACTCCATGTTTTGAATATACCACAGTTTATTTACTCATTTCTCTATTAATGGCTATTCATTTTGTTTTTCAGTATTGTACCTCTCCAAACAGAGCTTCAATAAACATTCTTAGAGACTAGGACTTTCAGTTTTATGGCACAGAATTACAGGAATGAAACTACTGAGTTTACCAGTATATGCATTTTTTTATTTTAAATAGTATAGTCAGAGTGCTTTTTGAAAAGTGCATTCTACCAATCATGCATGAGGATATTCTTCTCCCTAAATTCCCACCTATTGTAGGCATAATCTTCCTTTAAAGATTTTCAAAATAGTGTGTGAGATGTTGTTTCTTTTAAATTTTAGCTTGCATTTTCCTGAATACTAAAAAGAAATTAAATATCTTTTTGTTTACTGTTCATCTAGACTTGTTCCTTTATGAATTATCCATTCAAATCCTTTGTCCATTTTCCTTGGGTATGTTTTGTCTTATGGTTATCAATGTACAAACTCTCATTTTATATTTCAGATAATAGCACTTTGTCATCTGTGTTGTAAATTTTTTTAAACTACTGATTTTTACATTTTCTTGCTCTGTTTTTTACATGATTTACTTTATTCTGATTTTTACACGATTTACTTTATCTAGAATTTTATACGGTGAAAAATGAGGGTCAAAGTTTATTTTCTATCAGGTCGAGTGAACTAAACGATTCCTTTCCCACTGAATTTAAAATACAATGTCTTTTTTTTTTTTTCTGTCCGTTAGCAGTTTGTAATTTCTATGCTGTGGGTGTGCGGGGGCGGGGGGGTGGTATGTGTGTGTGTGCGCGTGCACGCACGCACATGCGTGCGCACACACAGGCTCAGTCGTTTTCAATTCTTTGTGACCCAATGGACTGTAGCCACCAGGATTCTCTGTCCATAGGATTCTCCAGACAAGAATACTGGAATGGGTAATCATTCCCTCTCCAGGGGATCTTCCCAACCCAGAAGTCGAACCCACATCCCCTGCCTTATCAGGCAGATTCTTTACCACTGCACCACCTGGGAAGCCCAATTTCTATGCTGCTGCTGCTGCTGCTGCTGCTGCTGCTGCTGCTGCTAAGTCGCTTCAGTCGTGTCTGACTCTGTACAACCCCATAGACGGCAGCCTACCAGGCTCCCTGTCCCTGGGATTCTCCAAGCAAGAACACTGGAGTGAGTTGCCATTTCCTTCTCCAATGCATGAAAGTGAAAAGTGAAAGTGAAGTCACTCAGTCGTGTCCGACTCTTCGTGACCCCATGGACTGCAGCCCACCAGGCTCCTTCATCCGTGGGATTTTCCCGGCAAGAGTACTGGAGTGGGGAATTTCAATGCTCAGTTCAGTTCAGTTGCTCAGTCGTGTCCGACTCTTTGCGACCCCACAAATCGCAGCACGCCAGGCCTCCCTGTCCATCACCAACTCCCGGAGTTCACTCAGACTCACGTCCATCCAGTCAGTGATGCCAACCAGCCATCTCATCCTCTGTCGTCCCTTCTCCTCCTGCCCCTAATCCCTCCCAGCATCAGAGTCTTTTCCAATGAGTCAACTCTTCGCATGAGGTGGCCAAAGTACTGGAGTTTCAGCTTTAGCATCATTCCTTCCAAAGAAATCCCAGGGCTGATCTCCTTCAGAATGGACTGGTTGGATCTCCTTGCAGTCCAAGGGACTCTCAAGAGTCTTCTCCAACACCACAGTTCAAAAGCATCAATTCTTCGGTGCTCAGCTTTCTTCACAGTCCGACTCTCATATCCATACATGACCACAGGAAAAACCATAGCGCTAGTACCTGATAATTTGGACTTCCCTGGGAGCTCAGTGGTGAAGAATCCACTTGGCATTGCAGGGGATGAGGGTTTGATCCCCGAGTTGGTAAGATGCCCTGGAGGAAGAAATGGCAACCCACTCCAGTATTCTTGCCTAGGAAATCCCATGAACAATGGAGCCTTGCAGGTACAGTCCATGGGGTCAGAAGAGTCAGATTCGACTTGATGACTAAACAAAACCTGCCTATTTAGATTATGGCAGCTTTACAGAATATTTTATTACCTATTACACACAATCCCTCTTTACTATTCCTGTTTTCTTAATTTTATTTGCTACTCTAAATACTTACTATTTAATATGTTTTAAATCATCTTATTAAATTCTCCCCCAAATATCCTTATTTTTATAATTGGCATTGTACTGAATTTATTAATTTTGAGAGCATGGATGTTTTAACATTTTAACTCTTCTCATCCAAAAATATGGCATATTGTTCCATTTGTTCAGAGAATTTTGTCTTTACAGAGCAATTTCTTTCTTTTTTTTTTTTTTTGCTACCATATGTTACTATATTTTTTGACGAATTCTTTCCTAAGTATTTCATGCTGCTGCTGCTGCTGCTGCTAAGTCGCTTCAGTCGTGTCCGACTCTGTGCGACCTCATAGACGGCAGCCCACCAGGCTCCCCCATCCCTGGGATTCTCCAGGCAAGAACACTGTAAATTTTAGATTATATATTTATTAGTGTATTCTGTTTTATTTCATATATATCTTAATTTCTTAGAATGACTACATGGTACCTTCATTTTTAATCATCAGTTAATAGTGATGCCGCTTAAAGCTATAAACTTCATCTGAGTGTAACTCTTCTTCTATGTTCCATGAATTTTGAGTCCTATGTCTCGTTTTTTACTGCCTTGAAGATAGTTTGTAATTTCTGTTTTTATTTTCTCTTTGATTCAAGAGTTATTAGTTTTAATGTGCACATTTATTATATAGCTCTCAGGAAACATGATTTCCTAAGTCTGCTAAGCAGTGCAAGAGGGTTCAGCTGTATGCTCCCTTCCATCTGAGCAGAATAACTAGTTTGACAAGAATGTCCCTGTCTGTCCGATTATTTTATAATTACCTATGCACTGGAGAATCAGTGTGTCTAATGGTTAAGACTATGGGCTCTTAAGTCAGACTGCCTGGTTTCTAAAATCTGGTCCTGTCACATAAATTACTTAACTTCATTCAGCTCTGTTTTTATTCCTAATATATGGGAGATAACGCAGAATGCCTCATAGCATTTTGTGACAATCCAGTACAGGGATCCATAGAAAACTTGGAGTCAGGAATGTAGTATACATTCAATAAATATATACACAAAATAAATATTACTTATATTATAGTATAAGTAATATACTTATATTCCCTGGTGGCTGGGTTCCCTGGTGGCTCAGACAGTAAAGCATCTGCCTGCAATGCGGGAGACCTGGGTTCTATCCCTGGTATGATAGAAGGGAAGGTCCCCTGGAGGAGGGCATGGCAACCCACTCCAGTATTCTTGCCTGAAGAATCCCCATGGACAGAGGACCCTGGCCGGCTGCAGTCCATGGGGTTGCAAAGAGTCGGGCATGACTGAGCAGCTAAGCACATATTACAGTCAGTTCTTTAAGCTCTAAGACCATGTGTGTAAATATGTTTTGGAAAGATCATAAAATTAGGTAGAAATGTAAATCAGTATTAGTATTACTAAAACAAATAAGAGCAACGTGAGGGTTTCCAAAACATAATTATGCTACATATAATTCCAGAGAATAAAATTATTTGAAATTATATACAATAAGACAATACGAAAAATTAAGTTGAAGTCCTTCGAGGACAGGGTTATACCCCATCCCACAGTAAAGATCCAGAGTTTGGAGAACAGAGCTGGACACAATGGAAAATAAAGCAAAATGTTTTCTTGATTTTCTATGATTAAGTACTATTCCCAGTAAATTCTTGCTGAACTACACAGAATCGAGATTCTAATTTGTTATCTCATCATATCTCTCTGCTACAAAAAGGGTGTCTCTAAAATTACTTATGAAAACACTTTAAAAAATATCACTGGAGTAGTATAAGTCGAGATTCATTATCCACAAGCTAACACACACACATACACACACAGAGTAATAAATCAAAAACCATACAATCTGACACATTTTGAAAGACATTTAAAGCTCTGCCTCCATTTCCTAATATAAAGAAGAGGCTTTTTTTTTTTTTTTAATATTAGAATGTCTCCATTTCCTTGGCATTTTGAATCCCTATGAGTCAATAACTTTTGCAGCATTATGCAAAGTGGTCTAAAAAGAGATTTTAAAAGTGGGGGCAGTGGTTTTTCATCTCCTGCCTTGTATGAATTTAACTCCAGCTTCAGATTCCTGGCACACACTTAAAAACTTTTTCAAACCAACATGTAAGGAGTACAGTCCAACATAGTGCAAACTGAGTACCTGAGCACTGAGGGGAAGAAAACTGAAGGAGCTATTAACATGAGAGAAAACTCACCACTGATCCTCTGAGCTCCCCCAACACCAGTAGTTTTAAGACTCTGGAATGCTTACAAATCACCAGCAGAACTTGTTAAAATGCAGATTTCAAGCTCCAGCTCCCAAGATTCTGATTCAATAGGATTGTGATGGGAGCCAAGAATTAGAAGTTTTATTAGATTCATAATCAGAGGAAGGACATAATGTCTCTATTTTTCTTTCTCTGGAACACGAAACACAAAATAATGTGTAACATGTAAAGACATAGCATTGCCTTACTTTACCTCACCAAATGGGGAGGAGGAGATGAGAGAGTTCGTGAAGACTCTTCTAGGTCTGTGATGCATATGTTTATAAAAATCCAGGCCATGTGCATTACACAGACATTTCTTAAATGTAGCAAAGATCCACACTGTCTAGATTTTCCACTTAGATATTTTCCATGGTGGTTGTTTAGTCACTAAGTCGTGTCCGATTCTTGCGACACCATGGACTGTAGCCTGCTAGGCTCCTCTGTCCGTGGGATTTTCCAGGCAAGAATACTGGAGTGGGTTGCCATTTCCTTCACCAGGGGATCTTCCGGACCCAGGAATCGAAACCAGGTCTCCTGCGTTGCAGGCGGACTCCTGCATTGTAGGCGGATTCTTTACCGACTGAGCTACATTTTCTATGAATAAGTCCTCATTTATGGGCTTCCCGGGTGGCTCAGCGGTAAAGAATCTGCCTGCAGTGCAGGAGATGCAGGAGAAGACACAAGTTCGATCCCTGGGTAGGGAAGATCTGCCCAGGAAGATCCCTGAGTAGGTTGCGAAGGAAATGGCAACCCACTCCACTACTCTTGCCTGGGAAATCTCTTGGAAAGAGGAGCCTGGAGAGCTACAGAACACGAGATCGCAGTCAGACGGGTGAGTGACCGAGCACTATGTACTAATTTAGGATTACTGACACCATTGCACACTGTGTCATCATCACAAATAGATTAAAAGTCTACCAGCCAACCGTGAAATATTTGCAAACAATAAGACATTGAAAGTCGATGTAATTAATGTAGAGAAATTATTTAGGAAAAGCATTAACCTTAATTTTAAAAAAAGGGGTGGGGGGTTGGAAAGAACATAAGACACTGTGTAGTGCAAGAAAAAAACTAAGTCAAAAAGCCTATGGAGAACATTCAAATCCTCTTAATATTTAAAGAAAAGCAAGTTAAAATAAGGATTTCAGTTAGCAAAAAATCTTTAATGATAAAACTCTCCTTAAGGATACTATGAAAATGGACACTCTCATACAGTCCTGGTGTTGGTTTTTAAATATTTCTGAAAAGTAGTTTGTAATATATATCAAGAAACTTTAAAAATTCAGATTATTTTAGTAATTCTTGTCTAGGAGAAAATGCTAAAGAAATAATAAGAAATTCAAGTAAGTATTGGTAAAAATGCTCATTATAGAATGATTATAAAAACAGTAAGTTAGAAAAAATTTACCCATAAAAATGAGGTTATTGTATAAATTATGATATTCTCATATTGTGAAAACAGTATACAGCCATTAAATTATATTTGTTTTTGAAGAACATTATATGATATAAGAAAATGTTCAATATAAAATAATAAGCAGGGAGAAAAGGATTAAAACTACGTATTTGGCAAATATCCCAAAAATTTATCTTTGCATACTTCTGTGCGCAAACACAAATGAAAAAAACATGCATCAAAGTCTTGAGTGTTTCTCCTTATAATTCTCTACACTTTCTGAATATTCTACAATGTATCTGTGTTCCTTTCATGTTTATAACTGAAAAAAATTAATACCAGACATATCAGAGGTTCACAAGGAAGAATCTGTTCCTCAAATAAGCACTTCTATTCCAAACAAAAGCAAATTTTACATGTATTTTAATATGTATTACTGGTGTGTGTGTGTGTGTGTGTGTGTGCTCAATCATGTCCAACTCTTTGTGACCCCACGTACTGTAGCCCACCAGGCTCCTCTGTCCATGGGATTTTTCGGGCAAGAATAGTGGAGTGGGCAGCCATTTCCTCCTCCAGGGGATCTTCCCACCCCGGGGACTGAACCCGTGTCTCCTGTGTCTCCTGCATCGGCAGGCTGACTCTTTACCACTGAACCACCTGTGGCTTCCCTGCATATAACTGAAACTAGCACTAAAGCAAGTAAGGTTCCCATATCATTAATAGAAATGATGAAATCAGTGTGAAGACCTTCATGTACTGTCAATACTTATATATTCAAGAAAACCTCAAGCCATAATTCTTGAAAGCTAATTCATCTCTCTTAAGTTGGGAGTTGGTGATGGACAGGGAGGCCTGGCGTGCTGCGATTCATGGGGTCGCAAAGAGTCGGACACGACTGAGCGACTGAACTGAACTGAACTGAATATTTAAAGCCTACTTAGAAAATCAAGAATTGGATGGATATAAAATCTACAAGCAAGAAAGACAGGGAAAGACTTTACTGGTTCCTAAACCTAGCCACACATAGAATAACCTGGGGAGCTTGTTAACTATTGACTCCTGACCCCAGCCCTAGAGAGTCAGAAGACTGAGATGTGCATTTTGAACACATACCCCAGGTGATTCTAACAAAGTCTGAGTCCCAGGACCAGCATTTAAGAGCCAGTGACCTAATACCAGGGCTTCCCAGGTGGTACTAGTGGTAAAGAACCCAGCTGCCAATGCAAGAGACATGAGACTTGGGTTTGATCCCCAGGTCGGGAAGATCTCCCAGAAGAGGGCGTGGCAACCCACTCCGTTATTCTTGCCTAGAGAATCCCATGGACAGAGGAGCCTAGCAGGCTACAGCCCATAGGGTCACAAAGAGTCAGACACAACTGAAGCAACTTAGCACACATTTAGGCATGACCTAATACCAATGAGGCAATTAAAGCCACCAAGGATAAAGATCAATTACTTAATTAGTAATAAAGCATCTGCATGCCTTGCTGTATATGACCTAAATAATAACAGAAAGGAACAGAAATGTTCTTTCCTGAACTTAAACTGTAATTAGTTTGAAAAGATGCAAGGAAAGAGCAAGGAGCTAAGGAGGAAGAAAACTTTCTGTTGAGTAAGTACAGTATGGGCAGGTACCTACCTGTAAATTGACCAAGAATTTATGTGGCTCATACAAAAATCCTGAATGTCATAATGTTTCCTGTGATAACTTAGGTAAGTTAGAACCCAGCTCAGAAACTAAATAGCCACATATGGGGAGACTTTGGAGTGGTTTGTATCATCCCATTATCATTTTTTACAGATCAGCTTACCAAAATTTACTAAAAATGCATTTGCTGTGTGATATTGCAGCTATTCAAACAAAATAAACATTGACTTTTTATCCAGCTCTTTGATCCTTGGATGGCTTCACTACCTGAGCTTGTAAAAAATGGGGATGTAGTAAGAGAAAAAAATCACACAACAATATCATTATGAATTTTCATATATCTAAGCAAAGGAATACTTTTCTTTTAAACTAGGCACCTACTATGTGCCAGGCACATTTAGTTAGTCTGCATAAATCTTGTTAAGTAAGCCATTATTAGTCCCCATTTTACACTATTCTTGTTTGGAGAATCCCATGGAGGGAGGAGCCTGGTAGGCTACAGTCCACGGGGTTGCAAAGAGTCAGACACGACTGAACTACTTCACTTTCTTTCTTTACAGATTAAGAAATAATAAGAATGAAAAAAGATTAGATATTTTATTCAAAGGCACTAACCAGAAAATGGCCAAGTGGGAATCTGAATCTAGGAGTAACTTGTAAGCTCAGGTTTTCATCAATATAAGATATTTGAATAAAAAATTCAAAACATAGATGTTACTAAGATACAGCTTTGATCCCTGGGTCAGGAAGATCCCCTGGAAAAGGAAATGGCAATCCACTCCAGGATTCTTGCCTGGGAAATTCTACGGGCTGAGGATCCTGGCAGGCTACAGTCTATGGGGTTGCAAAAGAGTCGGACATGACTGAGCAACTAAACCACAGCTTTCTACATGCTAAGATTTTGTCTGTACCTTATTAATAACTGTTCTTCTTGATTCACTACGTTCTTGCTCTGGAGAAGTAAAAAATACATTCTGCATCAGTTTTTTTTTAAGTTATTATATAATTTATGGAGAAACATTGCAGATCTAAAATCCCCTCTTTGGTATTTTAGTCCTTGAGTGACAATCTAAATTGGGCACTTGTTCTTTTTAAATAGCCACTGATTACAGGATTGAAAAGGCTTTGTTATATCAGAGTGGTCTAATTTTTTGAAATTTTCCTGTGGGTCACTGTATTCTCACATATGGTAAAACCTTTCTGAGAAGATTGTGCTGAAATCACAACGAAAGTTGCAACAGGAGTCTTATCAGTTGCTGGTTTCTTTTTGGGTCCAAGAGCTACCTGGGAAATTTCTCTCTTGAAAATCAGTTTGATTCGGAACAAGAAGAGAAGGAGGCCAATGACACAGTGGTTGTAACCAAGAAAGTGTGAAGTGAAGACGGTTTAGATATGTGTTGTCTTATCAGACTACTGCCTCTATCCAATTTAAAGAAGCAGCATGTTCTAATTAAAATTTAGGGGAATAGCATGGGAACAATTGTACCATGAGGGAGATCCTTTTTTAACACAGAATCATTATTTATAATTATTAGCTTTATTATCATCACCATATTCATGAAACGTCTGAGTTCTGGAGAAGCTTTCAAAAGCATATTCCTTTGCAACATCAAGAGTCATGTTATATTAACCCCAGATTCTATGGACTTTGAACTTATTCCCAATAGGCCATTGTTACTGGAACTAAAGACAATAAGCTATGGAAATATCCATAGCTATGCATATCCTGGGCACTCCCGAGTTTTTGTCATTTGTGCTTACTAGGTCCCTGTGAAGCAGAAGCAGGGGTGCTGTCTTCAGTAATCAGGTTTTTTTTAAAAATGAAAAGCAAAAAGCAGAAGTAGGGAAGTGTGTTTTCTAAAGTCACATACTACCCCAAGAAAGAGACCTCGGTTCTTGACATATTCACTAAAATAAGGATTCATTCTAGATCCAATTGCGTGCAGAACAGAGTATGACGATGAGGTGGGAGAATGAGTAAATACAGATGTGTCCTACCCTTCTCCCCTCTGCTTTTCCTATTCCATATTCCCCAAAGGAGGAATGAGGGAATTCTAAACAGCCAAAGCAGAAGGGAACTGTGGAGAAGGTTACAGTTCTTGGCTTCATAGAGTAGTATAAACTAACAAAATAGGTTATGTCTTTTGCTAAATTAGCATATACCTCCACTGACCATTCAGATGTAATGATATCTCTAAGCATTACTCAAGTGGGCCATTAATAGACCTCATTTTTCCATTTTCAGCTGTTTCCTCTATGCTTTCCCATTCTTAAAAATGTATCCACTTCTATCCAAAGTGTAAATTCTCATCTCTACCCTGCTGAACACAGATTTTATATCTCCAACACTAAATTTTCAGTCAAGCTTTCATTCCATGTTTATTTCCAGGAAATAAAATGCCAACAGGACACTTCTACCAGACCATTCTACCCTAAGCCCAAGTGTCAATCAAATTAAGGCACGCCCACACCTGAGTAAGCTTCCACGTGCAGCTCCATTCTCCCCCACCACATTTTCAGAAGTACTCAAAAGCCTGAAAGGTAGACTCATCTCCTAGTCTTTTCTCTGCTGCTGCTGCTTCTCTTCAGTTGTGTCCAACTCTGTGCAACCCGCCAGACTCCTCTGTCCATGGAATTCCCTAGGCAAGAATACTGGAGTCGGTTGCCGTACTCTCCTCCAGGGGATCTTCCCAGCCCAGGGATCAAACCCAGGACTTCTGCACTGCAGGCAGATGCTTTAGGACTGAGCCACCGGGGAAGCCCAGTCTTTTCTCTACCCAGCCCCTGTCAAGTGCCTGTTTCTGGCGTCATCTTCTTTTATGATCTCTTAACTCTTTGTGACACTGTGAACTGTGGCCCACAGGCTCCCCTGTCCCTGGAATTTCCCAGGCCAAGACTACCGAAGTGGGTTGCCATTTCCTTCTCCAGGGAATCTTCCTGACCCAGGGATCGTCTGAAGCCATGGAGCACACACAAGTTAGGTATTTATCCCTACCTTCCAGGTGGCTCAGAAGGTAAAGCGTCTGTATACAATGCAGGAGACTGGGGTTTGATCCCTAGGTTGGGAAGATCCCCTGGAGAAGGAAATGGCAATCCACTCCAGTACTATTGCCTGGAAAATCCCATGGACAGAGAAGCCTGGTAGGCTACAGTCCATGGGGTCGCAAAGAGTCGGACACGACTGAGTGACTTCACTTTCACTTTCCATTTCTTCAAATCTAGGCCTTTATCTTCATAAAGAGTTGCAGTTTTCAACAAATTTTTAGTAGTAAACTTTCTAATATACTAAACCATACAATAAATTCTCTGATATACCAAAGCTAAGTTAATCTTTATAAAACCTTCGATATCATTCCATTTGCTAGCTTATAAATCTATACTTTTCCACTGGGGCCTTTCTAATCAAGTCCAAACTCCTTAGCCCAGCATTTGAGATTTTCTCTTATCTGACCTCACCTTGCCTATATAACTATGTAAATCCCCATTAGAACATGATTCATGAGTCTGTATCTTTTGCTTCAGTCAGAATTTCCTCTAATGCTTCCTTCTCCTCAAAGCACACTCAGTATGCTCATTCTTAGCATTTAGCTATGCTCATGAGCTAAATGCCCATAACTTAGCATTTAGCCATGAATTCCCACTAGGAATGCTTGACCTTCCATTACCTAAGTGCTACAACTTGCGAGACTCAATTCTAACATCATTTTTATCATAAAGCTTTTCTACAGAGTAGTTATGTGCTTCTCTAAATGTCTACAACATGGACCATGTGAATCTGATTACAGACCATCATGTGTTGTGTGTTTAGCCCTCTTATTTTGTAAACTCGCCTCCTCCTGGATCACAAGCAGTTGGAGGAACTTGACAACAAGAAGTGGCTTTGTTTGTTTTAGTTGTTTCTCTGCAAGTCAGAGAACAAAACAGTTGCAAGGCTATACATTATGTTTAATGTTATCTTAATTATCATAATCTAAAATCTCTTTTTTAGATTTTAAGGGTCTTATAAATTTAACCTCATTTCTGATCCTGAAATTTCATTGGCCCCACCTAAGGCATGAGATCATTTGGTTAGAGACCATGGAGACAGTCACAAATTCTCCCTCACATGGGTCAGTTTTGTTCAGATCTCTGTTTGCTTTACCCCTGTTCCTGGCTCAATGTTTAGTTAATGTGTGTGAGAAAATGCTGATGTACATTTGTAATTTTATGACCACTTTTCTAAAAACAAAAGAAAAATGCTAGGTCAGTAGCACTTTTCTCACATATGGAAAGTGAGCTCATAAAGTGTATGAAGATGTTGAGCAGAGAACCTAGAAAGATTACTGAAAGAGTTGCTTAATACTCCTGACTGACAAAGCAGAAAGGTTGATTTGACATATCCGATTGCTCTAGACTGGGTTCTCTGGGCCACAGTCCCTGGAAATGAGGATTTACATGCAAATAACACATTAAGGAAGGGCTCCAGCAGAAACTCACAGGGAGTAGAGCAAGCAGGCCCTGGAAGAGGCAAATAGGGAAATTTAGGTGGTCTCAGCCTCAGTGTGATCCCAGAAGGAGCTCTGAAGGTAAATTACTCCTCACCAGTCCTCGGCTACAGCCTGATCTAGTGGGTCATCAGGTCCCAAATAATTTCATCCCTTTGTACCACTAAGCCCCTCTAGTAGCCCAAGGACAGCCTACAGAAAACAAACCCAGGCAAGAAGATGGCCAGAGCTGGTAAACAGGCTCCAAAGGGATCTGGTGGGCAGACAGTTTGTTTACTAGTGTGTTCCTAGTTCTGTAACAGAAATAATATACATAATATGAATGCTCATTTATTTAAAATGCTTGTATGTGTATAGAAAAAATGTTGACAGATTTAAGCTCAATTATTAACTGTGGGCTATAAGATTGGAGGGAGGAAACTTTCACATTTAACTTTCCACGCTTCTGTATTGTTAGAATTCTTACAATAAATATTACTTCTGTTAGGAAAAAAAAAAAAAAAAACCTATTAGCAAAACAGATTTTTCTACCAAAAAGTTAATGATGTATTCTTTAATTTAATCACATATTATGTTGTTTTTGTTGCTAGTACTCTAGGAAGATAGCACCATCTGAATAAAAATTGATTATCTAAGCTGTTAAAATTCTTGAGTCCATTTGGTAATTTACAAATTGCATTCTTACCCAGTCTAAATGATATGGTGTGCCCGGAAAGAAAAAAGCCTTGTTAAGGTTTAATTGTAGAATGGGACTCAACTGGTTTTGCCATCTGTGGGTACTAGAAGTTTGGCTCTTAATTGTAAGATATGGTCCACTCATTCTACTTATCATCGTTTATATACATAAAAAAATTGAAGAAAACAATTTTTGTTGCCTTCAGAAATGTATCTTAAAAGTACTTTCGGAATTTCAGCTGAAGTGTAGACTCACATTTGCTTAAAGCCTTGCCTGCTTTGGGTATAATTAGATAACAGCAACTGGTCAGTGCATTAAGAAGAGTAATCCAGGGAATTCCCTGGCAGTCCAGTGGTTAGAACTGTGTGCTTTCACTACCCAGGTCCAAGATCTCTGGTCAGAAAACTAAGATCTCATGAGCCACATGGTGCGAGCAAAAAAGGAAGAAAGAGAGTAAGCTGGCAGCTATCTATCTATAGTGTAAATTAGGGGAGTGAAAGAGAGGTAAGCAGGAAGGTCAGTTAGAATGGTACTAGAATAATCCAGGTAATAGGAAATGAAGATGATAAATAATGGTAAAGGAATAAGCATTCATCATGCCTGTCCTACATGAATCAGACTAGTAGTAGTATCCAAACAGTAAACGAGAACAGTGATGATTTTAAAAATTAGAATACATACATAAATTACTGTGGAGATGAAAATTAGTAGGAACTACTATATTTAGATAGTCAGGCTGAAGGAGAGAGTGTGGTCAAAGATGACTAGAAATGATAGTGACTATTTTAGCGAGACAATGTTGAATTTGTAAAGAAATGCTGAGTTTTGAATATAGGTGAATATAGACATAAGGATATTCAGTAGGCAGTAGAAATAAGCACCTGGAGTTATGAAAGAATTAAGGACACAACGGATCATGAACAGCAAGAAAGGAGGCCAGACCTGGGAAGTGTCAGGAAGATGAAGGCAGAAAATTCTATTTATTTTTCACCATTTGTTAGGAAAATGAAAGTTATAAAAAAAATAAAAAAAAAACCTATTTCTATCGATTTTCACAGCTCAACAGAGTCCTAGAAGAAATCAAAAGTATTTTTTATTCTAATAACTGAGGATTTAAAAAACTCAAAAAGAAGCATTGCATTTTATCTGGCTAAACTTTCCCCAGAGATTCCAGCTCTATCCTTCCTCCATATTTATTCAAATTACCCCATTTATCCTCAATGACAAAATAAAGAATTCTGCAATCTTTGGACCATCCAGGGAAAGAATTAACCTGTCCTCTTGAGTCACTAAAGATTTCATGAGCTTAAAGTATAATCCAAGATAAACCCACCCAATAAAGCAAGTGATTATGATTTGGGTCAGGTAACAGGCATGGAGAGCACAACGGAAGTGAGCAAATGCATGAAGTTAGAGGAGGCTCCAGGCAGACTGCCCCAAATAACAAGCCATGGTTAGATACGGGAGGGAACACAGCCTTGAGAAAGGAGGAAACTCAGCCTAGCACCTGAATGACCTTCATGGCCTTGAGACCATGGCACGCTGTTGCTCTCACTTGCTCTACTCCTAGCCCAGGGGCTGGCTCACTTCCCCAGAGTCTTGAACTGGATTGTCCTAAATCTTTAGCCATTATAACTTCCAGGGGCCTTTAAATTTAAGTATTCAATTTATTAATTATCCTCAAACTAATATTTGTTCCTGTTACATGTGTTTTCGAAGAAGCTTATACCTGATCCAAAATTTATATTTACTTATATTTATATATACACACACACTTTAAAGATAGTATTATAAACCATTTTGAGAAATCAATTAATCCTTTTAGGCCCTATATTTAAATTTTTTTTTACTGTCACCATTAAATTGTTCCTTGGTATAAAATGAACCCAGATTTTCAACATAAAATATATTCGTTATCCTGGCTCTTTGCAATTTGGGAAACCATTTTCACTGTTCAGTAACTTCTATGACTTATGGCATATATATAGCATTTGTATTATCTTAAGCACCTACTTACATTCCTGTTATGATTACAGTGATTAAAATAAATACACTTTCTAAACGTTTGAAGAAACTTAATAACACTCTTCCAGAAACAACTATCCACATCCTAGACTCTGTGTTTATGTAACATGTAGCGGGCTGCTCAACTCTTATACTTGAGAGCTGAATCATGCCACCCACTCGGCTGAGTTTTCAGACACACAGACTGATCATTGCAGGTGATCCTCACTTTACTCTAGAGTTAATTCATTTTCCTTGGCCTTCAGTATTTTCAAGGAATCAGCACCACTCGCTCTACACAATATGCTCCTTTCTTTTGAGAAGAAAAGTGGGAGGGAAAGTGGGATTTTCTCATGGTATTGTCCTAAATTAAATAAAATCAATTCTATGTAAGTCTGAGAATATGTAATAGGATAAAATGATTCAAATCATTGGCTGCTTTGGTGGGGACTATCAATTTTTATAGGGGATATTGATGTATCACTGACTTATGTGTTAAGTCTTCGTCATATGGAGCCATCAAGAAGGTTCTTTGTGGGAGAAAAAGTAAGCGATAGGTTGGAGAGGATAGTATGAGTCTGCTCAGTAAATTAAAGTTTTAGGTGATCTAGTTCTCGTGGTATAATGATTCGAGCGAACAGCAAATCTCTGCTAATTTTCTTCCCTTATTCGTTGATAGCCTCACACCATCATCAGCACATATTTCACCTTTGCATGTGTGACAGATTCAGGACAGTGTGACAACTCAGCTGCAAGCAAGAATTAAGCTCCTTGTATCTGTTCATTGTTCTTTGCACTGTGAGAAGGCAGACATTATTGGTACAACTTCTGCCCTCCAGTAAATTATAGTCTTATGAAAGTAGTTGAATAGCCAAACGGTAACACTAAGCAGAATAAAATACATTTTAACACAGATATAGAAACAACATGCTGCCAAAAAATAGAAGCAGAGACTTTAATTCTTAATGAAAGGATTAAAAAACGCTATTTCATCTTTGAAGATGACTTGCTTTCCTAATTAGGACCATAAATACTCATCTCTCCGTAAGTCTTTGCAGATGACCAGAACAACTGAGCTAATTTTATGCATTTCATCTGACATGTCATTAATCTCTATATTCATTCATGTAACAAATAAATACTGAGCATCTATTATGTGCCAAGGAAGTCACTGGGAATGATAGTGAAGATGATTTAGTCCTGCCTTCAAGGAGATTACAGTCTGGTAGACAGAGGAAATACATGAAAACTAATACATTTTTTAAATGTTAGAAATTTTGAACAGAACATACCAAGGCAGAAAGGGAATAAAAAATATAGCAGCCAATTCTTTTTCTTAGAACTGGGAGGTTAAGTTAGGTCAGAGGCAAAAAGCTAATAATGGAGATGGAGACTTAATTTAAGGTTGCTTTCCCTTTGATTAGCTTCCAGAACTTCCAACTAGAGTGCAATAATATGCAAAAAATCAAAGGTACAGATAAGTAGAGACTGCTTCAAATGAATTGCTTATTTCTTAAGAAATTCTAAACTTCACTGTGCTTAGTAAAAATAAACTGCAAGACTCCAGAGGAGCCCACACCCCAAGGTCTCAGATGTTCAAACTTTTAGGTAACAGAAAGGACTGTATCATCACCCATGAATTCATTAACCATACAAGAAATTCTTGATGGACCACAATTATGTACCTCCTAACTGCATTATCAAGCTTCCCTTGTGACTCAGATGGAAAAGAATTCACCTGCAATGCGGGAGCCCTGGGTTTGATCCCTGGGTTGGGAAGATCCCCTGGAGAAGGGAAAGGCTACCCACTCCAGTATTCTGGCCTGGAGAATTCCATGGACTGTATAGTCCACGGGATCACAAAGAGTCAGACACCACTGAGCAACTTTCACTAACTGTATTATCAGGCTTACGTCAGACTTGACCATGCTCTGCAATACAGGTATTGACCTCTGTTGTTAGGGCATTGCAAGTTGAATACACATATGTATCACCATCACCACCCAAACCCATCTAGAGTGACTGTAAAGATATTTTTTTGAGTTAAAATCAAAAACAGAAAACCACAAAGACAAAGAAAAATAAAGACAATAGTAAGACTTATCTGCAAAATCTTAGAAAATGGAGAGAGATAAATATGAGTTAGCTGACACTGCACATCAAAGAAAAGTTAAAAGTGCTTAGGCAGGAGAATAGTAATGAGTAGGCCAAACCCCAGAAAAGCTCAGGAAAGGAGGTATCAATTACCACTCAGGAATCTGCAAGCTGAGAGAGAGGTTGAGGCATTGTACAGACCCCAAGGGAATCCAGGGAAATTTCATATTAGAAAAGATGAGATTCTCTAAACGCTTTCCTTTCATCATCTACCAGTTTGCTGGCACCAGGCATTATACTGCCAGGTATAACCTTTTATCTCCAGAATATAAGAATGGAATATTCCTCTCTGCAAAGAGGAAAAAAAACCTAAGGGTACTAATATTGGACTGATCCAATCATCCTGCATCAAAGCTCGCCATTTAACAAGCACAGGTATTCACACATGTATACATTGCTTCACTCTTCATTCACAACAACCCTTTGAAAATATATACCAAGAGAGATGAGAGAGCTAAGCCTTGTGAAAGTGAAGTCTCTCAGTCCTGTCTGACTCTGCAACCCCATGGACTGTATGTAGCCTACCAGGCTCCTCCATCCGCGGGATTTTCCAGGCAAGAGTACTGGAGTGGGGTGCCATTGCCTTCTCCAGGGACCTTCCTGACCCAGGGATCGGACCCTGGTCTCCCACATTGTAGGCAGACGCTTTTACTGTCTGAGCCACCAGCAAAGTCCCTAAAGTGAAAGCTGCTCAGTCTTGTCCGACTCTTTGTGACCCCATGGACTATAGAGTCCATAGAATTCTTTAGGCCAGAATACTGGAGTGGGTAGCCTTTCCCTTCTCCAGGGGATCTTCCCCACCCAGGGATCAAACCCAGCCCTCTCCCAAAACACACACGCCAACAAACACACAATCACAGAGCCTCTAATCAGTTCTTCATGGTGCCTCACTCTAAGATAGGAACATACTTTAAAGGTGCAAAGCCTCTGACCTGGAACAAAGAAACCAAGACAGACAAATAGAAAAAAATAAAATAAATTTTAAAAAGCTAGAGGAAACAGAGATAATACAAGCAATATGAGGAAAAACTAAAATAAGAAAAGTAAAACAGTCCTTAATATTCTCAGAGAGTTATTCCATTCATAAATTAAAAAAAGATAGAATTTTTAATGAAGCCTTAAGAGAGTTATAAACCACTCTTAGAAATTAAAAATATAATTTAAAATGTTTAAAGTCAATAGATATTTAAAAGGTACATTGAGGAAACCTAGAAAACAGAAAGTAAATACCAGGGAAATAGGAAAACAAGGAAAAGATTAGAATAGCAATTTAGGGAATATGACATCCAAAGAGTAGGAATTCAAGAAAAACTACCTAGAGAAAATGAATGAAAAGAAGTTAGTAAAGAAATTATAAAAGAAAATTCCTCATATCTAAAGGAAATTAATTTCTTGATCAAAAGAATCCACCATTTATCTCCAGAAAAATGAATGAAACAGACCCATACAAGGATATATAACTGTGATATTTTAGATCATTAAGTATAAAGACCTTAAAAGCTTTCAGAGAGAGTGGGGGGAAAAAAATCAGGTCATATACAAGGAATCAGAAATCAAAATGGCATCAGACTTCTCAACTGTATCTTTAAAAGGGAGAAGAATTTGGATCAATGCCTTCAAAGTTTTGAGGGGGAAATGTCCAACCTGGAATCCAATTAATTTTAACTTATCAGGCAAACTATTGATCAAGTGTAGGAGGGTGGGGTATATGAAGCCATGAAAAGGATGGGGACCACATTCTAGTCAGAGGGAGTGGCGAGGCAAGACTAGTCATCATGGCTTGTTATAGCTCTATTACCTGGGGAGGGAAGGCAGAGGCATTCCAAGGGAGGCCTTTAGCTGGAGAGTGTTCATTTCCCTACTAGCCCAAGAAGTCACTGAGGACTTCAAGAAAGCGATGAAATCCAATTTCTATTTGGCAAGTCTCAGCTGCCAATATTTGAGAGACTGGATAAGAGTTGAGGATTGTTGGTGGCAGAGATAAAAAGTATGACAAGGATTGATGTGGACTTGACTAAAGGCAATAGCCGAGACCAAAGGACTGACATCCAGGCAGTTGCAGAGTAGAATCACCATTAAGTGTCTGATTGGATGTAGATATTCAATGAAAGTGTCTAGGATGATTCCCGGCTTTGCACCTTAGGTGACTATATCTTTGACGATATCTTAGGGAAAAGAAGAGTTCAGATTGGAACATGCCAATTTCGCATTACACTCCACTCTACTTCTTTTACACCTTTGTGCTCCTATACCTCTGTTATATGTTCTACTTGGAATTCTACCTCCTCCTTCCCTGTTTTTTATAGGCACACCTCAGAGATACTGCCGGTTCAGTTCCAGACCATTGCAATAAAGCAAATAGCACAATAAAGTAAGTCACAGGAATTTTTTGGTTTCCCAGTGCCTATAAAACTTACTTTTAAACTATACTGTGTCGTCTCTTAAGTGTGCAATAGCATTATATCTAAAAAACAATGTACATACTTTAATTAAAAAGTACTTTACTGCTGAAAAAGGCTAACAATCATCTGAGCCTTCAATGAGTCATAATTCTTTTGCTGATGAAGGGTCTTGCCTCAGTGTTGATGGCTGCTGACTGATCAGAGCGGTGGTTGCTGAAGATTGGGGTGGCTGTGGCAATGTCTTTAAATACAATAGCAAATGATGTTTACAGCATTGACTGACTCTTCCTTTCACAAACAATTTCTCTGTAGTATGCAATGCTGTTTGATAATACTTTACCACAGTACAACTTCTTTCCAATTTGAGTCTATCCTCTCAGGCCCTGCTGCTGCTTTATCAACTAAGTTTATGAAATATTCTAAATTCTTGTCATTTCAACCATCTTCACATCATATTCACCAGGAGCAGCTTCCATCTCAAGAAGTCACTTTCTTTGCTCATTCATAAGAAACAACTCCTCATCTGTTTTTTTATCATGTTTGCAGCAGTCCAGTCACATCTTCAGACTTCACTTCTAATTTTGCTTCTCTTGCTATTTCCACATCTGCAGTTCTTTCTTCTACTGAAATCTAGATTCCCTCAAAGTCACCCAAGAGGGTTGGAATCAAAACCTTCCAAACTCCTGTTAATGTTGAACTTTTGACATTTTCCCATGAATCACAAACATTCCTAATGGCATCCAGAGCAGGATGGCAATAGGTGAATAGGACAGGGTAGGTGAAAAGATGGTGAGTCCTTTTAAACAGGTTTTCAATTTACTTTGCCCAGATCCATCAAAGGAATCAGTATCTATGGAAGCCATAGCCTTATGAAATGTATTTCTTAAATAATAAGCCTTAAAATTTTAAATTACTGCTTAATCTATGAGCTACAGAATGAATGTTGTGTTCAGTTCAGTTCAGTCGCTCAGTCGTGTCTGACACTTTGTAACCGCATGGACTGAAGCACGTCAGGCCTCCCTGTCCGTCACCAACTCACAGAGTTTACTCAAACTCATGTTCATTGAGTCAGTAATGCCATCCAACTATTTCATCCTCTGTCGTCCCCTTCTCCTCCTGCCTTCAATCTTTCCCAGCATCAGGGTCTTTTCAAATGAGTCAGCTCTTCACTTCAAGTGGCCAAAGTATTGGAGTTTGAGTTTCAACATCAGTCCTTTCAATGAATATTCAGGACTGATTTCCTTAAGGATGGACTGGTTGGATCTCCTTGCAGGCCAAGGGACTCTCTAAAACCACAGTTCAAAAGCATCAATTCTTCAGTGCTCAGCTTTCTTTATAGTCCAACTCTCACATCCATACATGAATATTGGAAAAACCATAGTCTTGACTAGATGGAACTTTGTTGGCAAAGTAATGCTTTTGTTTTTTAATATGCTGTCTAGGCTGGTCATAACTTTCTTTCCAAGGAGTAAGCATCTTTTAATTTCATGGCTGCAGCCACTATCTGCAGTGATTTTGGAGCCCCAAAAAACAAAGTCTGACACTGTTTCCACTGTTTCTCCATCTATTTGCCATGAAGTGATGGGACCAGATTCCATGATCTTTGTTTTATGAACGTTGAGCTTTAAGCCAACTTTTTCACTCTCCTTTCATCAAGAGGCTCTTTAGTTCTTCACTTTCTGCCATAAGGGTGGTGTCATCTGCATATCTGAGGTTATTGATATTTCTCCTGGCAATCTTGATTCCAGCTTGTGCTTCCTTCAGCCCAGTGTTTCTCATGATGTACTCTGCATATAAGTTAAATAAGCAGGGTGACAATATACAGCCTTGACGTACTCCTTTCCCTTTTTGGAACCAGTGTGTTGTTCTATGTCCAGTTCTAACTGTTGCTTCCTGACCAGCATATAGGTTTCTCAAGAGGCAGGTGGTCTGATATTCCTATCTCAATTTTCCACAGTTTATTGTGATCCACACAGTCAAAGGCTTTGGCATAGTCAGTAAAGCAGAAATAGATGTTTTTCTGGAACTCTCTTGCTTTTTTCATGATCCCAGGGTGTTGGCAATTTGATCTCCAGTTCCTCTGCCTTTTCTAAAACCAGGATGAACATCTGGAAGTTCTTGGTTCATGTATTGTTGAAGCCTGGCTTGGAGAATTTTGAGCATTACCTTCCTAGCTCATGAGATGAGCGCAATTGTGCGGTAGTTTGAGCATTCTTTGGCATTGCCTTTCTTTGCGATTGGAATGAAAACTGACCTTTTCCAGTCCCATGGCCACTGTTGAGTTTTCCAAATTTGCTGGCATATTGAGTGCAGCACTTTCACAGCATCATCTTTGAGGATTTGAAATAGGTCGACTGGAATTCCATCACCTCCACTAGCTTTGTTCATAGTGATGCTTCCTAAAGCCCCCTTGACTTCGAGTCACTCAGTTGTGTCCATCTCTTTGTGAGCCCACCAAGCTCCTCTGTCCAAGAAATTTCCCAGGTAAGAAAATTGGAGTGGGTTGCAATTCCCTTCTCCAGGGGATCTTTCCAACTCAAGGATTGAACCCAGGTCTCTTGCATTGCAGGCAGAGTCTTTACCATCTAAGACCCTGAAGCTGTCTTCACCCTGTCCTTTATGTTATGGAGTTGACTTCTGTCCTTAAACCTCCTGAAGCCACCTCTGCTAGCTTCAGACTTTTCCTCTTCAACTTGTCACCTCTCAGCTTTCACAGACCTAAAGAGAGCTAGGGTGATGCTCCGGATTAGGCTTGGCTTGGGGGAACGTCACGGCTGGTTTGCTCTTCTATCTAGACCGCTACAACTTTCTCCATGGCAGCAGTAAGGCTGCTTTGCTTTTTTATCATTCATGTGTTCTCTGGAGTAGCATTTTAAATTTCCTTCAAGAACTTTTTCCTTGCGCTCACAACTTGACTACCTCATTGGTGCAAGAGGCAAAGTTTTTCACATACTTTCTTCACTCAGTTTGCTCATTTCTGACTTTGGATTTGAAATGAGAGAAATGCAACTCTTCCTTTCACTTGGATACTTAGAGGCCATTAATAGGCCTAATTTTATTACTGTCTGTCTCATGGGATGAGGAAGCCTGAGGAGAGGGCGAGAGAGGGGAAACGGCCCAGTTAGTGGAACACTTAGAAAGCACACGTTAATTAAGTTCACCATTGTATATGGGTGCAGTTTGGGATGCCCTGTAACAATTGCAAAAAAATCAAAGATCCTTGATCACAGATCACCATAATAAATATCATAATAATGAAAAAGTTTGAAATATTATTACAAGAATAACCAAAATGTGACACAGAGACAAGAAGTGAGCAGACGCTGTTGGAAAATGGCACTGCTAGACTTGTTCAAGGTAAAGTTGCCACAAACCAGTTTGTAAAAAATGCAGTATATGCAAAGTACAATAAAGCAAAGTGTGAAAAATGAGGTCTACATGTACTAATAAAAGCTCAAATCATAAGCATAAGAAAAAATTATTCACAACCCCAATTATATTCACTATGTACCTTTACATGGTTACAAGGATGCAGTATTATGCCCTGCTTCTTTCACTTAAAATCTTTTCAAGCATGCTTCTCTGCTATTCTGTACTCTTTATAATTACCACTTTTATGACTGCATAATATTAAATCACCTGGTACTTTTCTTATTTTACTGGTTATTTCCATTATTATTGAATTTTTAGGCAGTTTCTATTTTTTCCACTCTTTTGCTGAATAATGCTATAATGATAATTTTTGTACATGTGGCTTTTTTTCTTTTTTTTTCCTGCATTTTTGTCTTTGAGGATATTAGGAAACAGTGATTTTTCTTTATCCTCAGAGAGCTAGTACTATGACTCAAAAATATAAGAACATTTATGGCTGCATTTTGTTTTGCACAGGCTCAGGAATATTTTTTTTTTTTATGCCAAATCCCTGTCCCTTCTGGGTTTCTCTCTGCTCCCTGCCAATGCCACTGCATAATAAATGATGGTACCACCTACCAGCCCAGGGCATTATTCCAGGCTACACTGCCCACCTCTGCCACTGTGCCCTGCTGTAGACCAGCAACTTCCCACCCCTTAACCTTTCAAGCCAATGAGACAGCTAAATACTCCATCTGGCTTTAGTTCTTCAGAATCACTATCTATGGAAGCTGTAGCCTTATGAAATCTATTTCTTAAATAATAAGACTTGAAATTTAAAATTACTGCTTGATCTATGAGCTGCAGAATGAATGTTGTGTTAGCAGCCATGAAACCAACATTAATGTCATTCTGTTTCTCCATGAGAGCCCTTGGGTGACAAGGTGCACTGTCAGTGAGCAGTAATATTTTGGAAGGAATCTTTTCTTCTGAGAGGTAGGTCTACAACTAGTATACTACTACTAGTAGGTCTAGTGTTTTCCATCTGGGGTGCACACTGGTCTACAGAGTACCCTAGTTGGATGCAGCTTGTCAGTAATCCTAACGTGAGACCATGGCCAAGATAAGCTACCCAGCTTTGGTCCAGTTGCCTGGATTGCAGTGTTTAAGAGGAGGAATCAGACATAATGATATAATGAGAACAGGGAGACCTGCTCACAATTTTACTCCTTCTTATGCAAACTGCCCTTCCAGCATTTCCGTCACTGCAGTGGTTAAGAGCATGGACTCCACAGTCAGGTTCAAAGTTGTATCCCCTTGAGCAAGTTGGTTTAGCCTCCGTGTGCTCCAGTTTATTCATGTCTGAGATGGGGTATATATGTAAGTGCTTAGGACAGCGCCTGGTACGTGGGAAATCTTCATAGGTATTTGCTATTGTTAGTATACCCTCACAACTCTGGGGAAATAAATATAATTGATAAATACCCTTGAAAAGACATAATCCTCATTCAGAAGTAATAATAACTAAATATATATCTGAATAGTCACTGGAAGGACTGATGATGAAGCTGAAACTCCAATACTTTGGCCACCTAATGAGAAGAGCTAACTCATTGGAAAAGGTACTGGGAAAGACTGAGGGCAGGAAGTGAAGCGGGAGTCAGAGGATGAGATGGTTAGATAGCATCACCAACTCAATGGACATGAGTTTGAGCAAACTCCAGGAAATGGTGAAAGACAAGGAAGCCTTGCATGCTGCAGTCCATAGGATTGCAAAAAGCTGGACACGACTTAGCGACTGAAAAACAACAAACGTGTAAAGCACCTGTATGAGAGGCATTGTCCTCAGGACTCTAAACACATTGTCTATTAAAACTTCTCAGCACCACCTGAGGCAGGTGCTATGATCCCCACTTAAAGGTGAGGCACAAGAGTGTTAAGTGCCTGCCTGAGGTCTTGCACTGAGGTCAAAATATAGGAATTCAAATTTAGCAGTAGAGTTCCAAGGATGCACTCCTATCTGCTAGACATATGGCCTCTCTGAATAAAACAAGAGAAATTTAGTGGTTCATGAAGGAGAGAGTGGCTAACAAATTACCTTATCTTTAGCAATGTGATTCCTCTGTTGCTGCTCCAAGGGAAAAAGTTGAATTCCAGGGTACTAAAAACTATTTACAGCCTCCGCCTCCCACTTTACTTGGTGCTTTGAACCGCATCCAAATTGAATTCAACACTTATGGTTTTCTAATGCCATTGTGAGTTAATGGTTCTTTTAATCTGCATCTTATCTCCCAGCTGTTGTCTTTGTGGCTGTCCCTAACTCTTAAAGTGTCAGATCAAGGGATAGGAGACTTCAGTAAATCCTTCAGAGTTTAAGATTAATGAGAAGGAAAAACTATGTTATGTCAGTTAAATGTTAATGTTCTGTAGTTCTCTTTCAAATTTCAGGATGCAGAAATTTGTTACTAATGAAAGAAAAAAAAATGCTGTGTCCTGTACTCATTATGCAAATCAGAAACAGTAAGGACACATCAGTATAGTTAGAAGATGAGTGCCCAGAGAGGACCTCTGTGAATGACGGAATTGATCATGTTCTCTCTAGTATGAGTGTATTGCTGCTAGATCACCACTGACAAGGACTATGTTGTGTTTGATTTTCTATACTGATAATGTGAAAAAATGAGGAGATGTTATCATGGATAGAGGACAAGACAATGCAATAAGTTTTGGAGGCCATGGCTGCCTTTGAAGAGAGCATCTCAAAAGCTCAGGAATATATGTTAAATGGGGAAGGAAAGACAAGAGATGAGGAAGCTGGAAAGGTGAAAAGAAACCAGATTATAACTTTATAAAGTGATCCAATGTGCTAAAGAATGTGACTGTTTTCCTGTAGAAAATGAGTAGTCAAACTACGGTTTTTCCAGTCGTCATGTGCGGATATTAGTGTTGGACCTTAAAAAAGGCTGAGCATCAAAGAATTGATGCTTTCAGACTGTGGTGCTGGAGAAGACTCTTGAGAGTCCCTTGAACAGGAAGAAGATCAAACCAGTCCATCCTAAACGAAATCAGCCCTGATAATTCACTGGAAGGACTGATGCTGACGCTGAAGCTCCATTACTTTGGCCACCTGATGCGAAGAGTCGACTCATTGAAAAACACCCTGATGCTGGGAAAGACTGAAGGCAAAAGGAGAAGGGAGTGGCAGAGGATGAGATGGTTGGATGGCATTACCGACTCAATGGACATGAGTTTGAGCACACTCCAGGACATAGTGAAGGGTGAGGAAGCCTGGTGTGCTGCAGTCCATGTGGTCACAGAGTCAGACTCAACTGGGTGACTGAAAAACAACAAAATGATTTTATGCTAGAGTGACCAGCATCACAGAAAATTAGATTTCCGATTAACAATGATCTTTCTCAACTTCTGTGTAGAGTGGAGAGAAGGGAAGGGAAAGGATGAGACTGGATGCCAAAAAAAGGGCAGGGTACTATTTGTCAATAGTACCACAGACCAGGGAAATTACACTGCAAAGGGACCCGGAACTCAAGCAGCAGCAATGAAAAAAAAGATCTGGAATGTAGGAAGGACAAGTTTTAAGTTACATATGTTCTTAAAGGGATATTCCAGAAAAGTGAATCTCCATTTTAATTCATGATCCCTTTTTCATAAATAGAAAAACCTTACATTTCTCCCCCAGCAAAATTTTTATGTACCCTTCTAGAGGAATATGCCCCACCCCACCACTTAAAAATCAACTTCTCTTTAGTTTATTCCTACTGACCAGGAAATATTTTGTCAAATTTTATTTATATTTTTATTACAAAACAATAGGATTTTCAAATATAAATTTACATTTTATTGTAAAATAGAAATGTTCATCTACAGAATAACCCTAGAGAGACTATAAACTCCCACTGTCCTCACTAGAGTCAGTGTGCTTAAAGAGCTCCTGGGTTTCTAGATGTGAGCAGAAAGGTCAATTGTGATTCTTAAATAATATAGAGAATACAAGAAAAGAGGTTTAGGAAAGTGAATATTGGGTTTAAATTAAATCAGTGTGATTTGCTAAACTAAAAACCACCAGACAGCAAGGACCATTTCTTAGCCCTGAATAACCTAAAAGAGTAAGTGACTGGCCCCTGCCTTAAAAAAAATTTTTTTAATTTATAAAATAATTTAATTTAATAAAAAATGTCTGTTGATGTGAACTAAGGTATCTGCTGGACATCAGGAAGGAGATAGTAGGAAAGGCAGAATTAGAGCTGTGGTGAGCGATCTAAACAGAGATAGTATTTTGGGGTGATAATGGCAAAAATAAACATGATTTTTAAACTTTTATTCATGATTTTTTTTAATGTAAACTATCAGTTTTTCCCAGTATGTGTACATATACAATATGTGCATACAGTTATCCTCTTAAAGTCTTACTTTAGAGTTTAAGGTTAGAATTTAAGTTTACTCTTACCTTTAAGAGTTTCCAGAACCCAGATCAAGATTCTCCACACCAGTGACAGTTGGATCTTGGGTTACATCTCTTCACTCAGGGGCAGAGTAGGAAGACAATGAGGCTAAGAAGAGAAATTGGGGGAGTGTCAGTGTTTAAGAGGCAGACAGAGGCTATCTTCTAAAGTATGAGCATAACAGTCATAAAAGTAGCAAGAAATAGGAATGATGGGTGTGGTTAAATCAAGGAACGAGATTCTTTCAAAGAAGAGGAGACAGGCTAACATAATGTAGAGAGGCAAAATACGATGGTGATAAAAAGACATCATCTGGATCAGAGGATGCTTGTTGGTTGCCCAGTGTTTATTCTTCTACCTTCTGGGAAGAGAATTCCAAATTTCCTAGGAGAAATCAATCCTTCCTTTCACTCATTTTCAACCATATGAATCATGTAAGATTGACCCAGACCTAGTTTCAGAGGACGGCATCTTCCTGCCTCTGTGATGAGTCCAGAGATAAAGAAGGTCTGCTGAACCTTAAGATTTTATTGAAAATCCTGGGACATGGAGGTTTTGGATATGAACAAGAAAGCAAGTGGCCTTGGGACCTGCTGGTGGACATCTCTAGACAGAAAGCCAAAGAAGCCAGACCTTTGGTCACCTTGACAGATCACTAAATCAAGCCTTTCCTAAAGCTAATCTGCCTCTGAAAGTTTCCATTTCATGAGCCCATTTAAATCAGATCTGCTGATACTTTCAACAGGAAGCATGACAGAAATAAAACTGCTGTTGTCTGACAAATAATTGGGAGATGTAATGCTTTAGCAATCCAAACTACATGGTTTATTTCTACAGCAAATTTATTGTGGCCATTTAAAACAAAATACAAGTGTTTTTGTTTTGTGTGTGTGGTTGTGGTTTCTTTATTTTTTAATTTTTATTTTATATTGAAGTATAGTTGATTTTTAAGATTATATTAGTTTCAGGTGTACAGCAAAGTGATTCAGTTATACATATACATGTATCTATTCTTTTTCAAATACTTTTCCCATTTAGGTTTTTACAAGTTATTGAATAGAGTTTCCTGTGCTATGCAGTAGGTCCTTATTGGTTATCTACTTTAAATATAATACTGTGCATATGTTTTTTTTTAAATTCTTTTCATCATATGGGCTTTAGGGAACATCAAAGAATAATGTATTCTCTTTTGACTCTGTCTCGGACATAGGTGGTAGCTCAAACTCTTAGAAGAATTTAAGTGATTCTGCCACTGGTTTATTAAAATACCTTGGTCAGCCAACATTGAAACTTACCCACCACTTTTCCTTCTCCCTTATATTAGACTATGCTGTGTACTGTTGACTTCAGATTTTCCTGCTCAAAAAAGGCAAACCTAGATGTTCTGAAAACCCCTTATCCAAAACTCATCATCTCTTGCCTCGATCTCTGAAACTCACACTCATGTGCTTCCTTGTTTCATTCTTGCAAACCATTTTCAGCCTGGTCTCTACACAGCAACCAGAGTAATTTTTTTTTTCTTTTAATATAAAGGAAAGCATATTCAAAATCACCCACTTGCTTCCTATTGCACTTAGAATTAAATGTTTAATAGGGTTGCTTTGAGAATAAAATTAGATTATATTTGTAAAGAGCTTAGAATAGTGCCTAGAACATATAAGCACTGGAAAAGTGTTAGCTTCATTAGTACTTGCTGTGGCCTCTGCCTGAAAAAACCTTCTCCCCCCATGTTCACTTAGTAAAGTGTATCTTCTTTAAGATTCAATTCAAATATATCTCCTTCCTTTTTCTAAGCAAAAGACTTTCTCCTCTATGCTCCCATGGAATCTAGTTCATACCTATGGGTGATGAAATGTGCTGAGCTTATATAACAACTATTTATTTAGTGATCAGCATCAGTAAACTGGATAATTTGTGTATCCAACACAAGATCTGTCATTTTGTGGCTGACATGTTCTACAAATAATTGAAATTATGTTCATTGCTATTTCTTTGTTCACAGGCTGATATTTCCCAAATATTAGCAGATTATTTCCTCCTCTTACAGAACCCACATTCCACCTTTCCTAACTGGGCCTGCTTGTTACCATGGGTTACTGACCGTTAATACCTACCCTTTGTTACAGTGTCCAACAACTGACAGATGTAAAGGCGATCTTTACCTGTCAGTAGTCTTAATGTCACTTATTATCTACAGTGCCTATTGTGCCAGAGTTTCTAAGGTGATGTGGCAGTTCTCTTGAACACAAGTAGTTAAAAGGCAGCATAACTGAAGAAAAAAGTCACCACCAGGATTTGGGGAATTCACTGATGTCTCTAAACTTGGTTTCTTAGCTTATAAAACCACTTTCAGAGTTGGTGTACATTCAAGTGGAGTAAAAGAGATAGCTCCACGTGGATGTCAAATGATTATATATTTTACATCAGCCATACTGAACCTTGACTAGCTAGCACTGCACCGTCCAATATGGTAGCCAAGCGCTATTGAGCACTTGAAATATGGCTGGTCCCAAATGAGATGTATAAAATTTAGTGTGTAAAATGCACACCAGATCTCAAAGACTTAGTATGAAAAAAGGAACGCAGAATATCTCTTTAATACTTTTTATGATGATAATATGTTGAGAGTCGGCTTCCCTAGTGGCTCAGACAGAAAAGAATCTGCCTGCAATGCAGGAGAACTGGGTTCTATCCCTGAGTTAGGAAGATCCCCTGGAGGAGGGCATGGCTACCCACTCCAGTATTCTTGCCTGGAGAATTCCATGGACAGATGAGCCTGGCGGGCAACAGTCCACAGAGTTGAAAAGAGTTGGACACGACTGAGTGACTAACCACACATGTTGAGAGTATCTTGAATATCATAGGTTAAATAAAATACATTACTAACATAATTTCCCCTGTTTTTTACTTTTTATGTGGTTATTAGGAAGTTTTAAATTGTATATTTGGCTCACATTATATTTCTATTTCTACTGATCTAGAAAAGGACTCCCAACTCTCATGCATCTAAAAACATGTTTCTGTGGCTTTTATGCCAGCAACAGTCTGCTAAAGGGCACTTCAGATCGCTTTTCTGACTCCTACAAAAAGGAATGGAGGATTTATGCTTTAACATACTTGTGGGTACCAGTTCTGCATTCTCAAGAAACCTGGTAAAGAGGAAGAGGTGATACTATGCAAGTTAACTAAGCTTGCCAGCTCATCCCAGGAATACATCCCATCTCTGAGCTTGTTTGCTCACTAGTCAGAGGTGTTTATGCTCTTTCTTGGCTTCTGGCAACTCCCATAATATCTATTCCTTGTAGGGGTAAAAGTATTTCTAATTCACAAATAGAAAAGTACCTTTGTGTTGCTCTACATATGCATAATTAATATCCCCAATACTGACATGCTGGTAACGAAAGTAATGTTTCTTTCTTACTTTACTAGAACTTTGCTAAATGTCAGCTGAAGGATACATGTTTTCTGGTGGTTACTCTCAAAATCGTCCTCCTCACAGCACAGCTTCCCCAAGCATGAACTCGTTTCCTGGCCAAAATTAAAATGGAAAGCCAGTCACTCTGCATTTTTCTGTTGGACATAGAACTGAAAATAAAGCTTCCGAGGAAAGCCATGGAATAACGATCCCATGGAAAGAACGTCAGTGGAGGGTAGAGTGTCAGACCTTCCTGATGAAAGGCAGGGCTTCATTTGCTGTCACTGCAATTCCACTCGAGAGGAATTATCATTTTTTAATTAAAATGTCAGCAGAGAAGCATGGCTCCAGAGAAACTGAAGGCATCTCAGTGACCAAATAGTGCATGCTCTTAATTGTCAGCGTCATCATACGATTGCCTGAGTAGTTGGAAGAAAGAGGAAAGGAGTGCAGTGGCAGGGGGGAGTATATGTTCTGGGTTGTTTGGGGTTTGTTTAGCAGTGTGTATGTGAATATCCTCTTACCTAGGCCATTTCTTTAATTCATTCACTCAACAAATATTTATTAATATCCATTACGTACTAGGGGATATAGCAGCAAACAGTCTCTACACCCAGGGACTTTACGTTCTAGCAGAAACTCCCTGGAGAGAGCTGTGTACCCAATATGAGTCATCTACATGTCTCTTAGTGCCTTCGCTTCAGTGGCTTGCATCTCCCACCTTTCTCTCAACTCCACACCCACACTGGAGTCATACGAATTAACATATTATATACATAGAACCCAGTTTTAGAAATCAGAGGAAAGCAGGGAGGGAGAGGGAGACTCGATTCTGAAATCCCCTTCTAACTGGCAAAGCCTTCGGAGTGCCATAAATAACCCCCACTGAAAGAAACCTTTGTTCTTTCTTTAAGACTGATAAGAAAAGGTAGCCCTTGTTACAGTTGGGTAAACAGCAGTCGCCTTGTCCCTTATCTTCCTCCCTCCTTTCACATTCACTCCTTGTGCTCTCTCTGGTATCTGCCTCCCTGGCAGCAAACATGATGGAAACAGAGCTGGAGGATGCACAGCTGAACTGTGGCACTGTCTTTGCATGGGGAGGGCTTTTCCATGTGAGACAAAGGTCCGTTTCAGAGAGGAGTCCTGCTTCTTCCACAAACTAACTCTGTGATGTTGGACAAGTCACTGAGCATTCTTAAGCCTAGTTTTCTGTTAAAGTGCAAGTACTAGACTAGAGCCTGGAGTGAGAAATGTCAACCCACTCCAGTACTTTTGCCTGGAAAATCCCATGGACAGAGGAGCCTGGTGGACTACAGTCGGTGGGATCACAAACAGACTCGAATGAGCACACACACGTTAGAACTGTTGTTCAGTCACTGTTTGAGACTCCACGGACTGCAGCATGCCAGGCTTCCTTGTCCTTCACCATCTCCCAGAGCTTGCTCAAACTCATGTCCATTGAGTCAGTGATGCCATCCAAACATCTCACCCTCCGTCATCCCCTTATCCTCCTGCCTTCAATCTTTCCCAGCCTCAGGGTCTTTTCTAACAAGTCAGCTCTTCGCATTAGGTAGCCAAAGTATTGGAGCTTCAGCTTCAGCGTCAGTCCTTCCAATGAATGTTCAGGTCTGATCTCCTTCAGAATGGACTGGTTGGATCTCCTTGCAGTCCAAGGGACTCTCAAGAGTCTTCTCCAACACCACAGTTCAAAAGCATCAGTTCTTCAGTGCTCAGCCTTCTTTAGGGTCCAACTCTCACATCCATGCATGACTACTAGAAAAACCATAGCTTTGACTAAATGGACCTTTTTTGGCAAAATGATGTCTTAGCTTTTTAATATGCTGTCTAGGTTGGTCATAGCTTTTTTTTTTCCAAGGAGCAAGCATCTTTTAATTTCATGGCTGCCGTCACCATCTGCAGTGATTTTGGAGCCCAAGAAAATAACCCTCCTCTCAGTCTTAAGCCTTCAAATAATTAATAACACAAGTAAGTAAAGACAGAGAAGTCAGAAAGTGGAGTAAAACGTCAAGAAGAAATTTGTGGACCTTAATTGATATTTATCAATAGCAAGAGACGATCAGTAACCAGAGAGAAAACCAGTGTGTCCTCTAAAAAGTGACTTGAACAAGGTCACCCAGTGAACAGAGAATTTTTCCTGCAGTGCCTTGCCTTAGTTTTTAGCAAGGCTCAATATATTACGTTTGGCAGTTGCTCAGCTGGACTTGTCGTATCTATATAAATTAGGCTACAGCTGTAGCCAGCTGTTTTGTCAGAAGTAACAGAATCTCCAAGCATATTTCCTATCAACCAATATAAAGGCTGAATCTGGTGTTTTCTAAAAGCAGCTTTTTGCCCTGAAACCGCAGACCTAAGCTAACATTGCCATCCTTAAACAAAAAACGGCAAACACACTGAAGACATTTACCCTGGAAATTTTGAGGGGTGTTACTGCTACATGATCCATACTATGATTAGTGACCCAAAGATTGGGTAAAAATATGTCAGGAAAATTTCTACATTTTTCCTTTCCTCCGCCCCCAAATCGGAAAATATTCGCATGGGGAATCCTTAGAAATGAAAAAAACAGTTTAAAAAATAACCTAATTTTTCCAGTCCTTCACATTTCTAATAATGGTGGGCCTGGCAGGTTCCACTAATGTTTTCCAAACACTACACAGACCACATAACCGATATAAATAGAACTAGGTCTAAACAACTTATGAAAATAGCACTCAGGGCTCCTGCAGAGGCCATCTGTGAGATGATCCTTTCCTAATAAACCTGTGACTTCAGGGAGTCACAGATTCACTCATTTTGATCCAGTCCTTTTGGGGGGATTGGATAATACATTTTTTTTCTAGGGGAGGGGACCCAGCAGAATTAGAAGCAGGGAAAGGGACGAGGATTAGAGAGAATGGCCAAAAGGGAGCCTGGGTCTAGGTTCCAAAAACTAAATCATTATCAGTTTTTGTGGCTGAATCCTTCTACCACTGAAAACACTCCATTCTTTGGTCTCTTCTCCCTGTAAATACTTGTAAATACTTGACATTTAAAACGTAGCTTTTATTAAGACATCCAGTATTTACTTAGCCATCCGCTCAGTTTATTAGGGACATTTCCTGATGGAATTGGCATAGCATTTTGCTTGCCAACACTCATTATCATTTCTGGCCACTCAGTGATCAGAGAATAAACCTAAGAGCCAAAGGAAGATGGGGGGAAAGAGAGGAGCAGCTGACAGTCTACGGGTGAAGAGTGAGAGGAAAGAGAAGCCACTCAGTCGTGTCCGACTCTTTGCAACCCCGTGGACTATAGCCCACCAGGCTCCTCCGTCCATGGGATTTTCCAGGCAAGAAAACTGGAGTGGGGTGCCGTTTCCTTCTCCAGGGGATCTTCCCAACCCAGGGATTGAACCCAGGTCTCCTGCATTGCAGGCAGACTCCTTACCATCTGAGCCACAAGGGAAGTCTGAAGTAAGGGAAGGGCTGCTTAAAATGGAGGTTCTCTCCTACAAATTTGAATGGCCAGATCAATGGAGTCACTCAAAGCTAAAAGTAAACACTTGAGTCTTCACGGCTGAATCGCTATTTTAACCATTTCTTATTTCTTCATGCATTTGGTTATTCTGTAAACTCTGAGAATTCATTAGAAATAATCTCATATCAAATAACCAACTTTATTAATTCCTATGAAAATGCTGAGTACTTGAAATATCCTTGAACAAGTGTGTTTAGCTTCAGTCTTGTTAAATGTTTCTGAAAATTAAACATTTGCTTCTAAATATGTCAAGATGGAAACTGTGGGCATTTCCATAAGGTTTTGAAACTTTACACTCAGAGGCGCATGGCACTGATTACAGCACCTACTTTATAGTAACATACATTTAAAAACCTAAAATTTTAAAAACTATAGCAAAATCTGGAAAATGGATGAAGAGTCAATGAGATGTGCACATACACAGAAATAAATCTGAATTCTCACCACCTTGAAAGGTATTAATAGGAAAAGGAGCCACAGAATTCTGTTATAAACCCACATCCATAAATGTTAATCATTTAAAACCTGAAAAAAAAAAAACATGGATTCTCAGGAAAAAGTCACTACACAGTATTTTTATGTCTTATTTTTAATTCTTTTCAAAATTTGAAAATTATATATGATGCTTTTGAACTATGGTGTTAGAGAAGACTCTTGAGAGTCCCTTGGACTGCAAGGAGATACAACCAGTCCATTCTGAAGGAGATCAGCCCTGGGATTTCTTTGGAAGGAATGATGCTAAAGCTGAAACTCCAGTACTTTGGTCACCTCATGCAAAGAGTTGACTCATTGGAAAAGACTCTGAATCTGGGAGGGATTGGGGGCAGGAGGAGATGAGGACAACAGAGGATGAGATGGCTGGATGGCATCACCGACTCAATGGACGTGAGTCTGAGTGAACTCCGGGAGTTGGTGATGGACAGGGAGGCCTGGTGTGCTGCGATTCATGGGGTCGCAAAGAGTCAGACACAACTGAGCAACTGAACTGAACTGAAAAACTGATTGTATTATAGTAAATTCAACATTATTCAAAACTCTTCCCATTAGAATTATTAAGGAGTCAGGTGGTGAAAAAATGTCAAAATAGAAAACTCTGTATAGGACTTTCTCTTCATTCTTGTTCAGTCGTCCCTTTAGAGCTCAATGCCCTCCAACCACTGAAACACTTTCCCCACCCAGGGGAGGCTTGTCCCCTACTACCTCTGCACTAGACACATTGCCTTAAGAAATGTGGGGAGGGTCTAGGCAAGACCACCATGCCGTCTCAGGTGATTTTGATGTGTAGTCTCTGTTGAACACAATTATATTAATAGATGAAAAAGTTCCCTCCACAAATAAGTTTGAGAAATGCTCAATGCTAGTTCTCTTTGATTTGCATAATACACATTGCCAGCATATGACACATTCTAGGGAATCCTGCTTCAATACACTTCTTTAACTTTGATGGTTTTGTACATCGCTTTAGAAAATTTTTAGAAATTTTAGATTTTGTATCACTTTAGAAAATTTATATGCATTTTTCAGCAAACTTTTGACATAGGATTAAGAACACTAAGATATAGAAAAATTAGGTGATTGCCTAAGATCTCTGATAGTAAATGGCAGAGTGGTCCAGAACACAATTCTTTTGACTCCACTTTGTCAGAGGATCCCATTGGCCTCATTGCCCCACAGCAGTGATTCAGGTAGTATAAGAACCACATAAAAATGCAACAAAGAATTCCATTGTTTCTTTTGTAGTTGTTTGTGTTTTCCTTTTGAAATATTTCCTTTGAACTGATTTCCCTACCACTATGAAGAGGAGGGGGAGGGTAACACCCCAGAACAGGTGTTTGTCATAATGGCAGCTTCCCACCACCAGATGACCCTTATCATCTCCCATCTGTCACAGACCTCATTCATAGAGGAGAAATAACACATTCTAGAAAAAAATTCCTTCTATGTGATATGTTCTGTTGCCTTACATCGCAGACACTTTAATCTGCATTTTTAATATCTGTATAATCTAGATGGTGTCATACAATAATAGCTCCAAAACAGTTTTAATGGATGCCGAATAGACAGGGGCACAGCTCTACACGCAATACCCCAGCTCAATGCTAATGCCCTGTGGAGCGGACACCACAACGCACTTCACCTCCTGGCCAGCTCTGCGACAGTCGTGCAGGCCGGGTATAATTATTAAACCTATTTAAAGGTAGTAGGAGAGTAATTTAAATGGCTAGTTTTAAAAGAACCAGTTAGCAGCAGGTCATTACGAGCTAGCTAATCAAATAACTTCAGTTGTTTTCAAAACATTTATAATAAATATAGTCTTTTCCAGTAGAAAAAAAAAAGTCACATATATATCATCTCACAATAACCACGTGAAAATTAAATAAGAGACTCAGAGAAACTCAGTGTCTAGAAATAACTGGTACATCAAAACTTAATGCAAGTTGGCTGAACTTCTGTCTCTACAGTCTTTTATCCCTAGAGACAGACAAGAACAAGATACCTGATTATTTCAATGCAGATTATTTAGAAATTTGGTGGAGAAGAGAACATTTTTTATAAACATTTTTATTATGTATCTCCCAATATTTTGTGTACTTACAAAATATTTTTGATATGTGTCTCACTGTTAATACATTTAAAAGAGAGTGAGCCTATTTTGTTCTGTCTCTTATTTGGGGGCTTCAATGACTTCATGTCAAAGAAATCTCCTGTGTTATTATGTTCAGTTTTCACCAGATATAGTGTTCTAAATATGGTCATGCAAAGATGTGCTCTTTGAAAGTTTTTGAAAACTTTCAGAAAACTGGATCATATTACAAAGTGCTCTAAAAATGTTTGGTATGAAAAGGAGACTGGTGATCACTGATTTTATAAAGCAATATGTCCTGTTTTTTTTCTGAGAGGTTCTGCAAGACTGACAGCAGTGTGGGGATTACCAAGGGTGTTGTCAGAAGCAGATACAATACAGGGTATGGCATCAGGTTAGCAGAAAGAGAAAGTCAGATAAGCCAATGCTCATTCCTTGTGAAGCCCAGAGAATGGACCTCACACAAGAGGACAGATGAGGAAAAGAAAGAATTCATCAGTAAGATGAAAGATCTAGCCTCTATTTATTCATCAAGTACTTATTAAGAACATACTGTGTTTTTAGTAGGCGTCCCAGGTGGCACTAGCGGTAAAGAACCTGCCTGCCAGTGTAGAGCCGGAAGAGACTCAGGTTCAACCCCTGGGCTGGAAAAGTCCCTTGGAGGAAGGCGTGGCAACCCATTCCAGTATTCTTGCCCGGAGAATCCCATGGACAGAGGAGCCTGGCAGGCTACAGTTAATAGAGTTGCGTAGAATCAGACATGACTGAAGTGTGTATGCACACATGTTTTTAGTAGTGGGCACAGACTACGCAGACTACTAGATGTAGAAATAAAGCTGTGAACAAGAGAAAACAGAAGTCCTGACTTCATGGAAATTACTGTCTTATCCAGTGTTTTTCAGATTTGGAAAACATAAAGATCTCCTTTTTATGGGCCAAAACAAATCCTCCCAGACACCTAGTGTTGATTTAAATTAATTATACTACAATGTTATATAAAAATATATAAATATACAACCAGATATGAATACATTTTGCTCCTGGCTCATGCATTTACAAAAATACATCAAAATTACAACATTAATGGAGGCAGAATTTCAACACCAGTAAAATTCAAATAAGTATCCCTGAGTAGTCTAAGAGTCACTCTTTTGAAACCAGTAGTGACTCAAGTGTGCTCCAGTACCATAAAAAAAACTGTGCTCTTTCCCACACATGTTCTCTGCATGAACACCTATGAATCTTTAGGTGGCATAAATGTGAAGCTATTTGATCATTACTTGGCACAAATATTGGGATTTACATGTTGTGATCACCTCTCTTCTACTGTCATTAACCCATGACAACTCAGCCATTATTTGGTGTCAACATAATTGGAAAAATATATATACACATCTGCATATGTATGTGTGTATGGTTATAATCATACAAAAATACAAAATTTAACTAATCTTGATAAAACCTGATAGACCCCTCCCCAAAGAATACATCCATTCATCAAAGGAGGGGTAGGATGAGGAACATAACTAAAAGGATATTATTCTGATGACGGTGACAGGCCTTAAGCTGTTAGGGATATGACGGCTTCACTCACAGGGACAGTATTATGAGGACATTCAGAGAGAACACTAGCCAGGCCCTCAGTGGACGGGCACTTTTTGAAGAAGTAACAGTTAAACTGAGACTCAAAAAAAGAATTTTATCTTAACTGGGAAGAGAGTCGAGAAGAAGAGAGGGCTAATTTTCAACCTGTTAACACCAGGATATCTGTGCACCACTTAAGATCTGTCACTGATCTGGTGGGACCAGTTGTTAAATAATTTGCATTTTCCCATCCACCGAATCTTCATATATGAGAATAGGGACTATAATACCAGTGGTATCACATTCTTGGGTGCATTCAGTGAGTTACACTACACTGGTAGTGGTATAGTGCCTGGTGTGGAGTAAGCACCTTTAGTTTGGATTTGCAGTCATGTTGCTGACCATAATTAGAATGATCCTTAGTAATTTACTTAGAAGTATATATTGGTAAAACTGATGGTATATTTGTTAACTATAAAGTCAAAGTTCAGTCTGTGCCCAGGGCCTGTTGCTCCATCTTCTCCATGAATGAGAAGAGGAAACTGAGATGACTATTTCACTTTAATACACGTCTCAGAACACTTATGCAGAATCTGGGAGAGAAAAGTAGAATACGTTTTTGCCTCTTGGAAGACAAGCGGCGACCAGTACATAGGACAATATATATCTTAGTCCACATAAAACAGTTGCCCTCTGTGTTCCCTGTCTGTCTCAAGGGAACTACTAAAGAACTCTGATGGATCAGGACCTCTGTCCTACAGATAACGTGTGTCTTTTAGCTAAAGATCCACAATCCTTTATCCTCAAACAATCCCCTGCATGCTGACTGCCAGACACAGAGTTGAGGTTCATATACTCTGATCCCCCAGTCTTGGTAGATCCCACCCTCTGACCAACACTCATGGCAGCCCTCCCTCATTTTGGTTTGTAAAGGATGGTTCAAGGACTCTATGCCCAGATTCTAACCCACACTTAAGAATCCTGATCTTGAGTGAGGACAAGAGTTGTTTCCACATTTCTAATACCAATAACATTAGACTGTTTCCTATAGACTGAAGGTTGACAGTCAAATCAATCATGAAAATAAACTCTGACTTCTAAATTCAAGACTAAAAATGAATAAATAAAAAGCATGTAGATATTATCAGTGGTTGTGATTCCATGGACTGTAGCCTGCCAGGCTCCTCTGTCTGTGGAATTTTCCAGACAAGAATACTGAAGTGGGTTGCCATTTCCTTCTCCAGGGAATCTTTCCAACCCGAGATTGAACCTGGGTCTCCTGTATTGCAAGCAGATTCTTTTCCATCTGAGCTACCAGGGAAGCATGTAGAGTCATAGCTAAATGGGGTTTTAGATATAGGAAGATTTCAGTGACAGCAAAGAGGGGACTCTGTTTAGAATCTGAATATGTGATCTATAGCCTATTCATCCCAGAAGCTCATCCTTGTGGAGCACAGCACAGATTCTAAAAGTAAATGGATACTCAAAGTCAGTTGTTATGCAACTACTTGACTGTACCAATCCTTCATTCTGCCATTGATTTCTTGGTACAAAATGACCTAAGTCATTAAGTAACTAACATAAAGTAATTAACATTAAGTAAGTTAGTTAGCTTCTAGACTGGTTCCAAATAGGAAAAGGAGTACGTCAAGGCTGTATATGTCACCCTGCTTATTTAACTTATATGCAAAGTACATCATGAGAAATGCTGGGCTGGAAGAAGCACAAGCTGGAATCACCATTGCTGGGAGAAATATCAATAACCTAAGATATGCAGATGACACCACCCTTATGGCAGAAAGTGAAGAGGAACTAAAAAGCCTCTTGAAGAAAGTGAAAGTGGAGAGTGAAAAAGGTGGCTTAAAGCTCAACATTCAGAAAACGAAGATCATGGCATCTGGTCCCATCACTTCATGGGAAATAGATGGGGAAACAGTGGAAACAGTGTCAGACTTTATTCTGGGGGGCCTCCAAAATCACTGCAGATGGTGACTGCAGCCATGAAATTAAAAGAAGTTTACTCCTTGGAAGAAAAGTTATGACCAACCTAGATAGCATATTGAAAAGCAGAGACATTACTTTGCCAACAAAGGTCCATCTAGTCAAGGCTATGGTTTTTCCAGTTGGACTGTGAAGAAAGCTGAGCACCAAAGAATTGATGCTTTTGAACTGTGGTATTGGAGAAGAATTTTGAGAGACCCTTGGACTGCAAGGAGATCCAACCAGTCCATTCTAAAGGAGATCAGCCCTGGGTGTTCTTTGGAAGGACTGATGCTAAAGCTGAAACTCCAGTACTTTGGCCACCTCACGTGAAGGGTTGACTCATTGGAAAAGACTCTGATGCTGAGAGGGATCACGGGCAGGAGGAGACGGGGACGACAGAGGATGAGATGGCTGGATGGCATCACGGACTCGATGGACGTGAGTTTGAGTGAACTCCAGGAGATGGTGATAGACAGGGAGGCCTGGCTGCTGCAATTCATGGGGTCGCAAAGAGTCGGACACGACTGAGCGACTGAACTGAACTGATACTAGGTTTATATTACAGCCTTTTTCATTCTCAATCCAGTAATCTTTCTGATGCTTATTGTTGCTCCCTGCTTTCCCTCATGATTTGACTATAGATAATATTTTAAAATCTTCCAGGATTTGTACCAATTTGCATCCAGGAATCTTTCTAAGTTCTGCTTCCCAAATCTGAACTCTCTGTCTCTCCATTGCCATTCCTTCATGACTGGTTGCATTCTTGCTTTCTACCTGCTTTCTTTGGTCTAACACATCACACCTCCCTTTATTATCTGTTTTATCCACCCAGTACTTTAGCATCAGTCCTCTTGGCTCAATGCTCAAAAGCCAAGCACCCTTAACTGAGATCTGGCTTTTTACTTCTAAGCAGGCACAAAAATAACCTCATACACTTTCTAGCCCATTTCTTCCCCCAGAATTTAACTGCTTCATCATAGGATAAATAGGAAACTCAGGGCCCTAAAATTCAATACCAGCCTGAATGGTTCTGGTCAAATTTTTGGCCTTGTACCTCATGTCTGCATCCCATGGTGAACTCTGCTCGTTTCCACTAGAGTTGATTTCATGTCCATTGTCTCCTGACCTTGACTCGGCTCTGACTTCTACTACTTCCTTGGCAATCTGTCCTCTCCAGAAGGGACATGGCTATCAGAGGAGCCCAAAAGAGGCTGGCACCTGACCCAGGCTCTTGGCAAATGCATTTTCTACTGGCCCACCCCACTGGTGTACAGAGAAGCATCTTGGGAGGAGAATGAGGTAGCATTCACAAATGTAAATGTAAGATATGTGAGTTTGGCAGGCCTTATGCTTCTAAAACACAGACTTCTGTGATAGAATTAGATAAAGTTTTATTTCAAACTTGCATAACTCAGCATTATGCCATGTAAGTCTTCATGCTTTTAATATCCTGCTAAATTTCACAGTCCAAAAAAATCAACAGATGCTGAAGAAAATTACATTTATGTAAAAGAGCTTCTAATTCAATATGAAAATAATAAAAGAATGAAGATCTACTCAGGCAACTCAAAAAATCTGGGCAGAAGCTTGAAGTCCAGGAACTTCGCCCAGGGCATACGAGCCATAACAGTGATCACATAATACTGCCACAGCCCTCCCCCACACAGACACCTCTTCCCCAGCAGCACTCACTGTCTGTAAAACATTCGTATTCACCCCTTTCCAGTGATTTAAGTATGCGTGGAGCTCTTCTCATCATGGCCCCAACTTTGATTTTTATCCACTCTCAGCAATTACATTTGAGAAAAAATATTTCAAAAACATAGCTATTCCACTGCCAGCCATCTTACAAATCAATGCCATTGGACGCAGTTTACAAAGCAAACTTGTAGCGTATTCATGTCTGTATGGGTTTAGATACATAACAGAGCACTCCAAACTCAGTGTTTAGAACAACCACAGTCATCATTTTCTCCCTAAAGATACTGTGAGTTAATTGCCTCAGCTAAGCGGTTCCTCCGCTCCACATGCTGTCAGCTGGGGCTGCACTCCAGGGACTGGCCTGGGCTGGAATCCAAGATGGCTCCCTCACACGCCGCTGGAGGCTCAGCTGGGGTCTGTGACTGAGCACCTGGGTTCTCCTCCACAAGATCTCTTCATGTTTCTTGGGCTTCTTACAAAGTTCCAAGAGGTATCATTACACAGCATCACTTCCACCACATTCTGTCAACAAAATATATCAAGATGAACTCAATTCAAGGAGAAAGGGAAAAGTCCCTCTCTTCATGATCCATCACAGTACCGAATTCACCATATCTATAGAGGAGAAATAAATCAAAGATTTTATTGTTGGGGCACTAATTCCATTGTTTACAAAGCCCCTTTCCTCAGTAGATTCAATCCCACTAGAGACCAGAGGACCTGACTCCCTGCTTTTGGGTGGGGTCGCACAGAGTCAGACACTACTCAAGTGACTTAGCAGCAGCAGCAGCAGCAAGGTAGGAAAAGAGTGAGAACTTCTCAGATGCTCAGGTTGGATTCTAACTTCAAGGTGGCCTAGGGCGCCTTGGGACTATTTAAAGATCAGGGGGCTATGTAGGTTTGAAAATACCTGTGGTTTATAACCCTACTGGGAATTTACCTTGAACTATATAAATGTCAAAATAACCTAAATAATTTTCCAACAGATTCTTCCAAATGAAAGAATAGTGGGTCACTTAGGTATAGTTCTTAAGAAAGAGAGGATGACACTGATGTCTCTGTCAAAGGGTTAAAGTTAAACATGATTTCTAAATCCACCACTCTTTGATATTGCTCTTATATTTTACTGGAATAATGACTAGAGAGGACAAGACTGTGGATTCAGTTCCCATGAGAAAGATCAATCTTTGTTTTCACTATACCTCTAAGGCAAACTGGCTATAGTGTAAACCAGCACCTTGATTTACCAATAGATCTGAAAGGAAGAGTGCAGATTAGTGTAACCCCTTCCTTGACCCTGAGAACACCTCAAACCACAGGGCCTTTCCTTGAATGCCACTTAACTTCTTCCTACTTCTCTTTATCCTAACTTCCCTTCCCCATTAAAAATAAGGAAAGGAATTAATCATTATTGAGTGCTTATTACATGTCACCCCGTACTACAATTTTTTTCTTTTCTTTTTTATTAAACTAATATTGTGTCATTCAATCATTATCATACAGGATTTTGCACACTACCATCATTTAATAAATAGTTCTCATTTGACTTGCTGAGATAAGTTATGAAGCTGGTGACCAACCATGACGTTAGCAATGTTTCACTGAATGAAAAATCTCACACACTTTTAGGGATAGCCTCCCTTGGTTCTCAAGTAAAGAAGCTGCATATCCTTGCCAAGCCTAGAGGTATATTATTTTTGGCTAATATTAGCACAGTATATGATATTAATTTACAAAATGTGGTAATAAAACCCTGAAGAAATAGAAGACATTTTCATAATTGTGCTTTAACCTATGTGAGATATTTCATCATGAAATATCTGAACAAAATGCCACTCAGCCATGATTTGGAGATGTTGCTTATTGCAAGCATTTTACAAGCTAATTTTGGATGAATCTACTACTTTAGCAAATTTGCAGTTCTCAAAAATAGGAATTCCATCCAGAATGGAATGGCAATTTTCCCTCGGGGCATGAATGATCATTCTTATTTTGTTGAAATATTTCAATATGCTGAATTTAATCAAAGTGGTTTCAATTATCCCCTTCCTCTGCCCCCACTTCCAGTTCTGCCTTTACCCCTAAATCCCAGATTGTCTTTAGCTGAGTTTAATATTCATACATTTTTTTCTTCAATTACTGCCAATTTAGTCTACCCTTGAGTTTCTGAGAAGTTGAGAAGGATTTTCAAATTAGGATGAATTATCTTTAGAAATCAAAAGACATTTTAATGATAGGACAACTTACCTGGCCTTTGGAAAATGAGATTATATTAAAGAAATCTACTGATCAAGAAGACAGAATGCAAGCATTCAAAGGGTATTTATCACCAATATCAGGATGTAAGTCAAGATAACATGTGAAGAGAGAAAAGGATGAAGAAAATATCAAATTATAGAAAGACTTGTTAGAGGTTATCACAAAAACAAGAAATTTGAACCTAATTCTATCTTGGATAAAACATCAACATTATTTGCTTACTTGAATCAAGATTTTCTTCATAAAGAATTCTGTTGTCTCACTTTGGTGTTTAACAGTATCCTGTCCTCTAAACTTAACCATATATTCTGATTAATATGGATTTTATTTGCTAGGTTTATTATGTATTATTCTTAGGTGATTGTCAACTGTATGAAGATATTTAATTTACCTCAAATATATGGATATTTTATAAACAAAAAATATTGTACATGGTGTGTGTATGTGTATTTATAGTACATCTGAGCTTCTCAGGTGGCGCTAGTTGTAAAGAACCCACTTGCCATTGCAGCAGATGTAAAAGACACAGGTTTGACTCTTGGGTCAGGAAGATCTCCTCCATGGTGGCATGGCATGGTGGCATGGCAACCCACTCCAGTATTCTTGCCTGGAGAATCCCATGAACAGAGGAGCCTGGCAGGCTACAGTCCATGGGGTTGCAAAGAGTCGGACATGACTGAAGCGACTTAGCACATCGTATATTTCCTGGTGAAGAGTTTGTTTGAGGGTTCTGTCTCCTTTAAGGGTCTTCCAGCTTTTAATTCAGTATTCTAAAAATTCCAGAAAAGTTATCCATCTATCCACTCTTTCTATTCTGTGTCTACAAAAGGTGCTGGATGTCATACCCTCTAACAAGGTGGAACCATCAAATAAGTGATTGAATCGCTATTCAAAGTTGTCTTGCCTCCCAGAATCTGACTTCTCCTGTGATATACTGACATGGGTCCATGTCCTGCCACCTGACCGGTGGTATTCAAAGTCGGTTAACTTTCCAAGTCCCTTTGCAGAATAGTGTACTTTGAACCCAGCCTATACAAACCACACATGTGAGTCACCTAAATTTTCAATCAGTTCAGCTCAATCACTCAGTCCTGTCTGACTCTGCAATGCCACGGACTGCAGCATGCCAAGCCTCCCTGTCCATCACCAACTCTTGGAGTTTACTCAAACTCATGTCCATTGAGTCGGTGATGCCATCCAACCATCTCATCCTCTGTAGTCCCCTTCTCCTCCTGCCTTCAATCTTTCCCAGCATCAAGGTCTTTTCAAATGAGTCAGCTCTTCACATCAGGTGGCCAAAGTATTGGAGTTTCAGCTTCAACATCAGTCCTTCGAATGAATATTCAGGACTGATTTCCTTTAGTATGAACTGGTTGGATCTCCTTGCAGTCCAAGGGACTCTCAAGAGTCCTCTCCAACACCACAGTTCAAAAGCATCAGTTTTTCAGTGCTCAGCTTTCTTTATAGTCCAACTCTCACATCCACAAATGATTACTGGAAAAACCATAGCCTTGTCTAGATAGAACTTGGTTGGCAAAGTAATGCCTCTGCTTTTTAATATGCAGTCTAGGTTGGTCATAACTTTTCTTTCAGGGAGTAAGCGTCTTTTAATTTCATGGCTGCAGTCACAATTTGCAGTGATTTTGGAGCCCCAAAAAATAAAATCTGTTACTGTTTCCCCATCTATTTGCCATGAAGTGATGGGACTAGATTCCATGATCTTTGTTTTCTGAATGTTGAGTTGTAAGCCAGCTTTTTCACTCTCCTCTTTCACTTTCATCAAGAGGCTCTTTAGTTCTTCACTTTCTGCCATAAGGGTGGTGTCATCTGCATATCTGAAGTTATTGATATTTCTCCTGGCAATCGTGATTCCAACTTGTGCTTCATCCAGCCCAGCATTTCTCATGATGTACTCTGCATATAATTTAAATAAGCAGAGTAACAATACACAGCCTTGACATACTCTTTTCCCTATTTGGAACCAGTCTGTTGTTCCATGTCCAGTTCTAACTGTTGCTTCCTGACCGGCATACAGATATCTCAAGAGGCAGGTCAGGTGGTCTGGTATTCCCATCTCTTTCTGTTTGTGGTGATCCATACAGTGAAAGGCAGAAGTAGATGTTTTACTGGAACTCTCTTGCTTTTTTGATGATCCAGTGACTGTTTGCCATTTGATCTCTGGTTCCTCTGCTTTTTCTAAATCCAGCTTGAACATCTGGAAGTTCATGGTTCACATATTGTTGAAGCCTGGCTTGGAGAATTTTGAGCATTGCTTTATCAGTATGTGAGATGAATGCAATTGTGCAGTAGTTTGAGCATTCTTTGGCATTGCCTTTCTTTGGGGATTGGAATGAAAACTGACCTTTTCCAGTCCTGTGGCCTCTGCTGAGTTTTCCAAATTTGCTGGCATATTGAGTGCAGCACTTTCACAGCATCATCTTTCAGGATTGAAATAGGTCAACTGAAATTCCACCACTTCCATTAGCTTTATTTGTAGTGATGCTTCCTAAGGCCCACTTGGCTTCACATTCCAGGATGTCTGGCTCTAGGTGAGTGATCACCCTATCATGATTATCTGGGTCATGAATATCTTTTTTGTATAGTTTTTCTGTGTATTCTTGCCACCTCTTCTTAATAGTTTCTGCTTCTCTTAGGTCCATACAATTTCTGTCCTTTACTAAGCCCATGTTCACATGAAATGTTCCCTTGGTATCTCTAATTTTCTTGAAGAGATCTCTAAGTCTTTCCCATTCTATTGTTTTCCTCTATTTCTCTGCATTGATCACTGAAGAAGGCTTTCTTTTCTCTCCTTGCTATTCTTTGAAACTTCATTCAAATGGATATATCTTTCCTTTTCTCCTTTGCCTTTCACGTCTTTTCTATTCACAGTTCTTTGTAAGGCTTCCTCAGACAACCATTTTGTTTTTTTGTATTTCTTTTCCTTGGGGATGATCTTGATCCCTGTCTTCTGTACAATGTCATGAACCTCCATCCATAGTTCATCAGACACTCTGTCTATCAGATCTAGTCCCTTAAATCTATTTCTCACTTCCACTGTATAATCAGAAGGGATTTGATTTAGGTCATACCTGAATGGTCTAGTGCTTTTCCCTACTCTCTTCAATTGAAGTCTGAATTTGGCAATAAGGAGCTCATGGTCTTTGCCACAGTCAGCTCCTGGTCTTGTTTTTGTTGACTGTATAGAGCTTCTGTGTTTTTGGCTGCAAAGAATATAATCAATCTGATTTCAGTGTAGACCATCTGGTGATGTCCATGTACAGAGTCTTCTCTTGTGTTGTTGGAAGAGGGTGTTTGCTATGACCAGTGCGTTCCTTTGGCAAAACTTGCTTAGACTTTGCCCTGCTTCATTCTGTACTCCAAGACCAAATTTGCCTCTTACTCCAGGTGTTTCTTGACTCCCTACTTTTGCATTCCAGTCCCCTATAATGAAAAGGATATCTTTTTTGGGTATTAGTTCTAGAAGGTCTTGTAGATCTTCATAGAACTATTCAACTTCAGCTTCTTCAGCATTACTGGTCAGGGCATAGACGTGGATTACTGTAATGTTGAATGGTTTGCCTTGAAACGAACAGAGATCATTCTGTCGTTTTTGAGGCTGCATACAAGTACTGCATTTTGGACTCTTTTCTTGACTATGATGGCTACTCCATTTCTTCTAAGGTGTTCTTGCCCACAGTAGTAGATATAATGGTCATCTGAGTTAAATTCAGCCATCAGTCCATTTTAGTTTGTTGATTCCTAAAATGTCAACATTCCCTCTTACCATCTCCTGTTTGACCACTTCCAATTTGCCTTGATTCGTGGACCTAACATTCCAGGTTCCTATGCAATATTGCTCTTTACAGCATCGGACCTTGCTTCCATCACCAATCATATCCACAACTGGGTGTTGTTTTTCTTTCTCTCCATCTCTTCATTCTTTCTGGAGTTATTTCTCCACTCTTCTCCAGTAGCATATTGTGCACCTACTGACCTGGGGAGTTCAATTTTCAGTGTCCTATCTGTTTGCCTTTTCATACTGTTCATGGGGTTCTCAAGGCAAGAATACTGAAGTGGTTTGCCATTCCCTTCTCCAGTGGACCACATTTTTTCAAAACTCTCCACCATGACCCGTCCATCTTGGGTGGCCCTACACAGCATGGCTCATAGTTTCTTTGAGTTAGACAAGGCTGTGGTCCATGTGATTTGATCTTCATTACCTCCACCTTTAGTTTAAGTGAAGTGAGTGAAGTTGCTCAGTTGTGTCTGACTCTTTGCAGTGCCACGGACTGCAAGAGTACTGGAGTGGGTTGCCATTTCCTTCTCCAGGGGATCTTCCCAACCTAGGAATTGAACCTGGGTCTCCCACATTGTTTGGAGACACTTTACCAGTCTGAGCTAACAAGGAAGCCTGTAGTTTGGCCCTAGGTAAATAGCATGGAGGGAACACAACTCCATCCATCAACAGAAAATTGGATTAAAGATTTACAGAGCAGGGCTCCACCCATCAAAAGACCCAGTTTCCCCCTCAGTAAGTCTCTCCCATCAGGAAGCTTCCAAAAGCCTTTATCCTTCTCCATCAGAGGGCAGACAGACTCAAAACCACAATCACAGAAATTTGCAATCGTATGTTATAATACAATATCTTGCAATGGCGAAACAATGTTCAAGGTAGTGCTTAATAAGTGTTTTCAGTCCTTTAAGTTGAATCTTATTTCTGAGAGTTCAGAATTGAAATCCATCATCTAAGAATTATGGGGGACTTCATAGATGTCTACACAGTAACTACAACACGGTGCTTGAGGCCTCCTAAAAATAGGTATTCAGGTGCCAGGAGTAGCGCATGCAGGCATTCTGTGATGACTCTAACCAGGCCAAAGAATGCCTACATTTGTCCTCAATCTATTTTTAGAAATCAATTGTCAAAACGGCCCACAACTTGTGGATCTGCCAGTGAACTCTGTTAAACAGATGTTGCTTTATTTCTCTATCTTGACAAATATGTCAAGCACCATGTGCTAGCTACCAGAGAGATTACATAGAAGTAATAAGAAATAGCTTACCTTTAGCTTGGTGTTCAAAATGAATCAACTTGCTTTTCAGAGCATCCCATTTACTACATTCTTCATATCACATTGTCACTATTTCGTGGCAAATTTGTGGTCAAGATTTAAAGGCAGCCCTAAAGAAGATTAATGAGCTCACATGAAAATGAGTCCATTACCATGTCTATTACCAATTTTTCTCCAATATCTGTCCCTATAATGTACAATGGAACCCTGTAGACAGTCTCTTCTACTCTCTTACCTCTGCCTTTGTTAATTTGCCATGTACAGACATTTCATTTGTATAACAGGCTGAAAAGATGTATGGTTTTATGAATGGCTGCCACATTTCTTCTCAGCAGAGTTCTACTCTGTTTCAGCAGGCAGAGTGGCTCTCTTTTATTGATGGGGTCAAAATAGGCACATCACCAGAGAGGTGAAATATCTGTGGTACAAGTTTTAGATTAATCTCATTTTTAATCAGTTACCATACTCCAAGGGGCAGATAGTCTCCAAAGCCAGCTCACACTCCAGTAGGATATCTACCTGCCCCATAAAAAGCTCCCTGATGATGATCTAAAGAGGCTTTATAAACAGATCTCCAGGTCCCTAGAAAAACAATATGAAATCATCTATACAAGATACTAGGTTACGACAACAAAACAAAAGATAGTACAAAAAAAAAAAAGTATTCTCCAGTGCTTTCTAATGTTTGACTAGAAATCATAAATGACCACTATTTTTGATAGTTAGTAGACTTGGATTTCCATATCCTAACAGAAACAAATCTCTTAGTTATGTTCATACACTGAAAGAGTTAGTGCAAAAGACAGTGTTTTCCTGAAATCTTTATATCACCAGTAAGGCTAAAATCAGATATCTTCTCATTCCCTCTCTTCAATTGTATTCAGGATTGCAAAAACATTTAAGTTACAGATAAAAGAGAATAGATAAGTATTTTGCAGCATAAAAATAAACTGCCTAGTAAGTATGATCTCATAAGTAGTATAAAATTTCTATAAGCTGGTATATGTGTTACATGTGGTTCAAATACAGTCCTTCATTTTCCCCAATCTGGTTTTAACCTGCTGTTCAAAGGCCATAAACTCTCAAAGGGAAGTCCTCTGTAATTTTATATGGAATTTGATGACTTAGAGGCCCATGGCAGGAATTATGGAGAGAGAGTTTTCTCAACTCTAAAGCTCTGATAGAGACTAAAGCTCATTATCTGAATCTTTGGCTAGTTCATTTTACAAAGCCACAAAAGAGCATAAGCTTTCTTAACTCCTTCAGTTTCATTCTTTGGGTAATGTATTCTATTCACATTCCTAGAAATGTATGTTAAAGGCAACTGGATAGAGGGGAAGAAAGGTTAAGTATGCCCAGAATATTGGAAGGACCTATAGTAGGAAATCAGAAGTTAGAAGACTGGCCTAGTTTTTCTTGAAGACAATCCTTCAAGCTTTCCCAGGAAATAAAAGGCTTCTAGTGAGAAGAAACAATAGACCTGAACAGCAGGAGTGTTTGGGACAGAAGCCAGAGAGCAAGAGTCACTAACAGAGAGTGGTAATTTGGAATGAATTGCTGTTTTGTGTTGTGAAGCACCAGGACACAGCTGGTGTACTGGCTAACCTGAGGATTTGTAGTGACTGCATTGAAATGGTAATGAAGTTTTTATTTTATGATTGCAGATGTTTGTGGATTATTGTTATTAAGCTTATTAGTGTAACAGTACAAATATGAGATTTTTATTTACTTGGTCTCTTATTTATGGGAGCTTTGTTAAAGTCTTTTTACCCGAAGTCAAGAAAACAAAAGCCATGCAGTAACCATAGTGTGCTGAAGCATCAGGCAGGCCTTCCACGTGTGCAGGTGCACTCAGCCTAGGATTCTGCTACACGGGAGACAAATCTCAATGTTCCCATTGTAGTTGTGCCCTGGGTCATGTTGTCAAGTAATCTGCTCATAGGTAAAGCAATCAACCATTATATTAACCGTGGTTACTATCACTAATTCTGGAGTTGAATTCCCTAGTCTTACTCTGACATTGGCAAGTGTGTAACATTAGGCATTTAACTAACTTCCACAAGCCTCAGTTTCCTCCTCTGTAAAGTTAGGTTTAGAAAAAACTTACCTTTTTCATTAAGTCATTGTGAGAATTAAATGACATTATATGAAGAGAGCATTTATCAATTAATAACTATTTATCAATTAGCAGTTTTTTCCAATAGTCATGTACGGATGTAAGAGTTGGACCCTACAGAAGGCTGAGCACTGAAGAATTGATACTTTCAAACTGTGGTACTGGAGAAGACTATTTAGAGTCTTTTGGACAGCAAGGAGATCAAACCAGTCAATCCTAAAGAAAATCAGTCCTGATTATTCACTGGAAGGACTGATGCTGAAGCTGAAGCTCCAATACTTTAGCCACCTGATGCAAAGAGCTGACTCATTAGAAAAGACCCTCATGCTGGGAAAGATTGAGGGCAGGAGGAGAAGGGGACAACAGAAGATAAGATAGTTGGATGGCACCACCAACTCAATGGGCATGAGTTTGAGCAAGCTCCAGGAGATAGTGAAGGACAGGGAAGCCTGGTGTGCTGCCATCCGTGGGGTCATAAAGAGTCAGACACAACTTCATGACTGAAAAAAAATTAGATGTTCCCAAAAAGATATTTTGATATAGAACACATAAACCTTTTATTCAAAAGCTTTAAGACAGACAATGGTGTTGGAAACTGTATTATGTTTCAGAGTGATCTGTTTCATTAAACAATTCAAAGAAGTTACACATATGATGCTAATATGGATAACTAGCTTTCAAGCAATATTATAAATAATATTTAGGGTTGTTAGGTTTTTGTTAGGCATACTAAGATCTCTTTTGATGACTCAGAAACTGTTAAAGAGTCTTCAAATTTCTCAAGATATTGTCATCAGAGAATGTTGAACAGTGTCATGGAATAGATTGAACAGTGTTCGTGGTTCCAGCTATAAAAATTCCAGGTGGTTTGCCTTCATTATAGTTCTCTTCCTACCTAACTGTAAAGATACAGTAAATATATAGGAAAAGCAATGAGCGTCTCCAAGGAATTCATTTTCTAACTTGCTGGAATAATTTCCTTAGGTTAGAAATATCAAAATCCCTCAAAATATCCCATATGTAAAAATAGTCATTACCATTATGCACTTCAAAATTAAAATGATTACTAGTTGACCAATTAAAGAGAAGCTTCTTTCATATTGACTATTCAGCAGTTCCTACCAGTGTCGAGATATGATATTTATGATTTAGAGCCAATTTGAGACACTAATGAAGAATCCTGTGATTCACAGTTGAATATATCTGCAAGTCTAGTCATAAACTTACAGCAAAGTTGACAACTAATGAAAGTTTTCAAATGGGCATATCTTCTGTAGTTTTCTTTTCTTAACAATGCAATTAAAATAGGTTCATGGTTGGAGATTATAGAGTAATATAAGAATAATAGCTTAAGATTTTTTCAAGGTTCCACTTTAAATACTGTAGTATGTAGTTATTAAATTATTGCCTCCCTGATGGCTCACTGGCTAAGATTTCATCTGCAATGCAGGAGACACAGGAGACACGGGTTTGATCCCTGGGTCCGGAAGATCCCCTGGAGGAGAGAATGGCAACTCACTCCAGTATTCTTGCCTGAAAAATCCCATCAGAGGTGCCTTGCAGGCTACAGTTCATGGGATCAGAAAGAACTGGACTCGACTGAACACACACACAACAACAAATGATTACCTTAGTGTGTTGATAACCTGCTTCCTTAAACCAAGCTGTTTCCACATGATGTTGGAAGCAATAAGAAAACACTGCATAGATTATTAAGCACTATTTTGGGGATGTGAGAATGGTAGGGAATTGGTAAGCAAATTGCTGAGTTTTCAAGCACATTCATTCTTCTGAGGGACAGCTTCCATTAGGAACTGTCATAGTATCAGCATGCACCAATACCATAGGCTATCATCAAGAAGATTTTTATGCAAAAACAAGGTCTTCAGAAATTATATTTTATATCTCATAATTATAAATTAATTGCTAATGGTATAAATACTTCTCAATTAAAAAATAATTCACTTAAGTTCTATTCTCTATGGTGAATTTTTCCAAAGTGGAATGTGTAACTTTAGGTGTTGGAGAAGACTCTTGAGAGTCCCTTGGACAGCAAGGAGATCCAACCAGTCCATTCTAAAGGAGATCAGTCCTGGGTGTTTTTTGGAAGGAATGATGCTAAAACTGAAACTCCAGTACTTTGGCCACCTCATATGAAGAGTTGACTCATTGGAAAAGACTCTGATGCTGGGAGGGATTGGGGCAGGAGGATAAAGGGAAGACAGAGGATGGGATGGCTGGATGGCATCACCAACTCGATGGACATGAGTTTGAGTGAACTCCAGGAGTTGGTGATGGACAGGGAGGCCTGGCGTGCTGCGATTCATGGAGTCGCAAAGAGTCGGACACGACTGAGTGATGGAACTGAACTGAACTGAACCTGGAGCTGCACAGAGAAAGACTTTGTGAGAACAAAGCTAACCCACAGAAGAGCTGAGCCAAGGGATGGAAAGAGAGAGACACTGGTGACATCATTTGAGACCTCCAGATTCAACCATGTCTGTGATTCATCCTTGGTTCTATGAGCCAATGAGTTCCCAGTATGGCTTATGCCTATTGAAGCTGGACCTCTGTAACTTAAAAACTAAGAGTATCTTGACTAATATAAGGGTCAAAAGTTTTTGGAAGATGCTTCAGATATATCCGTTTCCAGCAGATTCCCAATGTGCACAGATGCATTGAAAAATATGAGAAAACCTGGTATAAAGAAACTCACTTATTTTTGTTAACCTACTGTTTCTAAACCTGGCTATCAGTAGAACCCCTTTTTACCCAACAGACTATCTCTTGTAGCTCAGCTGGTAGAGAATCTGCCTGCAATGTGGGAGACCTGGGTTTGATTCCTGGGTTTGGAAGATCCCCTGGAGAAGGGAAAGTCTACCCACTCCAGTATTCTGGCCTGGAGAATTCCATAGACTGTATAGTCCATGGGGTTACAAGGAGTCAGACACAACTGAGTGACTTTCACACTTTACTATGAATTCCACTGAGCACATTTTGGTAGATGATGCTCTCCTAGGTCAAAGAGGAAAGAGAGTTGTCAAAACTGTATAGGGACTACTCTGTTTGACCTCAGCAGTACTCCAGAGATACATTGAAAAGAAATCCACTAAGTGAAATAGCCTCTGCATAGATGAGCAAGTCTCAGTGGGTAGCACCAGGGTGGAGATATGGAGACCTCCATCATCTCTTTCAATAGCACATCATGGGGTACTCACTGTAGCTGCTGGTCCTTCCTCTGCCATTTGCCAATATTTTGGTTGTTTTTCCTGACTTCTTTCCACTCCAGAATGAAGTGGAAATGAACCTGTAAGATGAAGTCATACTAGGCCATTTGGAACTGCTTTATTTAAAGTGGCAATGATCCCCATTTCTCAGGTCCCCATCACAGTTCCCAACCCTGCACTTGCCAGCTTCAACTTCTGAAATGAGTCTCAGCTCTCTTAACTTCTGCCAGGTAATGACCATCTTTTCCACAACCCCATTCAAATCTGAAGCCCTGAGAACCAGAAGAGCTGATGGTGTAAGTTTTCCAGTTCAAGTACAGGAGAAAACAAGTGTCTCAGCTTGAAAATAGAGAATTCTCCAGTGCCCTCCCTTTTGTTCTACTCAGGCCTCTGAGGAATTGGACAAAACCCATTCACATTGAGGAACAGAGTCTGCTTTGCTCAGTCTATTGACTCAAGCTCATCTCATTCCAAAACCCTCACAGACATACCTAGAATAATCTTTAACCAAATACCTGAGCATGAATCAAGGCAAATTGGAGGTGGTCAGACAGGAGATGGCAAGAGTGAACACTGACATTTTAGGAATCAGTGAATTAAAATAGACTGGAATGGGTGAATTTAACTCAGATGGTCATTGTGTCTACTACTGTGGGCAATAACGCCTTAAAGGAAATGGAGTAGCCAACAAAAGAGTCCAAAATGCAGTACTTGGATGCAATCTTAAAAATGACAGAATGATCTCTGTTCGTTTCTAAGGCAAACCATTCAATGTCACAGTAATCCAACTCTATGCCCTGACCAGTAAGGCTGAAGAAACTGAAGTTGAATGGTTCTATGAAGACCTACAAGACCTTCTAGAACTAATACCCCCAAAAGATGTCCTTTTCATTATAGGGGACTGAAATGCAAAAGTAGGGAGTCAAGAAACACCTGGAGTAATAGGCAAATTTGGCCTTGGAATACTGAATGAAGCAGGGCAAAGGCTAAGAGAGTTTTGCCAAGAGAATGCACTGGTCATAGCAAACACCCTCTTCCAAGAACACAAGAGAAGAATCTACACATGGACATCACCAGATGGTCAATACAAAAATCAAATTGATTATATTCTTTGCAGCCAAAGATGGAGAAGTTCTATACTGTCAGCAAAAACAACATCAGGAGCTGACTATAGCTCAGATCATGAACTCCTTATTGCCAAATTCAGAATTAAATTGAAGAAAGTAGGGAAAACCACTAGAACATTCAGGTAAGATCTAAATGAAATCCCTTCCAATTATACAGAGGAAGTGACAAATAGATTCAAGGGATTAGATCTGATAGTGTGTCTGAAGAACCTCCCTAGAGGGAGGTTCATGACATTGTACAGGAAGCAGGGATAAAGACCATCCCCAAGGAAAGGAAATGCAAAAAGGCAAAATGGTTGTCTGAGGAGGCCTTACAAATAGCTGTGAATAGAAGAGAAGGGAAAGGCAAAGGAGAAAAGGAAAGATATACTCATTTGAATGCAGAGTTCCAAAAGAATAGCAAGGAGAGATAAGAAAGCCTTCCTCAGCGATCAGTGCAAAGAAATAGAGGAAAACAATAGAATGGGAAAGGCTAGAGATCTCTTCAAGAAAATTAGAGATACCAAGGGAACATTTCATGCAAAGATAGGCTCAATAAAGAACAGATATTGTATGGACCTAACAGAACCAGAAGAGGTGGCAAGAATACACAGAAGAACTATACAAAAAAAGACCATGAGCCAGATAATCATGATGGGCTGATCCTTTACCTAGAGCCAGATATCCTGGAATGCAAAGTCAAGTGAACCTTAGGAAGCATCACTATGAACAAAGCTAGTGGAGGTGATGGAATTCCAGTTGAGCTATTTCAAATCCTACAAGATGATGCTATGATAGTGCTGCCCTCAATATGCCAGCAAATATGGAATACTCAGCAGTGGCCACAGGACTGGAAAAGGTCAGTTTTCATTCCAATCCCAAAGAAAGGCAATGCCAAAGAATGTTCAAACTACCACACACTTGCACTCATCTCTCATCCTAGTAAAGTAATGCTCAAAATTCTCCAAGCCAGGCTTCAACAGTACGTGAACCGTGAACTTCCAGATGTTCAAGCTGGATTTAGAAAAGACAGAGGAACCAGAGATCAAATGGCCAACATCGGTTGGATCATTGAAAGAGCAAGAGAGTTCCAGAAAAACATCTACTTCTGCATTATTGACTATGGCAAAGCTTTGACTGTGTGGATCACAACACATTGTGGAAAATTCTTAAAGAGATGAGAATACCAGACCACCTGACCTGCCTCTTGAGAAGTCTGTATGCCAATCAGGAAGCAATAGTTAGAACTGGTCATGAAACAATGGACTGGTTTCAAATGGAAAGGAGTATGTCAAGGCTGTATATTGTCACCCTACTATTTAACTTACATGCAGAGTACATCTTGATAAACCCTGGGCTGGATGAAGCACAAGCTGTAATCACAATTGCCGGGAGAAATATCAATAACCTCAGATATGCAGATGACACCACCCTTATGGCAGAAAGTGAAGAAGAGCTAAAGAGCTTCTTGATGAAAGTGAAAGAGGAGAGTGAAAAAGTTGGCTTAAAGCTCAACATTCAGAAAACGAAGATCATGGCATCCGGTCCCATCACTTCATGGGAAATAGATGGGGAAACAGTGGAAACAGTGTCAGACTTTATTTTTCTGGGCTCCAAAATCACTGCAGATGGTGACTGCAGCCATGAAATTAAAAGACGCTTATTCCTTACAAGAAAAGCTATGACCAACCTAGACAGCTGGTTAAAAAGCAGAAACATTACTTTACCAGCAAAGGTCTGTCTAGTCAAGGCTATGGATTTTCCACCTTGCAATGCATGGGTTGCAGGTTCAATTCCTTGTCAGGGAACTAAAATCCCACATGCCACAGAGCGACTAAGCCCACACAAGGCAACTAGAAAATCTATGCACCGCAATAAAAGGTCCCACATGATGCATCAAAGATCTGCATGCCACAGCTGAGTCCCAAAGCAGCCAAATAAATAAATATTTTTAAAAAATTTTATTAAAGTAAAAATCATATCACAGGATATTCAGATACTTTTATGAAATTTGTAATGTCCCTGTCCCACATCCCTATTCAACATAATCAGCACTAAATATATGACTCTCGAATTTTAAAATGATGTATAATTTACTTAGTACTTGTACTTTTTCAAGGTAAAGAAACTTCAATAATTTATTTGTTTGCATCCTGAGAGTAAGAATAAGAACACTAGGTATTTGTATAATCTAAATTTGAGAACTCTTCAATAATTCCCCATTCAATTTATTTATCTTTAGATAAAAGGTGAATCAATGTTAAGTGTTTTAATCAGCTGTTCAGAAAGGCATCACGTGACTCCTCTTCTGAGTGACATAGAAAATAAATATTTGGCTGACATTTATAGTCCTGAAGATTGTTATTTAAGAGCCTTATGCAGTTCATTCTTTGGGTTTTCAATAAATGCTTGCTGCCTGATTGATTTTGAAGGGTAGAAATGTTCTCTTACTAGTGAGAAATCCTACAATTTGTTGTCACGAAATTTGTGTTCTGCTTTTTATTCCCTTTCCTTTTTTTCTGAAAAGCCTCCTTATATTTGCTAGTACCAGCGATAGAAGCAACACAGAAGTTCGGGTCTGGAAATATGAGTCCTTAAAGGCGATGGCACCCCACTCCAGTACTCTCTTGCCTGGAAAATCCCATGGATGGAAAAGCCTGGTGGGCTACAGTCCATGGGGTCGCGAAGAGTCAGACACGACTGAGCGACCTCACTTTCAGTTTTCATTTTCATGCATTGGAGAAGGAAATGGCAACCCGCTCCAGTGTTCTTGCCTGGAGAATCCCAGGGACGGCGGAGCCTGGTGGGCTGTCGTCTATGGGGTCGCACAGAGTTGGACACGACTGAAGCGACTTAGCAGCAGCAGCAGCAAGAGGCACATAAAAAAAGTATTACCCAATGGCATGTGGTGTGAGTGTATGATACAGAGTCAAAATTAGTGAAACAATACTAGTCAAAAATTCACTACATCCCCTAAAACTTGGAGAATCTAGGGTATATAGCTCTTAATTAATAAATGTATTCCTGTGGCAACAGTCATCTGAATGATTTTTACTAATCTGCGATTTATGGGTTATAGTGAAATGTCAGAAGATGATTAGCATTTCAGAGGTTAAAGTGTCTGCCTGCAATGTGGGAGACCGGGGTTTGATCCCTGGGTCGGGAAGATCCCCTGGAGAAGGACATGGCAACCCACTCCAGTGTTCTTGCCTGGAGAATCCCATGACGGAGGAGCCTGGTGGGCTACCGTCCATGGGGTCGCAAAGAGTCAGACACAACTGAGCGACTTCACTAGGCTCAATAAAAAAATCCAATTTGAACTATTAGTAAAGACACAAGTCTTACTCAAAAGTGGCAGTTATTCATGGGCTTTGTTAGACTCTGGGTGGTTTTTTAAGACATAAACATCTTGGTAGATGTTGCAGGAGATCTCTGTTTCTAAGCAAGGTTTCCACATTGTTGATCCTTGGCTTTATCTCTTCTAATCCAAGAACCAATTCACTTTCTTTTTTCCTCCTCTCTCCCTTCTCCCTTCCCTTCTCCCTCTCCCCCACCCATCATCTCTCACACTCCTCCTCTCCTCTCCACAAGAATTTCTTGTCTCCACAGTAGATCCATGTTGAATCTTAAAGATACAATGATGAATACTATAGTGTCCCTAAATTTAAGATGCTTATAGAATGTCTTAAACATAGCCTAAAAAGAGATGGAATTCAGAGTGTAAATCACTGATTACTTAGGCAGATTAAAGCAGGTTATAAAATTTATCAGAATGGAAAAAAATTCAGCAAGTTTCAGTGATAGCAAAAAGTAAAGAAATTTATTCTAAAGTTGAACTTATATATGTTCAAATAAATTGAGGCTGATTAATGTCAATCACTTATTGAAATTGCTCAATTTCTAAGGTTTGACTATTCTATAATGGGAGAAAATTATAAAGCACACATTCATAATACCCAAATTCTGATAGACATTATATTTTGCTATCAGAAATACTTTATTATTTAAAATATAGCAAAGAATTTTACTACTACTTTGAATATGTAACCTTATTTGAGTAACATTCACTTTTTAAAACTAAAATGCATGCTGATTCTTGTATGAATTTATCACTATGCTTTTATTACATATTCAAGAAATTTCTTCCCCATGGTTAATTTCTTTAACAAATATTTATTGAATATCTCCTATCTGCCAAGCACTGTGTCTGCAATAAAATTAATAAAAAGACATGGTCTCAGTCCTCATAAGACTTGTATACTGGTAAATAGTCTCAAATAGTGTAATGTAAATCATTGGCAAAATAGAGTTCCCTTCAGAAAAAATGCATTTTATAACAAACTTGGCTAAAATGCAAATATCCCAGTAAATAGGGCATGACTGCCTCTGCTGTTTTAGAACCGCAGTTCTGAAACCACAAAACACAGGCTTAAAGTGAAATGGACTCAGTTCAAATTCAGCTCTGTACCTTCTTGAATCTCTGACTCCATCTTTAGAAACAGAATAATAATCTCAACTTTACAGGCCTATTATGAAAATTACATGGTGGGTGTACAAGGATGATCTGACACCCAAAAAGTGGTAGCTCGCGATACAGCTGCTACTTCTGTTTGTATTTTGTTTTGTAACCAAACCAGAAGATTGAATTGAGGTCAAATAAAACCTCAGTGCTTGCAAAGTGGTATGCCCTGGTATATTTGTATACTTATGATTGACTGAGGGATATCTGGATTTTTTTTAATTTAAATGCCCTTGTTTGTTAAGTCTTTCTAAGCTATAAGAACCATTATTCTTTAATACCTTTAGTATAGTCTGAGACTAATGTGGTATTTTCACACATAGGAAACTCTGGACCCTAAATTAAAGGAGGCTGGATTAGTAATACTTGAACCTATGACTTTTGATGTGTTTGTGTGTGTGCAACAGTGTGTGTGTATAAGGGGGTGTGTGTGTTTGAGGACCTTTCAGTGCCTCTGTGCCTGGATCATTATGATGAATTAATGGATTAGTAACGAAATGTTGATACAGCAAGAGTCAAGCTGAAAATGAATTCTCAGGAACATACTCTGATATCTGTAACTGCTTTTAGAACAAATAGGAAGTGTTCCATGCATCTGTTGATGATGGTAAAATCCCTTATTTTACTTCTTCCCATTCATCAAAAACATCATAATCCATTACAAATTGTGAGTTCCTATAGTCCAGTTGAGATTCTTCTAACTGACACAAATCAACATCTTGCTCCTCTCTTTCCCAAATCATTTGACTTGCATCACCAAATGTCTGATGAGGATATTTAGAAGATGTTTGTTACTTCTGATGGTGGTAAAAGGATCACTCAAAATTAGAATTTAGGAGTGTCTCATTCACTTGAAAAGAAATGTAGTCTTAAAGCATTTAAGATTAAATTATTTGGAAATCACCCAGAAAAGACTAATAAGTGGTAACTTTTTCATTAGTTTGTACTACAGAATTTACTATTTTTTGTATATATGCTCACATATTCCTTTCTCTTTATTCCAATAAAATGTGTTAATTGTAACAAAGTTAATCAATTGTAAAATTGATCAAACTAAAATTTCTAAAATGAAACTTTACATATTCTTTCTACAAAAAAAAAGTAACAAATCTTTAAAATCACATATAAGAACCAATTTTAAAACATAGGATTTCTTTTTCCATTACATTTCCTCATCAGAGCAGCCACGTGTCATTATTTATTCATTTTTGTAAGACACACATTTCACAGATGTTCATAGACTCTTTTATCCTTAAACAGCTTTATCAAAAGATGTATTACATGTAAATCTGTATCATAAAAAAAAATCTTTTACTTTCTTGACCTGATCTTTTCCCACCCTCACTTCCTTCATAAAGAAATTTTTAAGGAGAAAGAGTCACAGGAAATAGTTGTGGGGGTATCTCAAAAAAATTAAAAAGCAGTTCATCTAGCCACTGATGGTTGCTTATTTAGCATATAGGTGACCAGACTCTATCTGGACATCCATCTCTTACCACTGTCTAACACTTAGAATGATTTCAAGGAAGTACCTCACAGATGAGAGCTGTTATTTGTCTCTGAGGAGCTCATCCTGTTTGACAGGGCTTTTATTTTTTTTAATAACTCCTGCAAAAGAAAGCACAAATGCAATGTCTCTTTTTTAAAAGGCTGGGAGTCAGGAGGGGGTGTGAAAGCACATGAAGAGGCCAAGTCAAAGAGCACGCGTACACACTCAGCCCTGGAACTCTGATGGGTTTTATGTCTGTGTGTGCATAGTCGGATGTCCGTTTCCGTCTTTGCGTCTCTGTTGCAGGATTCCACCGTTCTGTGCCTCTCTACCTGATTTCTTTAAGTCACTTCAGCAAGCAATTCTTGGTGAAGCTAATGTCCCCTTCTCTTGCCTTGTACTTCTGAGGTGTTCTTTACCAATTTATCTTGTACAAGCCATGGATTTCTTCCTTGTCTTCAATCTTGGATTCTGCTTCACTAAAATATGGCATACTTAGGTGAACAGATTTGGTCTGATCGTTTAAAATGCCCTGACAGGCATGGCAGCTTGACAAGAGGGTAGTGAGAGGGGAGACATCTGATGAAGAATGCAAAGATGGCATAGATGTGTGGTAGTAGCTTTTATATACACTCTGACAAGAACCATCTAATTTCTACCATGACCAAGGCAAAGGCTAAAGGGATGAGACTGCCCCCTCATCTGCTACACAGTCAACAGACCCTTATGAGCACCACTGACCAGATACTGTGCTGACCCATAGGCATGCACATCTGCTAAGTCACTTTGGTCACTTCCGATTTTTTGCAACCCTATGGACTATAGACCACCAGGCTCCTCTGTCCAAGGGATTCTCCAGGCAAGAATCCTGGAGTGGGTTGACATGTCCTCCTCCAGGCTGAACTGTATACTGAATGCAAAAGCAAAAGAGGCCATGTTCTACCTTCTTGAATTTAAAGTGCTGCTCAGCAGAAGAGGTAAGCATGCAAACATACCCAGTTATAAAGGGAAATATGTTATAGTAAACTATAAGTTTCTTAAATGGTTATGAGAGTATAGCTGCTGCTGCTGCTCCTGAGTCGCTTCAGTCATGTCCGACTCTGCGACCCCAGAGACGGCAGCCCACCAGGCTCCTCTGTCCCTGGGATTCTCCAGGCAAGAACACTGGAGTGGGTTGCCATTTCCTTCTCCAATGCATGAAAGTGAAAAGTGAAAGTGCAGTCACTCAGCCGTGAACGTCTCTTTGCAACCCCATGGACTGCAGCCCACCAGGCTCCTCCATCCATGGGATTTCCCAGGCAAGAGTACTGGAGTGGGTGCCATTGCCTTCTCCAATGAGAGTATAGAGAATTGAGTAATCCCATTCATTCATATATATGATTTATTCCTCCTTCTCCCCGTTTTGGGCTGCCTGACGGTATTGTCTAATCTGATGTCATCTGTGTAAAATTTAAGTTCATGGAGGGCAGCAGGAAGAGTCATAAAATATCATTTTCTCTGGATCATTCCTTTCCACTCAATAAAGCCCCCTCATTTGAAGGGCCCGTTGCCCTGTTGCCTGACAGCTAGTGTTTCCCAAATCTGGAAACTCTCACTAGAACAGTAGTACTTGTGGGCAGACTGAGCCAGAAGCATCACAACCTTCTCAACAAACATTCTGACAAGTCTTAATTCTGGGGAGGAGATAGAGCTCTGGGTATCATTGACAAGATAAAGCACTACCTCTATGGGGGGCAGGGTTTGTGGGTTGGTAGTTCCCATCTATGAGTAGTCATTTTAAGTGAAAAGATAGTTTTGATTTATTAGAAAGAAAAGTGACTGGCAAAGTTTACCAAGAATGTATTAGCATAAAATAACAATCCTCAATTTATAAGTGATGTATCTGAAAAGTGACAGATGGGTAATCCTGACTTGGTCAAAAATACTTGAGTAATCAAAAGTTGGGAGATATTCTGAAATACCCACTCGTGGATGGTAGGCAATTTAAACATCTCTCAATGTTCTTGGAGTATGTTCACTCAGACTTGTGCATCTGTCAAACTGGTTGGCAACATGCCAAAGTCAGAAAGGATTGATACCAATAAAGCACTGGGAACTAAGATGGTTTTGTTTTGTTTTGTTTTATAGTGCATAGATACCAATTTGGTATTGTGCGACCAGTAAGAGATGAAAGGAAAAGAGAATTTTATCAGCCAAAGGAAAGAGAATTTCATCAGCTCTTGCATATTGTGGTACCAAGATCGATGCTAGATAACTTTAATTTCATTTCTTTTCCAAAGAAGCTTTCCATTCTTCAGAGGCAAGTTTTTTACTCTTTTGGCTGATTTTCTAATTCTGAAAGTTCACAAATGATTTGAAATCACGTTATCTGCAGAAGAACCCAGAAAAGACTAGGAAATTTTTTTCTCGTAAAAAGTTTAATAAGTAGTCAATTTGAGGGAAGATAAATTAGTGAGCCATTATGGAAAACAGTATGAAGTTTTCTCAAAAACCGAACAATAGAACTACCATGAAGTGAAAAAAGTGTAAGTGTTAGTCGCTCAGTTGTGTCTGACTCTTTGCAACCCTGTGGACTGTAGCCTACCAGACTCCTCTGTCCATGGAATTCTTCCAGGCAAGAATACTGAAGTTGGTAGTCATTCCCTTCTCCAGGACATCTTCCCGACCCCGGGATTGAACCTGGGTCTCCTGCATTGCAAGCAGAATCTTTACCATCTGAGCCACCAGGGAAGCCCAAGAACTATCATATAACCTAGCAATTCCACTCCTGGGTACATATCTGAAAAAAAAAAAAAAACCATCTTTGAAAAGATATATGGGCCCCAATGTTCACAGAGTGTTATTTACAGTTGCCAGAATATAGAAGCAACCTCAGTGTCCATCAACAGATGAATGGATAAAAACGATTTGGTATATATATTCAATGGAATACTACCCAGCTCTCTCTCTCTGTGTCTATATATATATATATAATGAAATTTCATTATTTGCAATGAATTTGGAGGGTATTATGCTAAGTGAAATGAGTCAGGCAAAGAAAAATACTGTATGATATCACTTAATGTGGAATCTAAAAACTACAACAAATTAGTGAATATAGCAAAAAAGCAGACTCACAGATATAGTGAGCAAACTAGTGATTACCAGACGGAAGAGGGAAGGAGGGAGGATCAAGATAGGAGTAGGAGATTAAGAGGTACAAACTACTAGGTATAGAATAAATAAGCTACAAGTATACAGCATACAACACATGGAATATAGCCAATATTCTGTAATAACTATAGAGTATAACCTTTAAAATTTGTGAATCGCTATGCTATACACCCTATAACTTGTGTAATATCCTATATGAACAGTTTTAAAAAGTGAATAGTTGATCTGATATCCCAAGAAGTGGTAAATTACCATGGCCTTAAGTTTTTAAACACTAAGTAGAGTTTCCCCTGATCAGTATAGAAATTAATAAATCCCTCTTGAATTCCAACAGTGTTCATTATGGCAATCATGAGAGAGCACTCCTTGTTAATGGGAGTGTCTCCTGTGGCTCAGCTAGTGAAGAATCCACCTGCAGTGCAGGCGACCTGAGTTTGATCCATGGGTTGGGAAGATCCCCTGGAGAAGGGCTAGGCTACCCACTCCAATGTTCTTCCCTGGAGAACCCCCATGGACAGAGGAGCCTGGCAGGCTCCATGGGGTTGCAAAGAGTCAGACACAACTGAGCGACTAAGCACAGCATACAGCACCCACGGCTGAAAACTGCATCCTTCCTTGCAGCATATCTCTTCTTTAGAGTCATTCGTCCACATCAGCTGCAAGAAAAAGTATTCACAGTATGAGTAAAGCAAACACACACACACACACACACACACACACACACACACACATATACACACTTGGTTTATTGAACTTAAGTTGATCCTGACAAAAGAAGAAATTTTCATATTTTTGAACATTTCACCAATATATACCTGCACACTAATCAAACCTTTGGTAAAATTCATTTCTTGCATTAGAAATGTGTCTATGAAGGACTTTATGTATTCAGTGACCTAGTTTTTTTCTTTTTGTCTAATGACCAAAATCTCATATTCCCAATCATTGAATAGTCTGAGCTCTCTCAAGGGTTATGGATCTATATATAAGAAAGGAAACACTCAGCATAGTGGTGGTATATTAGGGTTCTCCAGAGGAACAGAACAGATACAGAACAGATACAGATTGATAGACAGACAGACAAATAGATGTATACCTACACATATAAAGCAACTCACACAGTTGTGGAGCCTAAGAAGTACCACAATCTGCCATTAGTAAGCAAGAGACCCAGAAAAACCTGTGATGTATTTTGATCTAAGTTTACAGGTTCAAGAACAAGGAGTGAAGACATCTGAGGGCAGGAGAAAAATAGGTGTCCAAGCTCAAGCAAAAAACAGATTCTCCCATCCTTCATCTTTTTGTTCTATTCAAACCTTCAATAGACTGTATGATACCCACCCACATTGCTGAGGGCAATCCTGTGTCCTCAGTCTATCAATTCAAATGCTAACATCTTCTGAAAACACTCTCATAGATACACCCACTAGTAATGCTTTATCAGCTATCTGGGCATTCCTTAGCCAAGTAAAATTACCCATTACAGGCGGTTGTTATCAGCTTCATTAACAACATCACTTCTGACACTCACAGCCTTTTATGTGGCTGGCAATATGCTAAGCATTTCATTGGCATGATATCAGTTAGTCCTCTCAACAATTCAGTGTGGCAAGTGCTATATAATAATTATCTCCATTCTTTAGATTAGGCAATTGAGGCTTAGAGAAATTCAGTAGCTTGTCCGCAATCACAAGGTAAGGGGCAGTACCAGCATTGAACACGCAGGTCTGCCTGACATCTAAAGACCACACCCACACCCTTCATCCTCTAACTTACCCACATCCAACTTGAAAATAGGTGCTTAGTTATTTTCAACCATCCTACGTGTATAAAACATGTGAAAGTCAAATGATACTAACCTTATTTGGTTAAATAAACAACATGATTTATAGACTTTGTCCAATAAAAAGCTTTCTTTACTTTACTTATTATTTATACCTTATTTTGCCATAGAGATAAAACTAAGATTTAATACCAAAAATACAGCTTAAACAGAAGATGTTTGAAGCAGAGTTACACTGACTGTCATGCACTTGTGTCGTTAGAAACCTTCTTTCTTCCCAGCGCCTAATGGGAAAGCATTACGTTGACCTCAGCTCCAAGTTCCCCGGGGTTTGGCAGGCCATCTCTTCCTAAGGGCTGGTATGACCACACAAACAGTTCCAACAGCTGCCCTGGGACTAGGCCACTTCGGGTGTGGCCGTTGAGACCAGCGTGGGTGGTTGCAGTTAGCAGACCATACAGCCAGGTTCCTGCAATGGACCTCTCAGAATCCAGATGGCCAAGAGGGTTCTCTTCCACTCCTTCCACACACCCCACTTCATCCAGAAAAGTTGGTTGGAGACAGAGAGGTTTCCATTCCAGCTAGAAGAACAAGTTAAGGAGAAAATTCCACCCAGTGTGGGGGCGTGCCAGCCTTCCAAGCAGCCCGCCTGCTGATTCCCAGGAGCGTCTGTCAATATCCATGTCAGCCTTCATCCCACGGTGGTGACTCAGCCAGGACTTGCTCTGCTGTGGTGGTGGGCCTGTCCTTTTTGTTCCTCCAAGGGTTTTCTAGAAGTCAAAGGAGCATATGCAGATGACAGGGAAGGTTTCACAGTCAGCAAAGAACGGAGCACTCTTGTTTTTATCAGGAGTGACGAGTCAAAATGCAGCTCTTATCACAGGAGGCTCACTGGAGAAGTCAGAAAGTGAAGCGCATGGGCTTTCACATTAGGGGGAAAAGGGTTCGCAGAGCTGTTCGAAAACCCAGAGGGAGATAGAAGCTGAAGAATCTTTTCTACTTACCTGTAGAGACGACTTCTGGTACTTTATGTATTATTTAGGGCCCTTAAAATCTCACATAATTCATTAAAAATGTATTTCATTTTCGAAGTTTCAGAATAGTAACTCAAAACTTAACATTTCCGAAATTACTCTTTTTACTTACACGGTGTTTTGCCTCTACCACAAAGTGAACAGTCCAGATACAGTAACCCTCCTAAAATAATTGACTTCTACCTCCAACCCTGCTTTGAATATTCAGACACACAGCTGCAGGAGTGAAGTGAGAGGCAGGAAACCTGATAGTGAAAAAATTGTGTTTTACATCAACTCAGGCACTCTGGGGGTTGGGAGATGTGTTTTCCAGAGTGTTAGACATACTTCTTCAGTCCTAATTGAGAAGGTTGTTATCAGCATCTTGTAATTGCAAATGCCGAATTTAAACATAAATTTAAATTAAACAGGAATGAAGAAAGAAAACTACAAACACACTCGGTAGAAGAACTTCAGTTTCCTAGATTTATCTGCATTGATTTTTGTGGGTAAGTGATCTAGGTCCATATATGGATATTGCATTTTCAACAGTAAAAGAATAATGTGAACGTTAGAATCATAAAGATCAAAGTCAGATCTAGAACCTATGACACTAAAGCACTTCAAATGACCTTGGATGAATCACTTATGTACTTGAAGTCATGGGTCCTCACCTAAAAAAATGAGGAAGAAGAGCACCTACAGGTAGGTATTATTATAATATCTAATACAGTTAGAAAATGTAAGCTCCCACCAGTTTGTATATTTCATGAGAGCAGACAATCTGAGGTTTGGGGGTTTCTCCCCCTGCAGTTGCTGTGTCTTCTTCAGTACCTAAGACATTGCCCAGCATTCAAATATTTGTTGAATGAATGAATACTAAACACACACAAAAAGAAGATTCTATATGTGAAATGTCTGTCCCCTGTTTAACTAATAATTTTTTTTTCTTTCATTCATCTCCACCTGGCTCCATCTTCATTCCTACCATACTAATTCAAATGTTTAAGTCTGAATTACTTTGATTCAATTCATATAATAAATTGATGTTCAGATATTCTTACAGTTTTAAACCAAGAATTATATTTTAGTCTTTCTTTTCTATTATTCCTCTTAATAAATTAATTAGCAGGTTTATTTTTTGTTTCTTTGCTTCAGACTATTTTTTGACAGGCATACAAAGCAACACTTTTTTTTAAACACTTCAATTTTTCTCTTTGTTGCATACACTCAAACCTTAGTTCTCTATACCAGGGTTTGGTGAACTTTTTCTGTAATGGGCCAGAAATATGTACTTTATATTTTGATGATCATACAGTCTGAGTTATCATTAGTTAACTTTAACAGGAATATTAATTTAACCTCCAGAATATGTCTCAGATTCATCCACTTTTTCCACCTCCACTGTCATTATCTAATCTGAGCTGCAATACCCCAAATGAACTCTTGCAATAAATAACCTCCTAACTGGTGTTTTCCATTTTGCTGTGTCCTTGCAATCCATAGCTGGATCTCAAGTCTCATCTTGTGCTATTTTCTTCTCTCTTTCCCATGCTCCAACCATCCAGACTTCCTTTCTGTTCCTCACATTTCAAGCTCTTTCTGGTCTCAAGCTTCATGCTTGTTATTCATCCTGCCTAGGAGTGCTTTTACTCTGGCTCTTGTGCAGTTTCCACACATGCACCCGCTCAAACACACCTCTTCAGAGATGCGTTCCCTGTTTACCACTTTTTCCCTACACATTTCTTCATATTTGTATTTGCTCACTGATTTAACCTAGGCTAAACCTGGCTCCACCACTTACCTGCTTGAGAACTTGGACAATGTACTTGGTATCTTCACCTATAAGATAAGGGTCATAATCAGACTGATCTCATAGAGCTGTGAAGAATAAATGAGATATTAGGTGAGAAAAGCTCGGAACATTACCTAGAACATGTACTTGCTTGATATCAATTATATCTATTATTTTTATTATCATATTCACCTGAAAGAATATATGTTCCTTGAGGTCAGGGACTGCATCTGTTTTTTCATCATTGCTTTGCTAGTGCCTAGAACTGTGCTGGCACTAAGTCATCAGTAAATGCTGCTAAATAAATGAGTGTTATCTAAATGGGCCACTTAGGTAAATAAGTGTTATCTAAATGTATGGATGTGAGAGTTGGACTGTGAAGAAGGCTGAGCGCCAAAGAATTGATGCGTTTGAACTGTGGTGTTGGAGAAGACTCTTGAGAGTCCCTGGGACTGCAAGGAGATACAACCAGGCCATTCTGAAGGAGATCAACCCTGGGATTTCTTTGGAAGGAATGATGCTAAAGCTGAAACTCCAATACTTTGGCCACCTCATGCGAAGAGTTGACTCACTGGAAAAGACTCTGATGCTGGGAGGGATTGGGGGCAGGAGGAGAAGGGGACGACAGAGGATGAGATGGCTGGATGGCATCACCGACTCGATGGACGTGAGTCTGAGTGAACTCCGGGAGATGGTGATGGACAGGGAGGCCTGGCGTGCTGTGATTCATGGGGTGGCAAAGAGTCAGACACGACTGAGCGACTGAACTGAATTGGGCCACCCGCATTTCAGCATAAGAGCTTCTTATAAATACACATGCATGTTTAAATGGTGGTGGTGGTTTAGGTGCTAAGTCGTTTCCAACTCTTTCCAACACTGTGAACTATAGCCCACAAAGCTCCTCTGTTCATTGGATTTCCCAGCAACAAAACTGGAGTGGGTTGCCATTTCCTTCTCCAGGGACTTCCTTCACAACCCAGGGATCTAAACAGAGTCTCCCGCATTGCAGGCAGATTCTTTACCAATTGAGCCACCAGGGAAACCCTGACCCTATTTAAATATGCTTAGTTAATTAGCTGCAATAACTTCCTGACGTTAAGAAAGAAAAGAGAAATTGCTCTTTGTCAACCTCTCACCAGCTCCACCACTACTACCCTGGCCAAGCCACTGGTATTATCTCAGTTCAGTTAGATTAAGTCGTTCAGTCATGTCCACCTCTTTGTGACCCCATGGACTATAGCACACCAGGTCTCCCTGTCCATCACCAACTCACAGAGTTTACTCAAACTCATGTCCATTGAGTTGGTGATGCCATCCAACCATCTCATCCTCTGTCATCCCCTTCTCCTCTCACTTTCAATCTTCCCCAGCATCAGGGTCTTTTCAAATGAGTCAGCTCTTCACATCAGGTGGCCAAAGTATTGGAGCATCAACTTCAACATCAGTCCTTCCATTGAACATTCAGGACTGATTTTCTTTAGGATGGACTGGTTGGATCTCCTTGCAGTCCAAGGGACTCTCAAGAGTCTTCTCAAATACCACAGTTCAAAAGCATTAATCCTTCAGCACTCAGCTTTCTTTATAGTCCAACTCTCACATCCACACATGACTACTGGAAAAACAATAGCCTTGACTAGATGGACCTTTGTTGGCAAAGTAATGTCTCTGCTTTTTAATATGCTGTCTAGGCTGGTCATAACTTTTCTTCCAAGGAGTAAGCGTCTTTTTATTTCATGGCTTCAGTCACCATCTGCAGTGATTTTGGAGCCCCCAAAAATAAAATCTTTCACTGTTTCCATTGTTTCTCCAACTATTTGCCATGAAGTGATGGGACTGGGTGCCATGATCTTTGTTTTCTGAATGTTGAGCTTTAAGTCAACTTTTTCACTCTCCTCTTTCACTTTCATCAAGAGGCTTTTTAGTTCCTCTTCACTTTCTGCCATAAGGGTGGTGTCATCTGCATATCTGAGGTTATTGATATTTTTTCCCGGCAATCTTTGGGCCATTTCTCTGAGGCCAATTCTTGGAATCCTGGCAGCTTATGTCATGGCTACAGTCCGGTCATCATGTAGTTAGCTTCTTCCACTTGTTGGGGGTTTCAGTACCTATAAGACAGCTCCCAGGTTATGGCTCGGAATATTACTTATAGCCCTTGAGGAGGAACTAAAAGGTCCTTGACTTTGCTTAATGACTAAACTATTATTATTTTATCTCCTTTGGCTGTTTTCCTTTGTTTCTGCATTTTCTCACTTCTCTGATTAAACTTACTGTTTTGCTAAAGTTTTCCCACAGACGAAAGGCAGGTTGAGAACACAGTAGTGACCACTGAGTGTGTCTAATGCTACAGTTACGACTAACACAAGCTGCAGGTAAGGAGAAGGAGCATAGTACACATTGTACATGTCTGACAGTAAAATAATAACTAAGGGAAAGAACGTGAGTAGAATTGTAAACTCTTCCATCTGCAATAGCCAAGAGCCAAATGCTGTAATTTAAAACTGACTTTTAAGCATATGTAACCTTACAAAGCAGAATATTAAGAAAGATCATTGATTAACTTTAGGCAGTGAAAGAGAGAGAAACAAGACAATGACAGTAAAAAAAAAAAACTATCTTTATCATCAAAAAAAGAAACTAATAGAGTCCATTTGAAAAAGATTAGGACCAATGACATTATATACAATATAATTATGAAAATATTAAAATAAAAACATAGACCTCCTGAAATCTCTGTAAATTTTCACATTGAAAATAAATAGCAGATAAAAAAATCACACAGTAATAGGCTTTTTTTTAAGGTATAAAAGAAAAACATGATATAATAACAAAGCTAAGACCCAACACTTCCATCAAATCAATAAATGTAAATTGTCTTGATTCTGTTTTTTACAGATTAAATCACAATTTAATCTAATTTACTCCATTCCAGACACAGGAAAAAACTTAAATTTTCTTAAAATAAAAGCAAAATCTAAGGTCTGCCAAACAAAAATAATAATATAAAGCAGAAATCAAAATCTAATATCAAACAAAATGAAAGTCAGAAGGAACAGTTTTAACTAAAACAAAGAAAAGAACTTAATAATGCCAAAGTGTTAACTTTCCAGTAAAGATACTACAATTAAGTATATCTATGCAAGAAATAACAGCATCCATTGAGCAGAAATTACAGGAGCTCTAAAGACAGATAAACACAAACATGCTAATATTGGGAGACTTCCAGTTCATCTCTCCAGTGCATGATTAATCAGGTGGAAAAAAATAACTAAGGATACAATGACCTAAATATCACAATTGCTATAATACAGATGATTGCTATATTATAAGCATCATAATCTGAAAATAGAGAATACAGTTCTTTTCCCAAAAATGACCAGTAGAAAAATTTAATAAAATCTAAAAAAATATAATCATAGAAATAACATTCTTTGATCACACTAACTAGAAACTAGTCACACTATTGATAATGGTGCAGATATTCTAAATAATATATTAGCAAAAGGAAACTAGGAGCTGACTTTAAAAAGCAAAAACAAAAAAAAACTGTTACCAAATGAGATCATAATGGTTCAATACTAGAAACTCTTTGACAAATCTAAAGAAAAAAATTATAGGATTTCTCCATAGATGCTGAAAAAGCACTGGACAAAATTCACATCAGCCTTTCCTGATACAACAGACAGACAAAACAACCAAGAAAATATTGAAATAGAAGCAGGAGGCTATCTTGTCACAGTGAAATGTATTTAATTCACAACAAAGCATTGTAATACTTCCGACTTTCATGGAAATGTCTTCACTGTGTCAGCTAGTATCCACTAACATCACTGCTATATAACATTGTGCTGGAATTTTTAGTCAATACCTTTATCCAAGAGAAAAAGATTATAAATATAAAAATTGGAAAAGATGAGTTAAAAATATTACTAATTGTAGATGACATGGTAGTATGATTAGAAGATTCAAAAGATTTTATTAAAAGCTATAACAAGCAATAAGAGAATTCAGCAATAATGAAGTACAAAATCAATGGGCAAATCAGTCATTTTTATATATTCAACAAACCAATTAGAAGATTTAATTGGAGAAAAGAGTTTATATATAACAGCAACAGAGAAGATAAAATACATAAACATAATATCAACAAAAATGTGAAACCTCTTAAAAATTTAAAAATAATACTGATGGCCACAAAATAGCCTTTCTATAAATAGGAAGACCATGGTGTTGGGTAAGAAGCCTCAAAATCATAAATGTGTTAATTTTTTCCAAATTAATCTGTAAATTTAACGTGATCTCAATTAAAGCCCAAAAGTTTGAAGCTAAATTTCATAAAAAAAATAAACATAGAAGGGGATAGCCCTCAAATACATTAAAACATTTTTAATGGCCTAAATAATTGAGCAATGTAGTGGTTTATTAGCAAAACAGCAATTCCAGAAGTATCAGAAACATACAGGAATTAAGTGTATAAAAAAGATGCTGTATCAAGTCTTTAGGAAGAAAAGCAACTGGTCAATAATGGCGTCAGTTCAGTCGTGTCCGACTCTTTGTGACCCCATGAATCGCAGCACGCCAAGCTTCCCTGTCCATCACCATCTCCCAGAGTTCACTCAGACTCACGTCCATCAAGTCCGTGATGCCATCCAGCCATCTCATTCTCTGTCGTCCCCTTCTCCTCCTGCCCCCAATCCCTCCCAGCATCAGAGTCTTTTCCAATGAGTCAGCTCTTCACATGAGGTGGCCAAAGTACTGGAGTTTCAGCTTTAGCATCATTCCCTCCAAAGAAATCCCAAGGCTGATCTCCTTCAGAATGGCCTGGTTGTATCTCCTTGCAGTCCCAGGGACTCTCAAGAGTCTTCTCCAACACCACAGTTCAAAAGCATCAATTCTTTGGCGCTCAGCCTTCTTCACAGTCCAACTCTCACATCCATACATGACTACTGGAAAAACCATAGCCTTGACTAGACGGACCTTAGTCGGCAAAGTAATGTCTCTGCTTTTCAATATGCTATCTAGGTTGATCATAGCTTTCCTTCCAAGGAGTAAGTGTCTTTTAATTTCATGGCTGCAGTCACCATCTGCAGTGATTTTGGAGCCCAAAAAAATAAAGTCTGACACTGTTTCCACTGTTTCCCCATCTATTTCCCATGAAGTGATGGGACCGGAAGCCATGGGATAAATTAAATAATATCCATATATTACTTCATATGGCAGAACATATCCCGAAGGTACCAAAGATTTAAAATTTTTAACATAACCATAAAACAGTAAGAAGGAAAGTTGGAACAATTACTTTTTAAGTTTAGGATTCAGTTCAGTTCAGTTCAGTCGCTGAGTCGTGTCCGACCCGTTGCGACCCCATGAATCGCAGCACGCCAGGCTTCCCTGTCCATCACCATCTCCCGAAGTTCACTCAGGAAGATCTATCTAAGCTTCTGTGACTCAAAATCCCTAAGTCATAAATTATTTTATTGGTAAATTTGGACATACAAGAATTTTTTTTTAATTAGAAGGAAAAATGTATGAACAAAGTTTAAAAATAAACGAACTGTGGGAAAGTTATAACTTGTCACAGACAAAGGGCTAGAATCTCTAATATACAATTTGATAAGACCATTACCCATTTCAAATACAGAAAAAGAAATGAAATTTGCTCTTAAATAGGTAACACGGTAATCAACCTCCCCCATAAAAAGAATGTAAATTGAAACCACACAGAATATCATTTTCTACCTCTCTGTTGGCAAAAATCCAAAGTTAGGTAACATAATCTGTTCAAAGACTCTGAGGGGAAGAAAAGCATTTTCTCATGCCTTGCTGATGGGAGTATAAATTGGGCAATGTGCTAATATCTATTCAACTTACAGTTTCACTGCTAGGAAAACCCAGATACTGCTAGTGATGTATAGAATGCTACCTGTACAAGATTAGTCTTTGCAACAAAAATTTTGGAAATATACTAATGTCTATTAATATGTAATAAGCTAAATAGTGATATGTTCATACAATTGAATTATAGGTAGCTATTAAAAACTGAAAACAAAACTGTGTTCTAATATCAAGTTTTATCCAAGGTATATTAGGAGAAAATAGTGTAATTCAGCAAAAGTTGAATAGTGTTCATAAGTGAAAAGAGAATAGAGTGTGTAGTATGTCATTTTTTGGGTAAAAAGGGGAGAAAATAATGTATTTATATTTTCTTGTATATGCATAAGGTAATGTTAAATGAAATATTTGTAACATTACTACAAACAAAGCTAGTGGAGGTGATGGAATCCCACTTGAGCTATTTCAAATCCTAAATGATGATGCTTTTAAAGTGCTGCAGTCAAATTTGGAAAACTCAGCAGTGGCCACAGGACTGGAAAAGGTCAGTTTTCATCCCAATCACAAAGAAGGCCAATGCCAAAGAATGTTCAGACTAATATACAATTGCATTCATTTCACATGCTGGCAAGATAATGCCCAAAATACTTCAAGCTAGTCTACAACAGTACATGAACTGAGAACTTCCAGATATACAAGCTGGATTTAGAAAAGGCAGAGGAACCAGAGATCAAATTGCCAACATCTGTTAGTGCATAGAAGTAAGGGGATTCCAGAAAAACATCTACTTCTGCTACATTGACTATGCTAAAGCCTTTGGTGTGTAGATCACAACAAACTATGGAAAATTCCTAAAGTGATGGGAATACCAGACCATCTTACCTGCCTCCCGAGAAACCTGTATGCAGGTCAAGAAGCAACATTTAGAACCAGACATGGAACAATGGACTGGTTCAAAACTGGAAAAGGAGTAAGTCAAGGCTTATATTGTCACCCTGCTTATTTAACTTCTATGCAGATTACATCATGCAAAATGCTGGGCTAGATGAATCACAAGCTGGTATCAAGATTGCCAGAAGTATCAACAGCCTCAGATATGCAGATAATACCACTCTAATATTAAGCAGAAAGCAAAGAGAAGCTAAAGAGTCTCTTGATGAGGGTGAAAGAGGAGAGTGAAAAGCCAACTTAAAACTCAAATTAAGCTCATGGCATCCAGCCCCTTCACTTCATGGCAAATAGAAGGAGAAAAAGTCAAAACAGTGATAGATTTTATTTTCTTGGGCTCCAAAATAACTGTCGGCGGTGACTGCAACCACGAAGTTAAAAGATGCTTGCTTCTTGGAAGAAAAGCTATGACAAACCTAGACAGCATATTAAAAAGCAGAGACATCACTTGGCCAACAAAGGTCTGTATAGTCAAGGCAATGGTTTTTCCATTAGTCATACATGGATGTGAGAGTAGAACCATAAGGAAGCTGAGTGCCAAAGAATTGATGCTTTTGAACTGTGGTGTTGGAGAAGACTCTTGAGAGTCCCTTGGACTACAAGGAAATCCAACCAGTCAATCCTAAAGGAAATCAGTCCTGAATATTCATTGGAAGGACTGATGCTGGAGCTGAATCTCCACTACTTTGGCCATCTAATGCAAAGAGCTGACACATTGGAAAAGACCCTGATGCTAAAAAAGATTGAGGGCAGGAGAAGGGGGCAAAAGAGGATGAGATGGTTGGATAGCATCACCAACTCAATGGACATGAGTCTGAGCAAACTCTGAGATAGTGAAGTACAGGGAAACCTGGCTTCCTGCAGTCCCCGGGGTTGCAAAGAATCAGATATGACTTGGGACTGAACAATGACAAATGAATACTCTAGGGTTAATAACAACTGTTATACAGAGGATCAGACCTAGGGGGCAAATTGAAAAATTAAAGACATAGATCTAAAGGGCACTTTTCACTTTATAACTTCTTATGTTTTTCTGAACCACAAGGATGCATTATCTATTCAAAATTAAATTTAAAGGACTTAAATAAAAAAGAAAAAAAATGCTATGAAGCTAATACTGTCTTGTGTTTTTCTTAATTTTCAAAATTTAATTCATTTAATTTCTTAATTTTTAAATTTAATTCATTTTCTTAATTTTTTGCATTATCTTATTGATAAAATTTTGAAGGCATTAGTCTTCATCTAACTGTACACTATTTCCTTTTTAATAAAATTTTAGCATTACCATAATCCTAAATATTCCCATTAAGAAAGGACATAGTAGAGCCAGGCTATAAAACTAATAAGTTTTTCAACTATAAATGTTTCAGCCACCTCCCTGCCGAGGGGTTTGCTGAATATATAATTTCCTTGTCATTTTTTCTGATTGGAAGAATTCTTATGGTCAAAGTATCTTAAATAATAAGTAAAAGCTCACTTAGAACACATCTATTGACAATAAAGTTCAAAGGCAGTGAAATCCATAGCTGTGCAAAGATTCCTGTGTTGTGATATGTTGCCAATTTTTAATTAATCAGTGTATATGTCTAGTGTATTAAATGTAAGAAATGATATTTTTATCATTCATCCCAAATTTGTTCAGGAAATTTCATTGTAAATAGTCAGAGGTGGTCAGTTCCTATTACCCCATTCACGCATGCACTGTCTTCCCAGCTCCAAACCAACCACTGGTACCACCTTCTCCTCTCACAAGTTCTGCAAGTCAATGGAAACACTTCACATCCTACGTCCTATGGCTCAACCAAAGGCTGGAGCCAGTTCTATCCCCTTCTGATTAAAATAAGAATATATAGTCAAATCACAACATAGTAATTTGATATTTCTGTACATTTCAAAATGATCTAGTCTAGTTTCCATAAGTCTAGTTTCCATCTGTACCAAAGATAGTATTGCAGGTCAATTATACTTCCAAAACAAACAAACTCATAAAAAAGCAATCACGAGAGGCAGGAGGTGGGTGGAGCAAGAAGAAAGTGGATGAAGGCAGTGAAAATGTACAAATTTCCATTTATAAGGTAAATAAGTACTAGGATGTAATGTATGATATGATAAATTAATTAACATTGCTATACTTTATACATGAAAGTTGTCAAGAGAATAAATTCTAAGCAGTCTCATCACAAGGAAAACAAATTTTGTATTTCTTTAATTTTGATGATGGATCTATACATGATAATAGGGGTTCACTAAAATTATTGTATCATTTCATGATGTATGTCAAACCATTATGCTGTATACCTTAGACTTATACAGTTCTATATGTTAATATCTCAAAACTAGAAGAAAAAATTTTAAAATAAAATAACCAAAAGAAAGCATTCCTATTTTTATCATTATTATATCTGTACTTTAACTTCAGAATCAATATTCAAATAGATAAAAATAATAATTCTATGGTAAAGATGGAGGGCTGTGAAGATTAAGCCATGGCATTCAAGTTTTTATAGCAATACAATATAAATATTCAGTACTTTGTTTAGCCAAATAATGCTTGTCAATGTTTCAAAAACCACCTGCAAAATCTAGCTTTGAGAACAGCATCCAGGGACTACGTGATACCTGGTCATGGTGAGCATATACTGAAGCCTGGTGCGCTGCAGTCCAGGGGGTCGCAAAGACTCGGACACGATTAGCAACTGATCAACAGCAAATGGTGAGCACTGTTTGCAAAGGGATTAGTAACGTACCCAGCTACTTTCGATTCTGCTTAAATTTCAGTCTGAACTTGAGCAGCATCCTGCTGACACAACACATTCACAACAAGAGAGGAGTTTCCTGTTCTTTTTATGAAGATTTATAACCTTGGTTTCTGGGACTCCTTGTTTTGGGGGGAAAAAATCACTTCCTGATAAATTCTTTGTTGAAGAAAAAACTAATTAAAAGAATAATAACTGATAATAACTAGTTAAAAGAATAATAATTTTAAAAAAGAATAATTGGGAAATGAACATGCTTTACATAAAGATACGCAAGTGATCTTTTTTGTTATGCTTTTAATTCAACTTAAAATCTGACTACACATTATTTTTCTCTATAAGTATACACAAGAGGGAAAAAAAAAGTAAACCACTTCTGCTCGCTGGGTGCTCCTAATAGGTGTTTGGTATCACAAAGACCACAGGAACCACATGATTGTGACAATTACTATGGCAACTAACAAAATTTTCAAACTGAAATACCCACAGTCCAGGCTGCCCACACAGAGCTCAGATCTGATACCCATTTCCACTTCAATGTACAGTGTGCAAAATTGGAAGCCCCTGTCATCTTGTAACCACAGTGAAAAAAACTGCCTGCATTAACTCTGCTACTTTATTTGTAGTTGACTGTTTCCTACGTCAGGGAGCATCTCTTGCAGCACTCCATTAAAAAATGAAGAAAGTTGGCTGCCTACCTAGAAAACTGCGCACAAAGCCTGAAGCACACACAGTACTAAATTAGCAATATCATCCATATGTTTTCTCCTCTGTGTGCTTGGTGCCATGAAAATAAGCTCATTAAAAATAGCTTCCATCACATAGTGTATCTTTTTCTTCTCCTGACTCAGACGGTCATTTTAATCTGTCTGATTTAATTATATAAAACCAAGTCCCTCATATCAGAGAGGGCCTTTCCTCAAATACATATCACACAGGAAAGCTGGTATGTAATAAGACTGTAAACGGTTTGGTCAGAATGTTCTGTGCTGTGTTCAGAGACAACAGAATTTCAGGAATCTTTGGCTCATTGTCATGTAGCGATGAGGAAAGGCTCAATATGGACATCAAAGCCATCCGGGAAAAGGCTGAAAAGATGAGGAACATGAAAATAATCCCTGTACTGGCAGCACACCCTTTTAATTGGGGGAAGAAAAAAAAAGCCACTGGACAGAATTCTACTGTGATCAGCAAACGTCACTGTGTGACTTTGTCTTCCTGCTTCTACTTCAAAAGAAAAAGGACACAGGAAGTTTTAGGGCAAGAAAGCCAGAGGAAATGATGTGCATCTTAGCAGGAGAAGCAAACAAGCAAGACAAATGGAGCTCTCTTCTCCTAGGACCCATGAAATCGAGACGTTCAAATCCACTACGGAGACAGAAATTTTCCTTTTGGCTCCAAAGACATCATGGTCATCACCATCATCATATCAGCAACCCAACACCCCCTGAGTGCTTATATATATCAGGCATTGTTTAGAGGGTTTTATGTGAATAAACTCTCCTAAGCCTCATTTTCAGTAGACCACTTCTGTCCCCCATTGCCCAAGCAAGTCATAAGATGTAGAGTGGCACCAGGACGTAAATCCAGGCAATCTGTTTTCAGGTTTTAAAGCCTCAAGAGCAAAATCAGTGTCTGGAAACATCTATAATAGCTCCACTTAGAGCCTGTTGCCTTCCAAAGTCTGCACACAAAAATGACAATTGACAACAGTGTTGTTGGATGGGACCAGTGTTTACTGACAAGATATAACTATAGTTGAAAAATGTCGCCTGTCTATGGTCTTGAGTCGAGGATCAGAAGAACTAGGTTTCCACAATCAGCCTATGGCCCCAAACTTTCGTGTCCAGAGCAGCATTTTAAAAGAGGACTAAGTCTAAAGTTAGTAAAATGGAAGTAAATGGAAGCAAAAATACAATCATCTCTTGATTGTGATTTATGGCTGAGAAATACAGGTCATTCAAACAGCTACTTTAGCTGATAAGTTTGACTTTCTGCCCATGAAAATCTTCAGTTTTTATTACTGCTATAACAAATAACCACAAATTTGGTAGCATAAAACAACACAAATTAAGTATCTCATAGTTTAGTAGGTCAGCATTCCAGTATTGGTCTTACCAGACTACAAACCAGGTGTCTGCAGGCTATATTTCTCTCTGGACATTTTAAGGGAAAATCTGTTCCTTGTTCATTTGGGTTACTTGCAGAATTTAGTTCTTTGTGATGGAAGGAGGACTGAAGTCTTGTCTTCCTTGCTTGCTGTAAACTGAGGCCCATTCCCAGCTTCTAGAGGCCACCACATTCCTTGGCTCATGGCCCCCTCCCTCACCTTCAGAGCCAGCAAGGACAAGTTGAGTCCTTCATATCTCACCTCCTTCCCCTTCCATTTCATATTTTTGACTCATCCAGGAAAGTTTCTTCCCTTTTTAGGACTCGCATGATTATACTGTGCCTGTGCAATTAACCGAGGATAATCTCCTGACCTCAAGGTCCATACCTTTGATTACGCCTGCAAAGCTCCTTTGCCTGGTAAAGTAAAACATTCATAGTCTTACCCGCTTCCACATGCTCACATCCCCAGGTCCAGAGATGAAGCAAGTAACACCTTTGGAGGACATTATTCTGAAATTTCCTTTATGAATAGGAAGCACAGAAGGTTTTGTTTGTTCCTCTTTTTCTCTTTAACAGCTTTATTGTGGTATAATTTATGTACATCGAACTGCAGATCTTTAAAATGTACAATTTTATGAGTTTTGACTGGCATACAGTATACAGCCATAAATCTATCACTGTAATCAATAGAATGAATATACCCATTATCCCTAAAAGTTTCCTTGTGCCCCTTTGTAACCCATCTCTCCCTCCTCATCTCATCCCAGGCAACCACTGATCTGCTTTCTGTTGTTATAGATCTGTTGTGTACATTTTCTCGAATTTTATAAAAATGGAATTACACAGTACGTACTTGGGGAAGGGCAGTGGTCTGCCTTTTTTCATTCAGTGTGATGATTTTAAGACTTGTCCGTATTTTGTCATGAATCAATGATACTGCATGACCTAGCCATTCTGCTCCTATATACTACTTTTATTATTTCTGCCTAGGACAGTGTGTTAAGAAGAAAAGAGAGACTGAGAAAAACCAGAGCTTTTCTAATCTCCCGTCCGGCTCAGACACATGAAATCTTTGATACTCAGACACTATTCTACTCTATCCGTTAGTTTCTGCTGTGTAAGAAACCACTCCCCAAACTAATTGATTTAAAACAATATCACTTTTCTGTGAATCAGTGATTTAAGTTAACATTTGCTGGTCATCCTGCTAGGCTTGGCTAGGCTCACTCTGGTGCTAAGTCAGTGGGTGGATTGGCTAAGGGCTGATTCAATGTCTCCCTCAGTGTCTGGTGGCTGGTGCCAGCTGTCAGTTGATGTTGGCCCCCAGTGGGGTGATGAAGATGGCAGGCCACAGGTCTCCAGTGAATCACTCCAGGTTATATTTACCTGGTTGCAGCCACAGGGTTTCCTAAGAGCAGCAAGAGAGGCAAGCTCCAGTGTTTAAGGACTTTTTGAGCTTCTGCATGACGTTTGCTAGTCATAGCAAGTCACATGACTAAACCCAGATGAAGGGGTGAAAAAACAGACTCCACCTCCTGATGGGAGTAACTATAAAGAAATACTGCAAAGGGACATGCATTCAGGTAGGGGAAGATCGTGTAACCATGTTTCTGCAGTCTAGTACATCCACCTCTTTTCTTCCTTACCTCCACTTCCTCACTACCCATTCATGCCTCAAGCCATACCTCAAGTTCAGTTTCCTTCCCCATCACTCAGCAGAGTCTATTCTCTCCTAAGTTACCAGTGAACTTATTTCTTGTTAAATCTGGGAAGCCTGTTTCACTCATCATTTCATTTGACATCTTGGCATCATTTGATACAATCTTCTCCGTTGGCTTTGATAACACTACTGTTTTCCTTACAGTCCTCTTTTTAGCTATTTCTTCACAGTCTCCTTTGTGGAAAAAGTGTGTGGTGTGGTATCTTGTGTAAAATAAGCATTTATATGGTTTTTTGAATGAATTCTTGAATCCATGAATGAATGAACAAATAGAACAGAATTTTGTTCCCCTACCCACCAATTAAATGTTGGATTTTTGCCAAGCTTTGGTTACTACCTGTGTGCTGATGACTTCCGGTTTTATGTCTCCAGCCCAAATCTCTCTCCTCTACTTCAGGCATATATATATGGAACCTCTGACTGGACTTTCTCCCCACTGACACTCCATACTCAACCTCTTCAAGTCTGATCCCATTAACCTCACTGCCAGACTTACTTTTCTTCCACAATCTGCCCAGTCACCCAGGCTAGAAATCTGAGTGTCATCCTTGGCTCCATCCTGTCAGTCACTATGTCCTATTAGTGAAATAAGACTTTTGAAATCAGCCCACTGGTTTCCAACGATGTTGTTTCTACTGCTTTTGTTTAGATCCTCCCTAGTCCTCATCTATAAGTCTGCAACTACTACTCAACTCAGTGTCTGCAAAATCTCTGTAAAGACAAAAATCATCTGAAGACAGGAAGCATATGCTTTTATGCTTGTTAAAAATATAGATTACCAGGCCTGCCCCAGATCTTCTGCGTTGTAATAACCCAGAAAGCAGTCTGGAAATATGCATGCTTTAAAAGCACCCCAGGAAATATGGGGAAACATTTTTCTGCCTCCCAAACACCAGAGTTGCCACCTACCTTACCATCCACTCTCCACAGCATTGCCAGAGTGACCTGTTTAAAACAGAAGTCTCATCTTATCAGTACATCCCATGACTCTTCTTGGTGTCTAGGATAAATATACACATTCTTTAATAAGAGACTCTTCATATCTCTCTGGCCTTATCTTTCAACTCTTTTCGGTATGGACCCTACCCTCTATTCTTAACTCTTTCCTAAAAGCAGTGGGCATGCCCTTTCAGGCCACTCCACCAGCTCTACTTACTACCTAGGACACTTAACACCTTTATTCATCACACACTTATGTAACACTTTGGTGAGACACAGGCTCTGTTCTGAGTGCTTTGGAATGTTAAGTCATATAGTCATCCTTACAACACTGGGATGGTTAAGTAGATGGTGAATAAAGTTGTTATCCCCACTCATGGAGAAAAGTGAGGGACATTTGCCTGAAGTCATGTTAGTTTCTGGCAAAACCAAGACTTGAGCCTGGACAGCTTGGCTGTAAAACCTGTGCATTTAACACCCATGCTTTAGTGCCTTGCCTTCATCTGATTAAAATCATTTTTATTTAGAGCACAGCTCATGCATTAATACTTCCTGGAAGGCTTCCTCAACCCCCTAGTCTGAATTCACATTCTGGGCTTATTTTTGTCACTGCACCCGTAGCACTGTGCAGCTATACAGTCTATTTTCTTGTTTTACAAATCAGACTATAAGTACTTTAACAGAGGGAAACACATTTTTTTTTTTATATCCCCCAAACCTAGCACAATGCTCAGCATGAAGTATGAACTATCTGTTGAGTTTTTTAAAAAAAGAAATAAATGAATGAGTGAAAAAGTGCATACATTAACTTATAAAGAAGCAGCAGGGAAGGACAGATGATCTGAACATTCTGCCCTGAATCATCAAGTCACCTGTACACAGTTTTATAAGGCTTTTCAATTTGAGGCGGACGAGATGGCCTACCTTGTATCAGAAATAAACTTTGGAGTCTTCCGACAAATTCTACAGATTTTCATGGGACCTCAAATTAAATGCATGATTGAACATTTATTTGTTTAATCTACTCAGTAGATTTCTTTTTGTTCTCTGTGTCAAGCAAGAACATTAAAACGATTTCTAGGCCTTTCACCTTACCTCAACTTTCCCCTTAATTTCTTCACTCCAAAATGTTGAACAAAACAGGACCCTTTTTGTGGTTGGAAAGTTTGGCTTTACATAGAATCTTTCAGCACACAACTGTCAGCACCTGATTATGGGTCATTTTTTAGCCTCTGACTTTCACTTCCTTCCTTAAATAGGTCTTTCAGATGAATCATCTTCAGCCACTCTCTGATCATGCAGGGAACACTTGGGCAGTTCACAGGAGCGGGATGCACTCAGCCCCCTCCTACCTTATATCCTTCTGTGCTCTGATTTGGGGGTTTTCACTTGTCATTCAAGTGACAACGATGTGCGAGACTTTGTGTAAGCCCTCAGTTCATTGACACTTCCTGCAAGAAAAAGAGGAAACAAAGAGCTGGGGAAAGCTCATATCTCCATTTCTGGTTTGGAGACAAGTTTAATGGAAAAGGACTTGGATAAAATACTTTATAATACATGTGCAATTATTTTTCTATTCAGCCTCATGTCATTATTAAAACAATTGAGTGTGTATATAGTATGTTACATATATATATATATATATATATATATATATATATATATATATATAAGTAATCTGTCAATCAGCACAGTAGTAGAGCCTTCTAACTACTCGAAAATTTATCCCTTGGTCCATAACCCATGAATGCTTTATCAGATTCATTCCTATAATACGTATGCTAAAATCATAACTATTCAGTACTTATTGGATCAATTTTGGAAAATAATACATTTTGGTAAATAATGTCTTTCAGTTCAGTCACTCATTTATGTCCGACTCCTTGCCACCCCATGGACTGCAGCACACCAGGCTTCCCTGTCCATCACCAGCTCCTGGAGCTTGCTCAAACTCATCTCCATCAAGTTGGTGATGCCATTCAACCATCTCATCCTCTGTCATCCCCTTCTCCTCCTGCTTTCAATCTTCTCCAGCATTAAGGTCTTCTGCAATGAGTCATTTCTTCACAAATAATCTTTATAATGATGGTTTATTGATTGTTTCATAACATGTACTTAGTTCTATGAATATTAATATGAAAGAATCCACTTTTTTCCCATTTGAAACCAAGTTCAATGAAAGTACCAAGGCCTCCAGGGTTGGAAAATACCAGAATGAATTAAGGAAAGAGGAAGTTTACAATAGGAATTTTTGTCTTTTATCTTCCATATGAATGACATCCTACATATGTATGATCCTGACCTACATTTCTATGGTTGAAGGCTGTTTCCTGAGTGAATCACGGCTGCAATGAAATGTGCAGCTTCTGAGGTATGAAAGGATATCGACAACAGCAGTCTGACAAAGCAAGGGATTAAAGGACTCGTGTAGGACCTCGGATGGGGTAGGTTTAGAGAAGATTTTGACCCTCCATAAGAATGCAAAAACTACTTGTTTAAGAGTCTTTTCAGGCTGCTAAAGAAGATTCTGACTTTGTGCTGCTTCTTCCCCTCCTTTATCTTCGGAGAAGAGATGTGAAAAGAAAGTAATGCTTTGGGCATTGGTAATGGAGAATCATCAGAGGCGAACAGAGAGCAGTGTCTGTGAGGTGGTAGGAAGAGAGGAAGACATAACTGAGTCAATGATGATAAAGAGCCAGAGAGAGTGGGGAGAGAAAAATAAAAACAGCCCAAACTGGGGGCAGAGGAAATGGCTCAGAAAAGAAGCAAGGAGTGAGAATAGCTACGGGGTGTGACGGCAGCTTGTGGGAAAGAGAAAAGGGGAAATTTGAGGAAGATTTTCTGAGAGATATTTGTACCCTTCGTAGCACTTGAGAAACACAAGTGCAGTGTTTGAGATGCTCTGAGATTACTTTTGGTAACTGAGCTTGTTAGCTCAGTCCTGCTCTAGGACAGAACGGTGTGGTTCATGGCTTCACAAACATTACACACCCTAAGGTGAAATGCTATGAAAACCACCTTCACCATCATCTGGCCAGCACGATTTGCTGCCCCTGGATGAAATGATAAAACCCATTTAGACTGACTCATTCTATACTCAGACCACATCGCCTCTTCTCCGTTCCCCATTTTCACTTACTGTTATTTGTGTCCTCATTGATATACAAATAATGTGCTAGACTCTAACATCCTTGATGCCAGGAACTGTGTCTTTTTTATCTTTGTATTTTGAGTTATATCTGGCAGAACACGCGGGACATGATCATACATTCAGTTAGTTAACTAATCAATCAATTCATTCAAGGATACACATAAAGGTTTGCAAAATAAAAGGAGTGAAAATTCAGGAAGAGAAAGCCAAGTAGCTTTGGTTTTGTTGGTGGTATTTTAAATATTATCATTTTTATTGATCTTTGACATATTCTGATTCAGCAATATATTGGAATCTAAGAACGATCATGTACATTAGTCAGTGGTGATTTAATTACTACAACTTTGCTTACTGACCTTACCAAAACATTCTCATTTCAGCCATCTGAAACTCAATGGTTATTGCTACATTTTAACACTTCAAAAAATATCACTAATTTAAGAGACCATTTTGCTAGGAAGTTATATAAGTAGTATTAATAACACATGTCTTTTCCACCATTCTTGTCTAAAAATGAGCCACAAAATTGTCCAGTTTTAATTCTCTCAATTTTATGAAGGTACACGTGAGATCATAGCTATTGCTCCCACGTTAATTGTTTTGATTGTCTGGAAGTCTTTGTTGTCTCATTAGCTATTATCCACCTGTGTGAAGTCCAAACATAATGAAATTCATCAAACCATCTCTGGATCCACAATAGCAGTGTGCCATGAGTATAAGTATTTAATAGCTAGGTGGGATTACCCATTGAGAATCTAGATTGAAGGCATTTATACTGTTAACTGTAGGGAGTTAAAAAGGAACAAAAATATTTGTCCTCTGACAACAAGGAACTTATATACAAGATACACATAATAAATTGCTGTGCTGTGAAATGACAAGCATTAAAAACCTATATGTACATATACTTTCCCATCATGCATTCACAAACTTATATTTTCAGTTATGTGGTTGCTCTCTCAGTATCCACATATTGCTAGACAGATGTGTTTATGAACAGGTAAAGCAGAAGAGTCCAATCGAGAAAACAGGCCTGGAAGAGGAAGCCCTTGCTAGCTGTGTGCCTTCTGTAAGTCTTAGAGCTTCATATGTGATTAGGCATGAACATCTACCTCTTGAGTGGGGTCTAAAGAGAAAATGAGGTCACTCATGGAAGGGCCTAGTGTAGACCACCCCACAGCCACCTATTCTCTCTCCACATGGCATTTTATTTTGATTTCTGACTGCTCACTCGGGTTAAAACCTGCACCTCCTTAGCAGTTCTGCTTCACAGACACCAAGATTAAACAAACAAAAAACCAGAAGTGCCCTTCTGATGACTGTATACCAAGCAAATGTTTACTATGAAAGAAGCATGAAACTATTTACACAAAGAAATAGCACTAAATATATTACTGTGAAAGTTGTTTAGATATACATAAATGCTTGGCTATTTAAAATATATAAAGGGCAATTAATATAAAGGAGAGGAGATTTCCAGGAATATTGTAGAACAAGAAACTGTCACTTGAAAGGGTGTTATAAGTAAGACCTGATCAAGGAAAATTTTATTGTGTTTGCTTTTTTATGATACAATGCACACTTTAAAATTTGAAAAATTTTTAAAAAAACATAAACTCAGCCACAAAGTCAGTCAGTTCATATTTTATCAGATATAAACACTGTTAACTTTTGGTGTTTCCTCCCAATGTTTTTCTTCATACGTAATCTATGTTTTTGCCTATTTTAAATTATACAATTTGTGTGGTTTTGCATCTTGCGGTTTTTTTTTCCTCTTAGATTATATAATAAGCATTTTCCATGCTATTAAACATTTTCTGAAATTGTGATTTTTAAGGGTTGTCTGTTATCCATAAGATACATGCATAATAACTGAATTTCACCCCTTACCTATTCTTACTCCTTTATATTTATACTCATAGTTTTTCACTTTTAGAAGAACTTTAGCCAATAAGAATGATGTATTTTAGTTAAAAGTAACATTTTGACCAACATGACGTAAACTTACAGACTGGATAATGAGGAGAAAGAGATGAAAGGTAACAGCTCAGAATACAGGGCCAGCATGGAATCGTGTTATCTCTATATGCTGTCAGACAATATAACAATGCAATTGTACTTCTAAGTAAGTTGAAAACATCTTAAGAAAGTCAGAGAGTGTTTACTCATTTGAAGGAATGGACAGGAATTAAACAGTAAAAAAGGTTATATTCTTTCCGAAATAATGATGTATGTGAGACCTGAACAAACTTTTGCTGTCACACTTGGTCTCCGGAAAGTGTCCTCTATAATAACAAGATGCCACACTTAATGAACATCCAATGGCAGGATGACATCTGAGTAATAAAGCAGATGAGGAGTCCATCTCATTCCCAGGTTGAGCTCAAGTGAGCTCCAGCATAACCATCAAAGAGTGCAAGGAAGGTGGGCAGAAAGGGCAAGGACAGTAGGGAAGATTTCTTCCCTTCAGAACCACACAACTCTGTCTCGTTGGGTCTTTCCTGAATGATCCCCTCTTCCACTGTCTCCCCCCATGACAAGTTCTACACACTGTAGGCTAGCACACAGTGTCAGTTCATGGACTCAACTAAGTTATAGCAGTGTTAAGGACACATAGAAGTAGTTCAGTATTCATGACGATCAGCCTGTGTTCCTCTTTTGTGCAACACTGAAGAGTCTCTTCTGAGGTTCCATAGACCCTCCTCCTTCGTTACACTGACAGTTGAGCAACAGTGGATTGTGAAATGAAGGATTATAAGCCGGAGCCAGGAGAACTATAGCAGAAAATGAACTAAGGAAGAAGCTGGAACCAGATTATAAGAACACACTGAACAGACATGCTGGAGACAGAGATATATAAAAACCAAAAGATAGAAGTAACTGTGGAGTCAAAGTCAGACAAAAAACCTGAAACCTGAGAGATCAGGTCAGGATAAGGCACTACTGAAGAAACGAGACCTGCCTCAAATGGAAGGGTACTGCTTATTCCTCCTGATGACTCAAGATCCACAGATTGGCATCTTGGACACAGACCCAAGAGATTAATATGAATGCATTAGGTGGGAGGGGAGTTTGGGCTGGGTGGGGCGGGGAATGAATGCATGTATATGTATCGCTGAGTCTGAAACTCACACCTGAAACTGCCACAACATTGTTAATTGGCTATACCCCAATACAAAATAAAAAGTTTTTTAAAAAGATGAAGGCACTGGATTTGGTAAACCAGCACCTCTCATTCAACTCCCTGAGAACCAGCAACTTTTCTGATCTTGGAGTTGGGTCTTTCTCTCCTATCTACCCTAACTCCCATTCTCTAGTTTCACAGCAGGTTAGATGCCCTTTTGGTCAATGAGTTCGACTTACATTATATTCTTCATACAATCCTTGGATTTCTGGTTGAAACTACTATATCCAAGGCCACCTCCTCACTCATGCAAGAGATATCTCACTCCTTTCCATCTTATATGTCCTCAGCTCATTTTAAACAAGAACATTCTTTCCCAGGTTTGAAAGTGGCAAAATATGTTTGAGCAGCTCAAAATCCTTCCTATTTTCTTTGGAGTTGAGGAAGAAGGGGATTCAGAAAACAATATGGAGAAAACAGTACCCTCAGGGACGCCCAAAAGTCCTGAAAGCTCCTGTAACAGAGTAGAACCCTAAGGGGCCTTCCCAGGACAGGGCACACTCCCCACTCCCCATTTGCTCTACCTGCCTCTTGTCTGTAGAAAAACCTTAGTCAAAGAGTAAATTTAATCAGAGAAGTGAAAAAATGCAGAAACAAAGGAAAATAGTCAATCAACAAAAAATCATAATAATTTAGCATTAAACAAAGTCAGGGACCTTTTGGTTCCATGTCAAGGGCTATAGATAATACTCTAAGCCATATCCTTTGAGCTGTTTTACAAATACTGAATTCCCACCAGGTAGAGGGGGCTTCCCAGGTGGTGCTAGTGGTAAAGAACCTGCCTGTCAATACAAGAGATGTAAGAGACGTGGGTTCCATCCCTGGGTCGGGAAGATCCCCTAGAGGAGGGCAGGCAACCTAGCCCAGTATTCTTGCCTGGGAAATCCCATGGATAGAGGAGCCTGGCAGGCTACTGTCTATAATGTTACAAAGAGTGGGGCAGAACTGAAGCCACTTAGCACGCATGCACCACCAGATGGAAGTTAACTACATGGTGACCAGACTGTAGCCACGGCATGGGCTCCACCTTGCACAATCTCAAGAACTGTCCCCAAAGAAATGAAAACAAACCAGCCCCGGAACTAAAGATGAACTGAGCTTATTAGACCACCACGTAACCAAGATGATTGTTGGAGCTGACTGTGCTATTCTGCACGTTGTCCCCTCCCTCCGCTTGTACACTCCTGACCCTGAAATTCCTCTTTACTAATTTTTTTTTTTTTTTGTCACGCCAGGCAGCATGTGGGATATTAGTTCCCCAACCAGGGATCAAACCCACACCCCCCTTGCCTTGGAAGCGCAAAGTTTTAACCACTTGACTACCAGGGAAGTCCTTGAAATTCCCCTTAAAAGGCAGTTGGGAGTTGGCCTTGTACAGGAGTCCAACTTTTCCCCAGGTTGCTGGCCTCCAGAATAAAGCAGACTTTCCTTTCCTACTCACACTTGTCTCTAGAGAATGGGCTTACAACTGTTGAACCTGAATTCAGTTAACAGTCCTTCCAAAAGATGGCCCCCACAGCAGGACGGCACCATCCCACATGCTCCCTGGGCTCACATGCATCAGCTTTGCCTCAGCCTATCCTCTCTAGGTAACCCTTTCTCAGGAACTCAGAACCTGATCCGCTCATTCTTTCTCTAACCTCTTCATTATGCCAGAAAGCCCTTTTGATCACTTTATATTCTCCAGGCATAATTGAAACCTTCCTTCTCATACAATTTCTTTTTATTTAAAAATTTCTCGTACTCTCTTCAGCAGAACATATACTAAAAATTTCTCATTTTGTGGACTCACATATTCACATGTGAAAAGCAACCTCAAGGGGATTCTGGTACATATGTAGAACCCTGAAAGAGAAGTATTCACATTTTAAAATGAATAAGAATGTAGCTTATATTATTGTTTCCTTAGTTGGCACCAGAGATTGTGCTAAGTGCTTTATAGTATAAATTATATATAATTGATTTATTTAATATTTTCAACATACTATGAATCCTTTCAGTGTACCTCTTAGTTCCATTTTACAGAAGGAAAAATAGAGGATCACAAATAGCACGTGATGGGAGTCGGGACTCAAGACCAAATCCATATGACCACACCATTCGTTCTCTGGTCAGTATTCTGCATGGTTTCTTGCTTTGAATAACTCTGGCATTGCTGTCTTTGGCATTTATTTGGCAAGAAGTGTGGCACTTTCCACCATCCTGCAACAAAGACATAGTTAGTGCTCAGTCTTGGTTGCAGAATCATTTAGCTGCTCTGAAACGGTTGTGTATAGGGCTTGTTAGACTCATAAATTTCCATACTGATCACCTTTTGAGGTGGGAGTGGAAAGGAAAAACTACAAAATCACCCTGGGACTGCCATCCTGGAAAATAAAATGCAAGGCTCGTCTCCAGCGGAACCTCCCTGTTAAGGGTCACTCCTCCTCTCAGCCACCTCCCTTCCCATCCACTCTTATCAGCCCTTCACTCAGCACCCTCTGTAGTCACACTTATTTCATCAGTGTCCTACTTTGTAAATGGTCTGAGGCCCAGTTTATATTCATGGATTGTGTGTCTCCCATGCCATAAAGTAAGGTCTTTGGGGATAAAGCTTCTCTTTTCCATCTAGTAGAGGAGTTAACCGAATGGATACTGGCTTGAAGAAGTAAAGATTGTTTGGTGCCTGGCACAAGTAAGCATCCATTTATTATAACTCCCATACTAATAGTAATAATTCTTGTGTTTGGTGCTCTGGTTCAGAGAAATACCTATTTAGGAGGTCTTGAAATATCCTGACAACTCTCGTACCTTGAGCACATGACCAGAGAGGAAGACAGAGAAGGTTAGTTCACTTTATAGCAGTGATTATCAAGTAGAGACATATCTGGAGACAGATTTGGTTATCACAATTTGAGGAGTCAAGAATGTTACTGGTATGTAGTGGACAGATGCCAGGAAGGCTACCTAAACATCCTACACACCCAAACACAGGAGAGTTCCCCCCACAACCACAGCAAAGAAGTACCCATTTCAAAATGTTAGTTGCACTAAAGTTGAGAAATCCTGGTTCAGGAAAAAAGTTATTCTGAGGTCAGGTTATCAGCATTGCCTGCGTTATTTGTGGTTGGTTTGTTTGCCAATTTACTATCTGAGGCAAAGTACAGATTTTATTTTTAAGATTGAGAATACCACCATTTACATACCAGTTGTATAACACAGTTTGTTTCACCTTACATTCGAAATTACCATCTCAACTTTTTAAATTATTATTCAAATAATTTTAATTATTTAAATTATTATTTTAAATATTTTACACTATTATTAATTATTACTATTATTTTCCATTTTTGTATGCAATATAAATCCATTTCCAAATTTTTACATAAAATCTCTAGATTGGAAGGGAGAAGGCAATGGCACCCCACTCCAGCACTCTTGCCTGGAAAATCCCATGGATGGAGGAGCCTGGTAGGCTGCAGTCCATGGGGTAAGCTTAAGAGTCGGACACGACTGAGCGACTTCACTTTCAGTTTTCACTTTCATGCACTGGGGAAGGCAATGGCAACCTACTCCAGTATTCTTGCCTGGAGAATCCCAGAGACGGGGGAGCCTGGTGGGCTGCCATCTATGGGGTCGCACAGAGTCGGACACGACTGAAGCGACTTAGCAGCAGCAGCAGCTAGATTGGAAGAGATGTTAGGGATTACCTGGCCCAACCTTTTCATTTTACACATGAAGAAAGTGAGACCCAGAGTGGTCCAGGGACTTTGTAATGACAGGAGTAGACTGGATCCTACATCTCCTGACTGGTATTCTAGTGCTTCTTTACAGCATCACACAATGCAACCATTATGTAAATAAGAAGGACTCAATTTTTCTTTGGCAGAGTATTTCTTTCTAAGGACAAACTTGAGCCTTTCTGTATCTAGCGACTGTGCTAACCAGTTTCACTAAATCATAAGGTAGAAAATAACTGCTACAGTAATATATGATGAAACACTTGTCCTCTGAGGCAGACAAGATCAAACACTAAAATTCCATTTTGGAAACAGGAATTCTAAAGCCATCTGGCATTTTTTACTTTTAAGCTCTTTTAGATAATACATTTCAGAATATTATCATCGTTGCTTCAAATAATTATGTTAAGACTTCGTCTTGGTAAACAGGGCTTCCCTGATGGCTCAGAGGTTAAAGCGTCTGCCTGGAATACGGGAGACCTGGGTTCGATCCCTGGGTCGGGAAGATCCCCTGGAGAAGGAAATGGCAACCCACTCCAGTACTCTTGCCTGGAGAATCCCATGGAGGGAGATGCCTGGTAGGCTACAGTCTGGGTCACAAAGAGTCGGACACGACTAAGCGACTTTAGTTACTTACTTATTTACTTGGTAAACAGATTATTATAATAGACATTTAGATGAGGAAATCTTAAACTCTCTCAAGAACAATCTTAATAAGTATTTTTGTTCTATGTAGTTACTTTGGTGTTCCCTTCATTGACAAAAGGATTACTGGAATGGAGAGTTTAATTAATTTATTTGTAATCATGCAGTACACTAGTGGTAAAGAAAGGATTCCAGTACTCAGTTTTCTTGTTTTGTTTTGAATTTGGTTTTTTGGTTTTGTTTGCTTTTATTTTGCAAAGCAAATGCTTTTAAATTATGCATTAGTTTTAATGCCCAGCTTGTTGTTCAGCCTACATCTACCCTAGGAGGGCATGCTTCTGAGCTCTCAGATAATGTGAAATAAATGAGTAATAAAAGCTGATATTACCATTTCTGAATATTTTCTATTGAGCTAAGTTGATTTAAACATTTGTGATATGAAGATTACAGATCAATTTGCACCTTTAGCCTCCGCTACTCAAATTTGAGTTTGTGTCATTTGTCCCAAAGAAGACTCAGCAGAAATGCATGGAAAGATTAGTTTGAATCAAGCACTTCAACTCAAAGAACAATTTAAAACAAAGCCCCACTAATCATGGAAAATGTCACTAGTTCCTATTTTGATTAAAAATGAGGAACAGAAAGGAGGGTGAACAGACTGGAACTTCTTGCAGTGACTCGTTTAGGATTTATAACAGAAGGAGGAAGTTACTCTCCAGAAGTTGTGTTTGAAGTAGAAACAAATGTGTTATTGGCATATGAGTACCAGTCAGGCTGACGGCGCTATTAGAGGTAGGCACGCTGTGCAGAATAAATAGCCACTAAGTGTAGTGACAACTTTGAGTGACATATGAAGAATAAAAATGAACAATTTTTCTGATAATGTGTCAGGAAACAAATGCCTCTTTCTTTCAGAAGAAAAAGATATATATGGTTGTAAATTCCAGCAACCTTCCATCTGGTGAACTCTTTCTTCCTTAACAATACTATCATTTTGGCCCCAAACAGAGCAATTTCTAGGTGGAAATTGTTACTTCTTAGTTCATTGAAGGTTGACAACAGTTTATTCTGACTGTTTCTGTTCAGCTTTAACCATGTGTTTTATGCTAACATTGTCCTGTCTGCTGCATAATAAGAGATCTAAGAATAGTTTAGGCATTTTGTCCTCTGTAGGGCAAATGCCATCGTAAGTTCAGATGTACTACTCAGAGCAAATTCACATGTGCTTTTTTGCACCAAAACTATGTAATGTTTTAGGAGTCACCTCTTTATAAAATAATAAGAAAATAAAATTTTGTATTAATTTTTCTTTGTCAAAAATAACTCAAGGAGATGATATGGAAAAAAATTTTAGAAATTATACACTACGTGTCTGTGTCAATCATTACCATCTTGCCTTTGCCAACAAAATGAACTTGAATATTATTTAAACCTCCCCCAAGAAATTTCTGGCATGGATCAAAAAGCAGAAAAGAAACTAATGGGCCTCTACCTCAGGCTACTATGTGCACAGTTTCCCTGAATGATGGAAATCCCATGGTGACAACCTTTCATCACAGCAATAGATGTTTCCAGAGATACGGTTCTGTAAAAGTCCCTCTGAACTTAAGAAAGAAAATATTAATTAGATAGTACCGTATACTATGTCACTTTTAATTCTCCAATGCCATCTGAGAAAACTTGAATCTAATAGCAGACCAATATTTGGTTTCAACTAAGGAGAATGGTATCTGTTTGTATATCACAAGGATCTGTGAATTTAAAATAATGAAAGAAAGCTAAAGCACATTATGGAGTTATCTGTTTATTATAGGAATTCGTTAGCTATGCAGAAGACAGTTTTGCCCTTTTTAATTTCCTGACATAATTTATTATATTGAGGGTATTCTCACTTCTGCCCAGAAATTTCAAGATAGAAGCTGAAATGTTACTTTCATATGTTGTTAAAGTCCATTATTTCTGCAAGAGTTTGCATATTATGCATCATAGCAGTTGTTTCCACTTCGTGAAATGACCAGAAATTCACTCTGCCTAAATTTCAGTTTTGATCTTTGCATAATTTCAAAACTTCTCTTTGGAAAAAAATATAGCAGTTGGTTTTACTTTTACATTTAGTATTCAGGTTAAAGGTGTACAATTTGTAAGGCAGATTTGTAAGGCCCTGACCAAGAACTCACCTCCCTGTCATCAGGATTTCCCTCAATGTCTCATCTCCTCAGCTACCATGATTTCTCTTTGACGTCTCTGTGATTTCGCAGCTTCTACTTATTACTACATGCTTAGCATTTGGAAGGACAAATTAATTGACATCACTCCATAGCTTTTTTTTTAATAGACTGATGATTGTTTTGCAATATTGGTTTGATTTCTGTCATACATCAACATGAACTATCCATAGCATTATGCTTTTAAGGTTCTTCCACATTTTTGTGTCTTGATAGCTTGTTTGTTTGTTTGTTTTTAATACCTACTAATATTCCATGCTGTGGATGGTGCCACACTTATTTATCTATTTACCCTTTGAATCATTTTTAATTTAACTCTTAGCACAAATGCTATGAGTGCTTGCTATTCCCTTTGACATACGAAGAAACTAAAATATAGAAGGTTCAGGGAACCTGCAGATAGAAGTTGCAGAGCCTGCATTCAAACCCAGGTCTGCTCATTTTTCAAAGAAAAGGAATGAACCATTCCCTCTCTTCCCCAATGCAGAATCTGAGAAGAACAAGAGGCAGTGGTTCAGCATTGAGTCAAATCTTCGCTAAACTCAGAGTCTCTGAGGTTTTCTTCGTATGACTGAGGAAGTAAGGCCTTAAGGGGAATGAGGCAGCAAAAGTTCCCGTCTTCTATTCTCAGAAAACACAAAGGGAGAAGAGGATAAGAAATGAATTAAAGAAACCAGACTTTACAAAATGTTGAGGATTTCTGATTTTGTGGACGGAGAAACAATCTGAAGGGTTTTTTTTTTTAATATATTTAATTAACTTATTCCCTACTTATTCCCCAGTGGCTCAGCGGGTAAAGTATCTGCTCGCAGTGCAGGAGATGTGGGTTCAGTTCCTGGTCCAGAAGATCCCCTGGAGAAGGGAATGGCAACCCACTCCAGTATTCTTGCCTGGGAAACCCCGCGGACAAAGGAGCCTCCAGAGTCTCGTGGAGTCACAGAGTCAGACACAGCTTAGCAACTAAGCACATACAATGTAGCAGAAAATGTATGTCAGACACTGTTCTAGGAACTTCATAAATATCGGCTCATTCAATCTTTATACTAACCTATGAAATGGGTACTATTACTATCCTCATTTCAAAGATGAGGAAAATGAAATATAAAACCATTAACTTCTGTGCCCAGAAACCTGCTGTTAGTCAAGACAAGATTAAGATTTAAACGTAGGCAGTTTGGCCTTAGACCGAGCTCTTCAGCACCATAACATACTGCCCCGATAGTTAGGGAAATATTTTGTTCCTTCTTATGGTCTTAGACCACTGTTTCTCAACCTGGGGTTCAAGATCCCCTGGATCCTTCAGATGTTTTTTAAAAGGCTCTAGGGTTCTCTTCAAGATTTTCATTTTACGTTTAGTTCGCAGCTTGCACTGCAGCGTGTGTTACGAAGTCGCGTCAGTCGTGTCCATCTCTTTGTGACCCCATGGACTGTAGCCCATCAGGCTCCTCCGTCCATGGGATCCTCCAGGCAAGGATACTGGAGTGGGTTGCCATGCCCTCCTCCAGGGGATCTTCCCAACCCAGGAATGGAACCCAGGTCTCCCACATTACAGGCTGACTCTTTACCACCTGAGCCACCAGGGAAACACTGGGAAGCCCCAGTTCTCAACTTAAGTGAGGCTTAGTTTATAACTGACATAGTTTTTCCATTCTTTGGAAAAGCTACTTGTTAAGAGGGGTTTCGTGTTAGCAGGGGCCTCAAATTCAGGGCCTACCAACCAGAAATGAGAGAGCACAAAGAACTGAGGTGGGCAATAGGGTCTGACCCACTGCCCACCAACTAGGTTGTCTTCAGATATGGCTCCTGTTGTGAAAACATCTCAGGACTCCCAACTACATTTGCTTTCTGAAGGCCACTGTCTTTTGTATGTACCTCTCTTATCATCCTTCTCTCATGATGACTACCATTATCATTCTCTTTATACTGGCCAACCAGCTTCTATGTTGGGACTGCCTTGAGAGTTCTGGACAGACTGCTCGTTGCCCTCAGTAGCCACTCTCCCCTTCTTTTACAATAGAATCTTCCACTTTAGCTAGGTACATTACCCAGCAGCTAAAGGACGCCCCCTCTCAATCTACCATAGATATATGAGTGCCCCATACAACTAAGCTCTCACCAAATGAGAGGTAAGCAGAAATGTTGACCGAGACTTCTAGAAAATGTCCTTAAAAATGAGGAGACTACGGAGCATGTTGATAACGCATGTGTGAGGACAGGAGATATATGCTAAATCTCTGTACCTTCCACTCAATTGTGCTGTGGACCTAAACCTGCTCTTACAAAAAAAAGAGAAAAAATTCTTTTTTTTTTTTTCTAATGAGGGCTCTGCCTGTCTCTGCCTCCTTCCTCTTTCCTGCTACTGTAGTCAGAGATAAGATGGCTAAATTCCTAAGCCCGTCATGGACCATGGGATGGCCTTGGTAATATAAGCCACCTGCACCAGAAAAGGAAGAGGAAAGAAAAAAGCCCTTCACCAGCTCCAACTGTGTCACTCCATACTTCTTTATTAGCGGAGGGAAATATGCTTCTCTTTCATTTAATCTGAGGTCATTTTGGATTTTCCTGTGAAATGCAGCTGAACTTGATCTTCGGTGGTATAGAAGTACAGGGATGATGCTTTAGTCACTCTTCATTGAAAATATGCTTCACAGTCTCAATACAGCAGGTTCAACTGAAAAATATATTCACTGAATTGAACTTCAAAAACCACTGGAAGGGCTCAGAATTCTCCATTGAGTAATACACCAAAGTTCCTCCTGGTCTTATTGTCTACATCTAATTAAATTCATTCCAAATAAATTTTATAATTGTTTCTTTTCAGTCTTTCTTGATCAGAGGTTTCATAATAGGAAAATATTTAAATAAAATGCTTTATGAATATTCCATATGCTTAAATATATTTTATTAGCTTTTGAATAAAAGGTGACCAAAATATTGTTTTGTGCCTTTTATTGAAAACAAACTTTAGCTTTATTATTAGGGATTAGAATAGCTTTAAAAAGAAGAACTAAACTGAAAACAAGTTAGTATTACAATGTGTTTTCTGTTAAGACAATATAATGTATATTTTATATCGTATTAACAGTTATATAAGGCTCAATAATTATCTTGAGTTTTAAACTAGCAAGTTACACCAAAGCTTTTAGAAAATAAATATTTGTAAATTGGTGTGTAGGGGCTATATATAGACGTGTAAAATCCAAATATCAGTACTATAGTTTCTGGATTTTGGAAACTATAAAACCTTAGGATATTCTTTAATCATAACTTATTAGATTTCATCCCATTAAAATAATGACTATAGTTTTAGCACTCAGTTTGTTTTTCTTTTTTAATATTGAGGTATAGTAGATTTACAATAAGATATAATTTTCAGGTGTATAACATAATGATTCACAATTTTTAAAGTTTATAGTCCATTTATCATTACTGTAAAATATTGACTATATTGTTCTGTGCTATACAATAACTCCTTGTAACTTATTTATTTTATACACAGTACTAATAGTTTCTACCTCTTAATCCCCTCCTCCTATCTTTCCCCTCCCGCTTCCCTCTTCCTTCTGGAAACCACTAGTTTGTTCTCTAAATCTGTGAGTCTGTGAACTATATCATACAAGTAAAATAAAGAATATTATCAAGTTATTCTATATAATGTTTAAATATATGTAATGGAATATAGCTGTCCTATGAACAACACAGGAGTTGGGGCACCAACCAAAGCAGTGGAAAATTCACATACAGCCACCTCAGCCTCAAAAACAAAGTAATTGATAAATGACTTACCCAAGGACAAGAAGCTGAAATAGTGTGGATATAGTCAAGACTCAAACCCTAGTTGTTTTGATTCCACATATTATGATCTCTAATCAAACGCAAACTTTTCCTCACAGTTAATTTAAAGATCTATAAAATAAAAATGAAATTGCCAACATTCATTGGATCATAGAGAAAGCAAGAGAATTCCAGAAAAACATCTACTTCTGTTTCATTGACTACACTAAAGCCTTTGACTGTGTGGATCACAACAAAATGTGGAGAATTCTTAAAAAGATGGGAGTACCAGACCACCCTACCTGTCTCCTAAGAAACCTGTATGTGGGTCAAGAAGCAACAGTTAGAACTGGCCATGGAAAAACAGTGGTTCAAAACTAGGAAAGGAGTATATCAAAGCTGTCTACTGTCACCCTGCTTATTTAATTTATATGCAGAGTACATCATGCTGCGGCCAGGCTAGATGAAGCACAAGCTGGAATCAAAATTTGGGGAAGAAATACCAACATCCTCAGATATGCAGATGATACCAGTCTAATGGCAGAAAATGAAGAGGAACTAAATGGCCTCTTGAGAGGAAAGTGAAAAAGCTGGCTTAAACTCAACATTCAAAAAGTTAAGATTATGGCATCCAATCCCATCACTTCATGGCAAATAGAAAGGGAAAAAATGGAAACAGTGACAGATTTTATTTTCTTGGGCTCCAAAATCACTGCAAACAGTGATTGCAGCCATGAAATTAAAAGACACTTGCTCCTTGGAAGGAAAGCTATGACAAACCTAGACAGCGTATTAAAAACATCACTTTGCCGACAAAGTCCATATCATCAAAGCTATGGTTTTTCCAATAATCATGTACAGACGTGAGAAATGGACCATAAAGAAGGCTGAGAGCCAAAGAATTGATGCTTTCGAATTGTGGTCCTGGAGAAAATTTAGAGTCCTTCAGACTGTAAGGAGAAAACCAGTTGATCCTAAAGGAAATCAACCCTGAATATTCATTGGAAGGACTGATGTTGAAGTTGAAGCTCTAGTACTTTGCCTACATGATGGGAAGAGCCATTGTAGAGACCCTGATGCTGGGAAGGATTGAAGGCAAAAGGAGAAGAGGGTGGCAGAGCATTAGATGGTTGGATGGAATCACCACCTCAATGGACATGAATTTGAGCAAACTCCAGGAGATGGTGAAGGACAGGGGAACCTGCCGTCCATGGGGTCACAAAGAGTCAAACACGACTGAGCAACTGAACACAAAAACAAAATAAAAATTCAAGTACTGTATTTATTGAAAAAAATCTGTGTATAAGTGGAATTGCACAGCTCAAACTTTTGTTCAAGGATCTACTCTACTTATGAAACTTCTACATTCAAATAGAAAATGCTCATTAGTTCATCAATATTTCTTTTGCATCTCTTACAAAATCATCTAAAAACATCCTGTTTAAACTTTAATCAGGATTATCTAGTCTACATTTTAATCAATAATAATGATTAAAAAGAACAGTGGTTCTGTCCCTAAGTCGTTTCCAACTCTTTGTGACCCCGTGAAAGATAACAGTAGTCAATATTTATTGATTATTTATCATGTGCTGGGCATCATTTTAAGAGTTTCACGTATTCCACAAATAGAATACTGAAACTCAGAAATGAGAACAATATGCTCCAATCCTACCAATAAAGGTAGAATTGTGATTCAAATCCAAGTCAGTCTGATTCTGAATTCAAATCTCTCCACCAATGAACATACTTTGCTGCCTTCTATTAGTAACAAGGAGACTATAATTTCAATATTTTTGTCATTCCATTTTTCTGCAAGTGGAGGTTAGCCAAATTAATGCCAAAAGATTTGCCAACCAATTTGTTAAATTCAAGAAAAAGTGTAAGTCTTTCTAGTCTGCCTGAAGTGACTACGTTTTATATAAATGAGAAAATAAATTCTGTCATTATGTAAAGACTGTATCATCACAGTTATTATTTATCTTTAAGCTGCATGGGAGCCAAGGCAACAAAGCAAATATGGTGAGCTGCATAATTCTTATATCAAGACCTTGAGAAAAACATTTTTTCTAGTATCAAATTCTAAAACCCATATATTTATGAAGAAAAAGAATCAACAATGTCTTAAATATCATTTTCACAACAAAAAAAGAAGTGATATTATGTGCCCAACTTTTGGATTGTGTCTATGGAAGTCAACAGGGCAATAGTAAAGGATAACTCAAAAATAGTAATTTTTTTCAGAATTATCACAGTCAATATTTACAAATGTTCTATAGGAATCAAACTTTCACTTAACTAACACTGACACTATGTGTATAAGTTGTAAAAACCTCGTATCAGTATCAGTGCCATCAAGCCATAAAATAATGTATTCCATGATGCCTACTGTCCACATTGCCTCAGCATTTCTTTGACTTGTATGATACTATACAGAATTATACAATATCTGTGCCCTGCATCTTCCCTTTGAGCTCAAAAACCTTTCACCTATTTGTGAGAAAAACTGAAAGTGTTAGTTGCTCAGTCGCTTCTGACTCTTTGAGACCCCATGGACTGTAGCCCACCAGGCTCTTCTGTCCATGGAATTCTCCAGACGAGAATACCAGAATGGGTAGCCATTCCCTTTTCCAAGGGATCTTCCCTACCCAGGGATTGAATCCCTCTCTCTTGTATTGCAGGCAGATTCTTTGCCACCTGAGCCACACATCTAAGCAAAGCATTCTTTTGCTGCCCTACAACATATTCCCTTCATATAGCTGACACCCCTGAGCACACAGGTACAAAACCATCATGGCCACATGGGCACTGGTTCTTGCCAGCTCCCAGCTCCTCCCTAGACAGTAGACAGGCAGAGACAGGCAGCTAGAAAGAAAGTGCGAGGGCAAAGTCACCTGAGTTGACCTTTTGTGTCAAAAGTGCTTCACCTCCCCCACATTCAGCAGAGAGCTCACAGAAAGCATCCTCAGGTATGTCTGTGATAAAAGCTGCCTTTGCCTGAGCACTTGCTTTGTGAATGAGGTCACTTTAACAAGCACAGTAGAAGTGATATAATGAAGAGATGTGGGTCTTTTCCTCATTAAGACATCACGTAAAACATAGAATGAGCTATGGTCCCTCCTGAGGAACCATTTAGACATTTTAAATTCATAGTTATCATTACACATTCAAAGATAATCAGCAGCAGCAGCCTTACCTTGGATATATTGAGGCACAAAGGGAAAATGGAGCATAGGAAATTGCTTACCTAGTTCACAAAGGTACTGAGAAGCTTAATGCTTGAATTCAAAGCACTTGAACTGAAGACACAAAGCGTTATCTTCTTAGCATGCCATTGTAACAGACGTCCATATAGTCCCATCTTCCACTAATTGAACTTAGATGTTGTATGCATTTGATGATTGTGATAATGGGTGATCTGATTAAGAGCCTCCCATAGGATATTTTATCCACAAATAAAATTGTCTTTATCCTATAGGAGAAAATGTTTCTCAGCTTGAAATAATCTGATTTGTCACCACAGGTTACAAACAATGCCCTGGGCTTGCAGTGTGCAAAAATGTCTTTAAGTCAAGTGCCTGTCTTAAGAGGTTTCTTTAAAAAAGAGAATGGAAGCCTCCATTTGTACCACGTGACACGATCTTATCTGTTGTCTAGACAGTATTACCAATTCAGATCCTCTACCGTTGGGTGAATTGAGTTTAAAGGTAGAGAAAGCAAAGCTATAGTTACACTACGTAAACTGATCTGGAAAAAAGAAAATTTAACAGTTTACCTACCATGAGATTGTGCACAGTACTTGTGGTCATTCACTTAGTTCTAGAAATCTTATATAATTCGTACTCAGCACGAGTGTGTGAATTTTGTAATTACTCATGATTAAATTATGGCTTATTTGAGAACAACAGAGAATCAAAAGTTCATGAAGTTTGTTATCTACATCTCAGACTGTAAAGTAAATAGATCAAGTTTTCAGAGTTGCGTTTTTTTCTTCTTTTTTTCTTTTTTTTTAAATTTATTTTTTAATTGCAGGACAATTGCTTTACAATGTTGTATTGGTTTCTGCCATACAACAACGCAAATCAGCCATAATTATACATACATCACCTCCTTCTGAAACCTCCCTCCACAGAGATGCATTTTTTTAACCCATCAATAAGAGAAAAAAATTGCAATACCTTGTGACTTTGCACTGTTCCTATTAAACTATTTAATAAAATCTAAAAATATAAGTTATAATTGTTCATTGCTTATAAACTAGTTTTCTTTAAGAACTATATACCGTTTAAGTTTTTCATTCCTACCTTATATTATTGTGAAAGTATTTCTGTTTGAACAATGAGTATCTGGAAATAATCACCTTCCCCAGGGTCACAGCCATTCTGATCAAAGTTTAAGAGATGAATTAAGGTCTCCTTTTCAGTAAAGCAGGTATTGGTGCAGCTATACATATATATATATGTATGTATGTGGTAGTCAGGCCCTCAGAAAAGGTGATCCATTATCTCTGTACTGTAAGCCGAAGACATATACAGAAACTCACATAACTCTCCCTTCACCCATCCAAAAAGAGGTAAAAAAAAAAAAAATACAGTAAGAAGATTGATAACTATAGCCTGTTCTATTTACCTCAGAAGGAAAAATACACAGTAGCTTAAAATGAGAAAAAGGTAAATTCCTATTACTTCCAACAACTACAAAAGAACTGTGGAGTATATTCTTTTTGAAAACTATCTGCATAAATCCAATAAGATTTTTGCAAGAGATGGACAAATTTAGAAAACTCAATCTAACACAGTTAAAAAGATATAAGATCTTGATGTATATGTAGCTATTTGAGGAAAGTTCTTAGGTTTTTCCAGTAATAGAGCTGTACCTTTGCTAAAAGCTTTTTGATCTCAATTAGCTGAGTATTTACTTGGAAAGGAATCCCAATACTGAATGGGAAAGGAAAGATTAAAAATGTGGAGGAACAAAAACACTCATTTCATTCAAAAACCCTTGACCTGTATGTGGTTTCCTATGGGATCTGAATAATGGTACTCGTCATCACTTATCTCTCACTGCTTTTCAAAACATAAACTGTAATGTCATTCTTATAAAATTTCCTTATAGCTACGGGGATCTCCATCCTATTTTGCCTCTCAGCTAATTCGGCTTTATTATTTACCATTGGTGGGTCCATAATTCATGAAACATATCATTCTTTTTAATTTTTCTTATTTTTATCTTTATCTCCTATTCTCAACTTTATTAAAAATTCATTCATCCAACATTGTATTTACAAAGATATCCACAGGCCTAGGTAACCAGCTTATGCTATTGTGTTGCTGCAAAAGGGAGGTCTTAGAATTTATTTCGTGGAAATGAAGATTGTTTCCCTTCTGGAACGATCAATCAGTGCAGTCTTTTTGTGTCAAGCTTAATGAAAGTGAAAGGTCCAGTCATTTAAAAATGAATAAACTGAGCTTGGACTCAGACAACACTTATTCACCCATGAAAAGAGACCACCATGATCTGGAAATTTAAGAAACTGATTCAAAAATGACTATTTGATATTAATTTTAATTTTCTACAGTAATCCACCATTCATTATTTTTTAAAATTTTCAATCTTATATACTGTGTCCTATAGGAATGTTGCACCATTTGGAAAAAAAATATAAACGAAGCTATAGTTTCGTCACATTATGCAATTAATATTAGCCCTACCAATAAAGAACCGATGGTGAAAAAGGAGATAAACTTCAGTATCTGCTGGTATACTTCTGTTACATTCGCCATCAATTATTTCAGTCTTCATTAATTAGTTATATGAGACACAAACATGTGTTCTTCAAGGAGCTGGTCTCATTATAATTAGATAAGTATGGCTTTGTAGGGATCTACTCAGCATATTATGTAACTCACATACAGGACAGCTTGTATTAACTCTATTATAATTCCAATATATTGTTAAACTGGAATCTCATTAATAGAGAAGTGACAAAGGAATAAAGTTCTCTCAGTGTAAGCACATTTTTGAAACAAAGAGAATGAAAGAATCCTGGGAGAATGTTTGGGATAAAAGAGTATCAAGCATGTTGTCATTTTTCATATGCTTTAATAGCTTGGTTATAAATTTAGCTGGACACTAACACAGCTTTAAGGAGCAGGCAATGGCACCCCATTCCAGTACTTTTGCCTGGAAAATCCCATGGACGGGGGAGCCTGGTGGGCTGCAGTCCATGGGGTCGAGAAGAGTCGGACACGACTGAGCGACTTCACTTTCACTTTTCACTTTCACGCACTGGAGAAGGAAATGGCAACCCACTCCAGTGTTCTTGCCTGAGAATCCTAGGGACGGGGGAGCCTGGTGGGCTGCCATCTATGGGGTCTCGAAGAATCGGACACGACTGAAGTGACTTAGCAGCAGCAGCAACACAGCTTTAAATCTGATGGCAGGTAATTTTTACTCAGCTCTTAGTGACAAGCTGGAGTCATTGGTCTTTTTCACTCTGTATTAAATACATGTCAGACAGCGGTAAATGAGTTTTTAATTTGTCTAAATGGCCTTTTAGATTTCAAACAACCTTAGGATTTGCTCCAATTACTACTATTAAATATTGGAATCATTACATTATAAGTGTTATACAGTTAATAGTAAAGTCAACCATGATTTTTAATATATGTGTTTGGGGGGAGCACCATTCAAGGAAATAAGATTTGTGAAACCATTTCTCAAGCCACTTTGAAATCTACAGTCTACCTATAACTTATACTTAGAACCCTGCCATGGTCAAAATTACAATGGTCCAGGCAGCATTGTTAGACCTAACACCTTACTGCACTCAAGGGAATGAAACCTTGTCTAAGAGGCTGTGCTGTAAATGGTATCAGCCTCCTGACTTACGAATCAGCTTCACAGAATTGTCTTCTCTGTCAAGTATGACGTACACTACAGAGTGAAATTGATTGGTAGTTTATAGAAGAAAGATCTAACCTTCAGATTGTATAACCAAAACTTTCTAAGAAAATCTCTTCTGAAAGTCAAAATCCTTTTATAGTCTTAGCAAACAATGATCAGCTGGAAGATTAAGACATTACTAGGTTTTTCCTAGAAGACCAGTTAAAATGGTGGTTATTTTTCCTGTTTTATCCAGTAATAGTTTTTTTTTTTTCCTTTTTTATCCCAAAGATAAAATAGGTCATCTTAAAGTTATAAATACTTTAACTCTTTTTCACAGAAAAATAATTACAATCGTTCTCTATCTATTTTAAACGTTTTTAAGTACTTACGGAAATATATATATTTAGGACAATTCAGGTTAAAAAAAAACATGTTTAAAATACCCTGCATCCTGTCCCCAAAGAGAAAATGAAAACAATATCCGAACTTCAATGCAGGAGACCCGGGTTCGGTCCCTGGGTCAGGAAGATCCCCCGACCTGGAGAAGAGAATGCTACCCACTCCAGTATTTTTGCCTGGAGCATTCCATGGGCAGAGGAGCCCAACAGGCTATAGTCCATGCGGTTGCAAAGAGTCGGATGAGACTGAGCAATGAACGCTAGGACTACAGTTTACAGCTTCCTTCATATTCTGGCTTTTGTGTTTGCAATTTCCTTTCATGCTTTATTCCTCCTCACTCACCCTATAGAATCCAGCCACACTGATCTCTCAGCTCTACAACCATATCTAGTCCTCCCCTAGCGTTCCCCTCTTCTTGGAATGCTTATCTTTCCTCTCCTTGAATGGTCACTTGCTTATCACTCAGGCCTCAGCTTAAATATCACCTTCCCTGTCAGGCCTTTCCCAGTAATTTGTCACAAGAGGAACCCTCCTTGTTAGTTCCTATTTGAGGAATAGGAATAGTTCCTTGTTTGTGTTTTTCTTAACACATACCATCATTTGTCATTTGCCTGGTTATTTGACCTCCATCCCATTGCATGCTCCATGGCAAGAGGATCAGAATGTGTAGCTCTATACTGTAGTGTGAGTACATATCCCTGTGCCTGCCATTGGTAAATTCTCAGTAAACATTTGTTCAGTAAATTAATTGATGCCCAAGAAGAGGTCATACTGGAAAATTATTTTATGCCTTTATGTTGGCAAGTCATTTCTTTTTAAAATCGAATGCTGAGAATACTGCCTCTGTCACCACTATACAAACTAAGTCCTTGCAAAGCAATTCATTCTACAAAATTATTTTAAAATGTTTTAGGGACTCAGTTCAGTTCAGTTCAGTCACTCAGTCGTGTCTGACTCTTTGCAACCCCATGGATGGAAGCACGCCAAGCCTCCCTGTCCATCACCAACTCCCAGAGTTTACTCAAACTCATGTCCATTGAGTCAGTGATGCCACCTAACTCTCTCATCCTCTGTCGTCCCCTTCTCCTCCCACCTTCAATCTTTCCCAGCATCAGGGTATTTTCAAATGAGTTACTTCTTCGTATCAGGTGGCCAAAGTGTTGGAGTTTCAGCTTCAACATCAGTCCTTCCAGTGAAGACTCAGGACTGATTTCCTTTAGGATGGACTGGTTGGACCTCCTTACAGTCCAAGGGACTCTCAAGAGTCTTCTCCAACACCACAGTTCAAAAGCATCAATTCTTCAATGCTCAGCTTTCTTTATAGCCCAACTCTCACATCCATGCATGACCACTGGGAAAACCACAGCTTTGACTAGACAGACCTTTGTTGGTAAAGTAATGTCTCTGCTTTTTAATATGTTGTCTAGGTCGGTCATAGCTTTCCTTCCAAGGAGTAAGTGTCTTTTAATTTCATGGCTGCAGTCACTATCTGCAGTGGTTTCGGAGCCCAAAAAATAAAGTCTATCACTGTTTCCACTGTTTCTCCATCTATTTGCCATGAAGTGATGGGACTGGATACCAAGATCTTTGATTTCTGAATGTTGAGCTTGAAGTCAACTTTTTCACTCTCCTCTTTCACTTTCATCAAGAGGCTCTTTACTTCCTCTTCACTTTCTGCCATAAGGGTGGTGTCATCTCCACATCTGAGGTTATTGATATTTCTCCCGGCAATCTTGATTCCAGCTTGTGCTTCGTCCAGCCTGGCATTTCACATGATGTACTCTGCATATAAGTTAAATAAGCAGGGTGACAATATACAGACTTGACGTACTCCTTTCCCTCTTTGAAACCAGTCTGTTGTTCCATGTCCAGTTCTAACTGTTGCTTCCTGACCTGCATACAGATTTCTCAGGAGGCAGGTCAGGTAGTGTGTTATTCCCATCTCTTTAAGAATTTTCCAGAGTTTGTTGTGATCCACACAGTTGAAGGCTTTGGCATAGTCAATAAAGCAGAAGTAGATGTTTTGCTAGAACTCTCTTATTTTTTTGGTGATCCAGCAGATGTTGGCAATTGGACCTCTGGTTCCTCTGCCTCTTCTAAATCCAGCTTGAACATCTGGAAGTTCACCGTTCACATAATGTTGAAGCCTGGCTTTAGGGACTACCTATCACGAATGGCAACCCACTCCACTACTCTTGCCTGGAAAATCCCATGGGCGGAGGAACCTGGTGGGCTGCAGTCCATGGGGTCCCTAAGAGTCGGACACGACTGAGCGACTTCACTTTCACTTTCATGCATTGGAGAAGGAAATGGCAACCCACTCCCGTGTTCTTGCCTGGAGAATCCCAGGGACGGGGGAGCCTGGTGGGCTGCCGTCTCTGGGGTCGCACAGAGTCAGACACAACTGAAGCGACTTAGCAGCAGCAGCAGCAGCAGCAGCAGCATCACAAATAAAATTAAGTTCAAGATCTTTATCCTGACACACAAGGCCTCTAGAGCTGGTGGCTGCATTGCCCCCATGCCCTGCTTCCTTCTTCACACTCTGATAACGGCCAGCTGTGCCAAGCCCTATGCCTATGATTGAGCAGGCACTCCACAAGTGTTTGATAAATCAACTGCTAGCAGTTTCCTGCATTCTCCTGCCTGTTTGGGTGGTGTCAACTGAGACTGGAGAGATAGTCAGAGACCGGATCTAGAAAGATGTCTATATGACATGTTAGGGAGTAAAGCCTTTAAAGATTTAATGGGAAGCAATACAAGGGCTCTGATCGGGGCAGTGACATAAGGAAGGACTGCTCAGAGAGAAGTAGCATGTGTACCCTTCACGTGTATCCTTCAGCATTGGCGTAACTCAGCACGTCTGTATGTGATTAGCTCTAAGGGTGATTTAATAGCCCCCCACGAGAGTCAGGGGCAGAGTCTGGAAAATATTTCTAGCCAGTAGTTTCCACTGGAGTTGCATCTTGTACACTTTCAGTTCTGTCTTTTATGGAGCATGTAAGTTCTGAGTAACCTCCAAAGTCACTCAAGTAAAAATAAATCAAGAAGGATTGTGTTTTATACTTCACTTCCCTGAGTGTCCTTAGGCAGGAAGAAAGACAGGCTTGGAGGGTCTGTATCTTTCCCAGTCATTTATCTTGAAAATGTCTGAAGCAACATTGAACTTTCAATGATTTTAATTAAGGTATATATTTCCCAAGTAAAATAAACATAGGGACAAACAAAAACCTCCCTGTTTGGGTATAAGTAGCTCTAAACTTTATATATTATCTGTTGAAGTGTCAAATACTGATATAATATTTGCTAATGTTTGTGTTGATAATGGCTACACATATAAGAATAAGAAATGCAAGGACAAATTTTATTATCATCATCAAAGAACTCCTCATAAAAAGTTTTCTAAGCATCTTTTGATAACTTTTTGATAATTATGCACTAAATTAATCACAAATTGTTTATTCCCTCAGCAGTAAGGATTATTACTCGGTATTTGAGCTCCTTTTCTAATAGCTTAGGTATTGAAACTTCTCTGTGACTGTCAGCTAGAATCAGTTTTACTCATTTGTCAAAATAGTCGAGCTAATTTGACAGCATAAACCCAATGTGTGCAAAGAAAAAGGTACATTGTTCTTTAGAGATATCCAGCAGCTATGCAATGACTGGGCTTTACATTTCTCATTTTTCAAAACTAAATTCCTATGACTGTCATAAAATCTGAATTAAAAATCAGTACTGTCCAGAACCTCATGAAGTAATCTGCAGGTATTAACATGCTGATAGCCGCTGAGCTGAGAAGAAAATTAACATGCCCAAACTGGTTGCATTTTGGAATATTCTAACATCTGGGCATCAAGTTGGATGTGTATGGATAAACCTCAGCTTCTCACGGCTCAGAAGAGGATGAGTATGAAAAAGAAACAGAGGCGATCAGAAGTTTGCAGGAGCAGGCCAGGCACCATCTGGGCTATGTAGGAGGACTGCTGGGGAAAAAGGAACGTGATGGCATATGCTATAAAAGCACAGATTGTAAAGAAGGGTAGCACCCTTGTTTTGCACACGAGTAACTACATTTATATTGCAAAAGAGCCCTCTAAGACTCTAGAGGAAAAAAACACTCTGGTTTCAGGTTAGCTGTATTGCAATGTTCTCTACTGAAGGATGGGGAGGGGATGGGGATGTCCACCAATTATAGCTCAATAGGTATAAATAAGTGTTCCTGGGTGTAAATCTCTTTAACAATTGAGTAGGAATCTTGGAGGAGGAACCGTGTCTAAAATGTCTCCTGCCTTCCCCGCAGAAATGCAATGCTGGGCATGTGAGAGTGGCAGAAACTCTGTATTTGAAACTCAGAGCATCTGGGTTTAATTACCATCTGTGCTTTTATGAGAAAGTCAGCCTCTTAGCCCAACTCCTCATCTGCAAAAGAAAGAAAAAAATAATAAGGAAGTGGATGGTTAATTCCAGTCCTACTTGGGTTTTTTAGGGTTTTTGTCAGAGTTAATAGATTAATATGTGTGAAGATGTCACATAAACTGTAAAAAGCTCCACTACTGGAAGGCAATGATATTATACCTGGGGCAGAAAGATCAACAAAAAGTTGTTGGTAGACTGGTTTCAAGATTAGGATTTATTCATGACTCATCTATGGAAGGATTCCTTTCCATTTACTTCAGGGCTCTCAACCCCAACACTGTTGACATTATGAACCAGATAATTCTTTGCTGAAATGTGGAATGTGAGAGGTGGGGATTACCTGTGCATTGTAGAATGTTTAGAAACCAAACATCGCACTATGTCTAGCCCTAGATGTCAATAGCAGCCTCCCCTCCCCACTCGACCCTTATGAAGTGAGACAACCAAAACCACGTACGCGCTCAGTCACTTCAGTCATGTCTGACTCTCTGTGACCTTAGAGACCGTAGCCCACCAGACTCGTCTCTCTATGGGTTCTCCAGGCAAGAATACTGGAGTGGGTTGCCATACCCTTCTCTGGGGATTGTCTCAGCCCAGGGATCAAACCCACATCTCCTGAGTCTCCTGCATTGCAGGCAGATTCTTTACTGACTGAACTGCCTGGGAAGCCCAAAAATGTCCACAGACATCACTAAATGTTCCCAGGTGGGGGCGGGGCATAGGGGGCCACACCATCTCACAGTTGAGAACCACTGATTCAACCTAGAGACAAATCCCATTATTTTCTGAAAAAGCCATAAATGCTAACAGCAGTAGTCATCTGGGATCACTCAGTGGAAGGCACCCAGCTAAACTATTTGCCTGTATTAACTTCTTTAATCTTACAACAGCAAGGAGGTTCCAGTAATCCTCATTTCACAGATGAAGAAATGGAGGCTTAAAGGGTTGAAGCCACTTGCCCAGGTTCAAAATCAGAATAAAACAGAGCTTGCGTCTAGATGCTGCTCTGTAGGATTTCAGAGTTTTCACTCTTAACCACCCCTCCTGTTCATGCTCACATGAGATAAGCTGATCAAAACAGCCCGACTCTCTCGAACATAAGACAGAACTTGCAGAGGTGAAGCTGACAAAAGGATTAAAGCACACAGCTATCTAAAGGCTGTGGCTGCTTGGTAAATATTATTTATATGAACCATGAAACTAGGCTAGGCATTAAAAAAAATAGGCATGTCTGAAGAAAAACAGGCAGCAAGTCCTAACGTATTCATACATAATCATCATGTAATTCAATATAAACCATTTTTTACTGGGAAATTGTATTTTCTTTGTAAATATTTATATTTTCTTATTTCAGTGATGTGGAAAGAGATGAAGCTTCCAAAAGTAGGAAGCAACATTGGTAAGGGTAGGTTGATTATAGTACATCTTACTCGATGGATATGAGGGTAGAAAGCCTTCTTATGGGACCAAGAAGCTCAGGGCAAAGGCTGTTGTTCATTAAGCATCTATGTGGGTGTGTTAATGCCCTATGACTTAATATCTAGGATCTAGGCTCTTTCAAAATACAGAAACTGTCAATATTATTCCCAATTCCCAAACCCAAAAATGTAGACAAGGTAAAGTTGACCAATACGTATCAAGTCACAAAAATCAAGAGAAGGCAAAAGAAAACTTTAATTACAGAAGGATGTATAACTCAGATCATTCTCCTTGTACTGTCAATCATTAATGTCCCCTGAAATAGTAACCTGAGTAGCAAAGGTATTTAGTTTCTTAAGAGATCCATCCCTCATGGATGGTTCCTTCTCAACTGATCGTTGAACAAGATTGTAACTGCTAATTCACTACAAGGAAACCTGATTGCATTTTCTTCCAACTTCTATTCTGCTCCCCTAAATCAACCAGAATTCCTAACTTTACAAGTTGATCCACATGTTTATTTCCTCCAAGAATAATCTTGAACTTTAAAAATGTGAAGAGAATTTCCTTCTACCAATAACAAGAACAGATCAGTGTTCCCATAGGGTCCAGAAGGTCTGGTCCTTCTCCAGTCAGAGATCCTGTCTGAGTATATGCATGAAGAGTGTGCTTACAGTCTTGTTCTCATCTTCCCAGCCAGTATCACACATGTATGGTCAGTTCCCACGGCCACCCTTGCACTTTTAAGAGATGGTCCTGAGGGGAAGCGCCTGCCTCTGGGCTTGCCCCCAGAAGGCATTCTATTTGTGCCCCCTTGCTGCTTTTCATCTGATTCAGATGAACTGTCAGAAAATTCAGGTGCCCAGTTCTGTAGATGACTATGTAAGTCAGGATTCTATCTGTTACAAAGGACAGAAACCAAGATCAAACTTGTTTAGGAAGAACTGGGAAGTTATTCTCTTTCCTAAATTAAAAAGTTTAGGCATGAACCCTTCCAAATCATGGGCCCAGAGTTTTTAAGTTACAAAGAATGTTTACATTTATTGGATTGCTATTAATAGATAATGGAGATAGGTAGGTAGGTAGGTAGGTAGATAGATAAAGAAGTAGACGGATGGGCAGGACAGGTCTTACCTTCATCTTCTGCTAAGTCGCTTCAGTCATGTCCGACTCTGTGCGACCCCAGAGATGGCAGCCCACCAGGCTCCCCCATCCCTGGGATTCTCCAGGCAAGAACACTGGAGTGGGTTGCCATTTCCTTCTCCAATGCATGAAAGTGAAAAGGGAAAGTGAAGTCGCTCAATCGTGTCCGACTCTTAGCGACCCCATGGACTGCAGCCCACCAGGCTCCTTCACCCATGGGATTTTCCAGGCAAGGGTACTGGAGTGGGGTGCCATTGCCTTCTCCACCTTCATCTTCTAGATATCATTAAATGATGTGCTCAAGGTCTCTCAGCTAGTAAAGTGCACCGCTGATTACTAGTTGACTCCACTTGCTGTGAATCCTAAACACTGTGTATTTCCCAGTGTGTCCTATCTTGAAAGGATTGTATTAGACAATAGTCTTATCCTCACGATATCTAATTAATAGCAAAAAAAAAAAACCACGGATGCCCTTGAAAGCACTTTTGTGTGAAGAACTGATCTGTGCTTTACTGGTACTATCTCACTTTCTTTTCGTAAGAGGAATTCTACAGGACTGTTTTGCGGAACTTCTAACAGCATGTGCAAAGTAGAAGTGGACACTGTCTTTTGTCACTATCATACTAAAAGGACAAACAGCGGCCATGTCATTATCATCAGTATGCCGCAGTCATGTCGCTATTGCTGGCAGCAATCACAAGCACCTTGAGAGTAACTCCTAGCTCGGGCCTGTGTGCATCTGCAGGGTCTCAGAAGCCAGCACTGCATTCATTCATCATCATATCCCTTACACCAAGTGTGATTTTGGTTGAATTAATGGAGAACAAGTCCCGATGGGACATAAAATCTGCAGAATGAGTAGAGGGAAAACGGAACTCTGGAGACTTTACGAGGGCCATGACTGTAGACATTATTCTTTTTTGAAAGCGTAATGAAAATGAATCATTTCTTGAAGTTCCCATTGGTTATAAATGAAGATTACTAATTGATGAAGGACACATATAAGTTACCCTATTGTTGTGGAGCTGTATAAAGTTTCAGCAAAATTAGAATGAAAAAGTACCTCTCCTCCACCTGCACTGTAAATTCCATCCCCCATCACACCCTAGGGGGTTTTTTGCCATCAAATACCCCCTCTTCATTTGTAGGTTTACTCAATGTAAAATTACAGCCATCAGTTCCAATATTAAAACAATCCTGGCTCATCCTGGTATCTCCCTACAACAACTGCATTCTTTCCTTCCATTTAGAAAATAAAGTCTAAACTCATTGTCTCCAGTTCTTCATTTCTCATTCATTTTTCATACTGTGACTCGGTTTTCATACCCTCTATTCTGCTAAACTTGTTCTTGCCAGTTTCTGATACCATATACTAATTTCAATTTCAAAGTATTCTTCTTATCCCTTATCTTATTTGACCTCTCTCTGGCATTTGACATTATAACTCCGTTCTTAAAACTCTCTCCCTGGAAGACCACATTCCCTCGATTTCCCCTATTTACCCCTTCTCACTGAAAGCATCTCTCTTAAACGCTATTATTCCCCAAGGCTCCATTGTTAACAGTCTTTTCTGTCTACATACTCTGCTAGGAAATCTTATATACTCCTATGCCTTCAATGAGTATTGATTTAATGTCTCCCAAATCTTGGTCTCCATTAATAAATCCACAAACACTTCAGCTATCCTGCAGTTTCAGCATGCCCTAAATCAGTTGCATTATATTAAATCCCACCAATATTCACATCATTGACTCCCTGTCCCCATGAATACCAGTATTATCTATCCACATTGGAAACTTCAGTCATTCCAGATTATTCTGCCAAATCCTTTCAATTCTACTTTCTAAATATTTCTTGTATTTGGCCCATTTTTCTCATGCTCACTGCCGCTCTCAAAATATTTCTCCTGCTTGTTATGAAAAAAGCCTTTTATTTGGCCCACCTGTGTATGATCCACCTACTCACTTGCCCCCATTTCCCCATCACCACTCAATTCATCTCTAAAACAAGCTGTCAAAGGCCATTCTAAAAACCAAATCTTATCATGCCATTTTTGTGCCTAAAATACTTCAGTGGTTCCACATTACCTCAAGGATGAAATTTTAACTCTGTAGTATATCTCCCTTATAAGGCCTTTCATTATCTGGCATCTCGCAGACATATTGATCTCGATATTTACAGCCCTAGTACAAGATAGGCCTTTGATAAGCACCTACTGAAAGAATGAATGAATGAAAGAAGTCTGGAAAAGATGTCCTTAGATTTAAAAAAAAAATGTTATGTTGATTTTATTTATCTTCAACAAATAATAACTTTTATCCAGGGACTTCCCTGGAAGTCCAGTGGTTAAAACATCTTCTTCTGATGCAAGGGCTGCAAGTTTGATCCCTGGTCAGGAAGCTAAGATGCCACATGCCTCATGGCCAAAAAACCAAAATATAAAACAGAAGCAATATTGTAGCAAATTCAATAAGGCTTTAAAAACAGTCCACATCAAAAAAAAAAATCTTTAAAAAATAATTTTTACACATATATAAATTCACATTGCTTCTTTATTTTAAAGCTTAACATGTATCATCCAAAAAAATAGGGTCTTAAATTTTGCTTCTTCTTTTTAGGAAATAAATCTTTTAGGAAAAACATCTAATAAGATATTTTAGAATATCCCACAAATATATGAGGAACTCCTGAACTTGTAAATGGGCCATGTTCCAAACATTCTTTTATAACTTGGTTCTGTGAAACTTGGAATGCATTTTCTCATAGAAACAATGTTTTATATATACTTTATTTAATTTAGACTTAAATTATTTTAAAATGATTTAAGGTAGTATATAATAAAATGCACATGTCATAAACTATTAAAGTAATGAAAGAAAGTCTATTAACAATATATTTGACCTATGGAAAGTAATTATATCATAAATCTAATAAGCCTACACTAATCCAAAACCACATAGAAATAACTGAGAATCTTGTCAGCCAATACAATATGAAAGGGAGAAAATTATGGGATTCTTTTTTCTTTTTTGCTTTTTAAACCTCTTTTTTAATTCTTATTGTCTAAAATGATATATACTAATTCATCAGGAGACACATTTTCTTTGTACTAAATTCTCAGAAATTTTTCACATGGACTCATACAAGGAATGTTTAATAAACTGTTACGCAAATATGGTCTAATAGAATAAACAAAAATACTATACATAGAACTACCATCAATGAAACTGAGAACTTATTTCATTATATTCCTATAAAGGCAATTCTATAAGCAATTCAAGTAATATATACCCATATCTCTGATGCTATAACTGTATATGGAATCAAATCTGGTCATAGCCAGCATGTATCATTTAGAAGATGTTGTGTACATGCAACATCTCATTTAATCTTCACAAAAACTTTTGTGGTTAGTACAATTATTACCATTCCCATTTTACAGATGAGAAAACTGAGGCAAAGAAGTGAATAACTTGCCCAGTTCACACACCAACATTGGTAATATTCCTCTTACCATTTTTCTCCTTCAAATATTAATGATCTCATTCAAGAATTCAAAAGCAGTTGAATAACAAAATTCTTGAGTTTGAGCTCAAGACTCAAAATTCTTGAGCCTGTTGTCTTTAAGATGAGTTGCACCACTCCTACCTTTCCAATGTTATCTAACTCTTTTACCCTCTTTCCTCAGTGAATTTTTATAAAGAAATAAAATGCCTCTTACCAACCAAACGTCTTCCCACACATTAGGGCTTTACACTTGGAAAAAATACCCCTTACCTAGAAAATATTTCCCAAAACTCTTTCCATGACTGATGCTTTCAGATAACCAGATCCAGCAGAAGTCAAACTAGTTCCTCCTTGACCACGCAATCTAGAGAAGCCTACTCAGATACTCTCTAATGCATCACTAGATTTTATTTTCAGTCTGTTTATTGGTATTTCATTTATTCTGTTCTCATAACCTGTAGAATTGTGCTAACAGAAATATACTGTGAATCATAAATGCAAGTCACACTTGTAATTTTGAACTGTCTAGTTGTCACACCAAAATATATATATATATAAAGAAATTTTATTAATTTTAGTAATATATTTTCTTTAACTCAGTATATCTCAAATATTACCATTTCCATAGCAACCAATAAAAAATTAAAGAAATATTTAACATTCTTTTTTTCATGCTAAGTATTCAAAATCCAGGGTTTATTTTATATTGGCAACACACTGAAATTCAACTGAGCCACATTTCAGGTTCTCAGTTCAGTTCAGTCGCTCAGTCATGTCTGACTCTTTGCGACCCCATGAACCGCAGCACGCCAGGCCTCCCTGTCCATCACCAACTCCCAGAGTCCACCCAAACCCATGTCCATTGAGTTGGTGATGCCATCCAGCCATCTCATCCTCTGTCGTCCCCTTCTCTTCCTGCCCCCAATCCCTCCCAGCATCAGAGTCTTTTCCAATGAGTCAACTCTTCGCATGAGGTGGCCAAAGTACTGGAGTTTCAGCTTTAGCATCATTCCTTCCAAAGAAATCCCAGGGCTGATCTCCTTTAGAATGGACTGGTTGGATCTCCTTGCAGTCCAAGGGACTCTTAAGAGTCTTCTCCAACACCACAGTTCAAAAGCATCAATTCTTTGGCGCTCAGCCCTCTTCACAGTCCAACTCTCACATCCATACATGACTACTGGAAAAACCATAGCCTTGACTAGACGGACCTTAGTCAGCAAAGTAATGTCTCTGCTTTTGAATATGCTATCTAGGTTGGTTCTCAGTAGCCACATTCAAACGTTCAATAGGTTCATGGGGCTGTTGGCTGCCATACTAGACAGAATAACTTAAAATATAAACTCTTATTCACTGGTATATCTCTAGAACCTAGATTAGCATAGTCATGTCTGGCCCTTTGGGTGCTCATAATGCTATGGAATGAATAAATGAATGTGGACTATGTGGAATATAAGTGCTCTATAATGCCTATATTCTGTTAGTGCCAAATCTGCCCATGACAAAGATGACATTGTCTTATATAATTTTAGATGAATGCTAATACCTTGATTCAGCTAGTGAACTGATTGCAGATGTCTGACTTCCAGAACTGAACAAGAGTAAATGTATGTTGTTTTTAAGTAATTGAGTTTGTGATAATTTGTTACAGCAGCCATAAGAAACTAATACACTTATTGATCTCTCAAGCCACCTCATACTACATATAATTCTCTGATAGCTTGCAAAAATATTTTCATTACGATATCTGCTCCTCTCTGTGTCCATACCCCTTGGCCATGTGAATTAGCAGATTCTCTCCTTAAGAAATATGGTTGGTTTCTTCACACTATCTGTTGCTTTGGCCAGTAGAATGCTGCAGAAGCAACATTCTGCCAGCTCCTAGTCTGGGCCTCAGGAGAGCTTGCATGCTTTCTTCCTCTCATCCGGAACCCTCTGTATTTCCATGTGAATAAGCCTGGCCTATCCCACTGGATGCAAGAGACAAGGGACCCAGGTGTCCTCCGTTGTCAAACCTAACAGTGAACCATCTGCTGGACCTGTGAGTGAGGTCATCTTAGGCCAACCAACTCTCGGTCGACCTGCCAACAGCTGACTGTGGACAAATGTGCAATATCCACAGATCAAAATAACTATCTAGCTGAGCCTAGCCCAGATTGCTAGCCTATAGAATTGTGAGCTCAAAAAATTGTTGCTGTTTAAAGCTGCTAAATGTTGGGGTAGCTTGTTATGCAGCAATAAATAACCGATGTACTCCCATAAAGCAAATTCCTTCTACATGTGCTCAACCCTACCATACAAATTCAGAGAAGGAGTCTGCCAAAAAAAGAACAGTTTGTAGTCTCACTTGGGGATAGTGCCAACTACACCATTTCTTACTGGAACTCTATAGAGCTAAAATTTTCTACAGAAGCAACATTCCATCATGTTGAGTATCTCAATGAATACTTGGCTAAGACCAACGGCTCAGCATATATCACAGTAGATATAATACAAACCTGGAATTTCAAGGTAGATAAGAGTATATAGCTGTTCTAAACATTTATTAAGTATCTCGTTTCCTGCCAAATATAATTTTCAGTGACATTAAATCCATTTTGCCCAGTAAAGATGAATTTGCTTACAGATATATCTTTGATAACTGTAAGAACCAACCTGTTGAATAGGTCAGTTCCGTTCAGTTCAGTTCAGGTGCTCAGTTGTGTCCGACTCTTTGCGACCCCATGAACCGCAGGACGCCAGGCCTCCCTGTCCATCACCAACTCCCGGAGTTCACTCAGACTCATGTCCATCGAGTCAGTGATGCCATCCAGCCATCTCATCCTCTGTCGTCCCCTTCTCCTCCTGCCCCCAATCCCTCCCAGCGTCAGAGTCTTTTCCAATGAGTCAACTCTTCGCATGAGGTGGCCAAAGTACTGGAGTTTCAGCTTTAGCATCAGTCCTTCCAATGAACACTCAGGACTGATCTCCTTTAGGATGGACTGGTTGGATCTCCTTGCAGTCCAAGGGACTCTCAAGAGTCTTCTCCAACACCACAGTTCAAAAGCATCAATTCTTTGGCGCTCAGCTTTCTTCACAGTCCAACTCGTACATCCATACATGACTACTGGAAAAACCATAGCCTTGACTAGACAGACCTTTGTTGGCAAAGTAATATCTTTGCTCTTTAATATGCTATCTAGATTGGTCATCGGAGAAGGCAATGGCACCCCACTCCAGCACTCTTGCCTAGAAAATCCCATGGATGGAAGAGCCTGATTGGCTGCAGTCCATGGGGTCGCTGACAGTCGGACACGACTGAGCAACTTCACTTTCACTTTTCACTTTCATGCATTGGAGAAGGAAATGGCAACCCACTCCAGTGTTCTTGCCTGGAGAATCCCAGGGATGGCTGAGCCTCGTGGGCTGCCATCTATAGGGTTGCACAGAGTTGGACACGACTGACACGACTTAGCAGGTTGGTCACAACTTTCCTTCCAAGGAGTAAGCGTCTTTTAATTTCATGGCTTTAATCACTAACTACAGTGATTTTAGAGCCCCCAAAAATAAAGTCTGACACTGTTTCCACTGTTCCCCATCTATTTCCCATGAAGTGATGGGACCAGGTGCCATGATCTTAGTTTTCTGAATGTTGAGTTTTAAGCCAACTTTTTCACTCTCCTCTTTCACTTTCATCAAGAGGCTTTTTAGTTCCTCTTCACTTTCTGCCATAAGAGTGGTGTCATCTGCGTATCTGAGGTTATTAATATTTCTCCTGGCAATCTTGATTCCAACTTGTGCTTCTTCCAGCCCAGCGTTTCTCATAATGTACTCTGCATATAAGTTAAATAAGCAGGGTGAAAATATACAGCCTTGACATTCCATGTCCAGTTCTAACTGTTGCTTCCAGACCTGCATATAGGTTTCTCAAGAGGCAGGTCAGGTGGTCTGGTATTCCCATCTCTTTCAGAATTTTCCACAGTTTATTGTGATCCACACAGTCAAAGGTTTTGGCATAGTCAATAAAGCAGAAATAGATGTTTTTCTGGAACTCTCTTGCTTTTTCCATGATCCAGCAGATGTTGACAATTTGATCTCTGGTTCCTCTGCCTTTTCTAAAACCAGCTTGAACATCTGGAAGTTCACGGTTCATGTATTGCTGAAGCTTGGCTTGGAGAATTTTGAGCATTACTTTACTAGTGTGTGAGATGAGTGCAATTGTGCAGTAGTTTGAGCATTCTTTGGCATTGCTTTTCTTTGGGATTGCAATGAAAACTGACCTTTACTAGTCCTGTGGTCACTGCTGAGTCTTCCAAATTTGCTGGCATATTGAGTGCAGCACTTTCACAGCATCATCTTTCAGGATTTGAAATAGCTCAACTGGAATTCCATCACCTCCACTAGCTTTGTTCATAGTGATGCTTTCTTTCTTTCTTTCTTTTTTTTTTTTTTTTTTTGAGTTTACCCTGAAGTTTATCTCTTTATTTCTGATCATTTCTACAATTGTGCACACAGAAATAACTCGAACATGTGTGTCTCAAACTGAACTTCCAGAAATTTAGGTTCATATTTGACTCCATAAACATGTCTCTAAATAAATCCCAAACTCCCCAAGTCCACATATCCTTCTAGAATCCTGCACCCCTGCTGGATCACGTTTCCTTTTCTCAATGACACTGAGCTGGTATTAGAAATCATGAGTGTATTTTCCCTTCATAATATACCTATGTCCTAGACTTCAGTTTCCAAGTATCCAGAAGAATGCTTCTGATAGAGGCAGCCACCTTCTTTCTGATAGAGGCAGGGTATTACATAATTATGCCTTGTGATTCAGATGATCACACACATCCTCACCACAGTAAGGACAGGGGCTGGGGCTAATCCAAATCCTCCTGGGACGCCCTAAATCTGTAAGGAGCTGCCAAAGCTCAGCTTTTAGCTGGACAAGTCTCTCCTGGTGAAGAATACCCAGAGAGCTGTAACTCTCCTGAGGGGCAGGATAAAACTCTAGACATAAAGCAGACAACCCATCAGTATGACGCAGGAGACTCTCCAGGACAGCCATGGAGATGAGGTTTCCACACATGCTGAAGACCGTGAGCTGGGAGCAGCAGCTCAGGGCAGGCACAAGAGCCGTGAGGAGGGAGTCCATGATCCCACACAGGTTTAAGTTCAGCTCTTCAAGAGCACCTGCAACTTTTTCCAGCAGACCCTGGATGAGCTTGGGACAAAAGTTGGTCAGGGTAACACCACTCAGATTCAGGCCCTTTAACTGACAGATTTTGGGACTCTGGGACAGATGGGTCAAATCTGATTCTGTAAGCAGGCAGTTGGTTATTGAAATGTTGTGCAAGGGGATCTACAGGCATTTGAGCATCTGGTTCAGGCGGCCTCCAAGGAAAGATGGACCTTCCATCCAGAGATAGCGGAGGCACTGCAGTCTGAGGATCTGAGAGGTAAATTGCAAAAGAGCCTGATGGTCCTGTTCCTCAGCAGCAGACCCATGAATTGGGGAGAGAAGGAGTTTCTGAACATTGTTCATCTTGCCCAGGAGAGGAGCAAACTTGGCCAGGGTGGACAGCTTCTGGGTGAAATTCAGTTCCACCTCCTGGATACAGTCCAGCTTCACTATTCGGAAAACTTTCTTAATAGTGTCCTTAGACCTTGAAACAATCTTCATCTTCTTACAGCACAAGTGTATGGAGCCTTTCCGCTGCTCCACCCATGAGAAGAGGTAGGTGATACATTTGCTCCAGGTCTTTTCCTTGAGACAAAGATCTACGTACATTTCCAAGGGAGCCAAGGAGTGCTTTGTCCTTGACATGTCCTTAGCAACTGATGCCATCAGTGAACTTGAGGACACATGGGACTTGTCTCCAGACCACATGTTCCAGAAGTCCTGGCCAGTATTTCTCAAGTCCAGCACCCGCAGTTTGCACTTCCTGGGGTGAACCTCCTGGACCAGCAGGACATCAAGTCCATCCAGCACTGCTTCTAAGGTTTCTTGGTGCGGCTTCTTCATCAGCCCCCCTAGAGGCAGGCGGGCAAAGGGCCAGGCTTGCGCCATGGCCATCAGGGTCTCACTGCATCTGAGAGAGAAGGCGGCCATGAATAGTGGTGGGTAGAGCTCCATGGGCAGATACTCCAAAGAGGAGATGGCCAAGGCCTCATCTCTCAACAGGCTCATTGCTGCCAAGTTCACAAGTCTGGGTGTGTTGTGAGCACTCATCCTGACTCTTCTCTTAATGGAATCCAGCTCAGATGTGGTTCTGGGGCTGCTCAGACCTCAGTCCTGGGGGAGAACACAGGCAGTGACTCCAGATTGAGAAGTTTCTGAGTCCGTAGTGATGCTTTCTAAGGCCCACTTGACTTCACATTCCAGAACGTCTGGCTCTAGGTGAGTGATCACACCATCGTGATTATCTGGGTTGTGAAGCTCTTTTTTGTACAGTTCTCCTGTATATTCTTGCCACCTCTTCTTAATATCTTATCGAGCTCATCTTTGCGTGAAATGTTCCCTTGGTATCTTTAATTTTCCTGAAGAGATCTCTAGTCTTTCCCATTTTATTTTCTTCCTCTGTTTCTTTGCATTGATCACTGAGGAAGGCTTTCTTCTCTCTCCTTGCTGTTCTTTGGAACTCTGCATTCAGATGCTTATATCTTTCCTTTTCTCCTTGGCTTTTCACTTCTCTTCTATTCACAGCTATTTGTAAGGCCTCCCCAGACAGCCATTTTGCTTTTTTGCATTTCTTTTCCATGGGGATGGTCTTGATCCCTGTCTCCTGTACAATGTCACGAACCTCATTCCATAGTTCATCAGGCACTCTATCTATCAGATCTAGGCCCTTAAATCTATTTCTCACTTCCACTGGATAATCGTAAGGGATTTGATTCAGGTCATACCTGAATGGTCTAGTGGTTTTCCCTACTTTCTTCAATTTAAGTCTGAATTTGGCAATAAGGAGTTCATGATCTGAGCCACAGTCAGCTTCTGGTCTTGTTTTTGCTGACTGTATAGAGCTTCTCCATCTTTGGCTGCAAAGAATGTAATCAATCTGATTTCGGTGTTGACCATCTGGTGATGTCCATATGTGGAGTCTTTCTTGTGTTGTTGGAAGAGAGTGTTTGCTATGACCAGTGCGTTCTCTTAGCAAAACTCTATTAGTCTTTGCCCTGCTTCATTCCATACTCCAAGGCCAAATTTGCATGTTACTCCAGGAGTTTCTTGACGTCCTACTTTTGCATTTCAGTCCCCTATAAGGAGAAGAACATCTTTTTGGGGTGTTAGTTCTAAAAGGTCTTGTAGGTCTTCATAGAACCGTTCTACCTCAGCTTCTTCAGCATTACTGGTCCGGGCATAGACTTGGATTACTGTGATATTGAATGGTTTGTCTTGAAAATGAAGAGATCATTCTGTCATTTTTGAGATTGCATCCAAGTACTGCATTTTGGACTCTTTTGTTGACCATGATGGTACTCCATTTCTTCTAAGGGATTACTGCCCACAGTAGATATAATGGTCATCTAAGTAAAATTCACCCATTCCAGTCCATTTTATTTCGCTGATTCCTAGTATGTCAACAGTCACTCTTGCCATCTCCTATTTGACCACTTCCAATTTGCTTTGATTCATAGACCTAACATTCCAGGTTCCTGTGCAATATTGCTCCTTACAGCATCAGATCTTGCTTCCATCTCTAGTCACATCTACAACTGGGTGTTGTTTTGCTTTGGCTCCATCCCTTCATTCTTTCTGGAGTTATTTCTCCACTGATCTCCAGTATGCAGTATGTTTCATGGAAATCAGAGGAAATATTGCCATTTATATTTTTAGTGTTTAGCAGTTAATTAGATTTCAGTTGTAGTTAATTAAGTTCTGGTATGCAAAAACACTCCAGCTTATCTAGCCAGAAACATGACCAATACAGAGAAGCAGGTGTACACAAAGTTTGAGGAGCAAGATCTAGTCTTAGCTTCCAGAAATGATTCCCAGGTATAACAATGAACCCGTGTGGGAACTGCTGTTTCTCCCTCAGAAATCTAGAAAATAGGAAAAATGTAATTGCTCATTTCAAGAACACACTGTCTTAACCACAATCCACACAGCAAAATGGATGCTTGGTGTCCTACTTTTCAACACTCAAGAAGTTTGGAACAACCACACTCTTGCACAAAAACAAATGCTTCACAACCAAACATTTCATAAACAAACTTGTGCAAAGTAACAACAGAAGCATAATCATCTCATTTCTGACTTCCAAAAATTATATTTGGAAAATCCCAAATATAAGGGAAGTGGTGAAATGTAGGCTTTGACTTCCAGCCACTTCTTTTCAATAATGCATGATCCCAAGGTTGGAGTGATGTTGGGTGAGCCAAAGAACAGTAATTTTACAATGCTGTAGCTGCTAATTCACTCACAGGCCCCAGATGGGATCATCCACCTAACTAAAGCTAATTAAAAAGTTAATTCCATTAGAAGAACTCCTAAAACTGATCCTCTCAGAAGACATAGCATTTATTGAGAAGTCAATGATTTGCATTGTAGACAGACACTTTACCGTCTGAGCCACCAGGGCAGTCCTAATAGCTAATAAAACTATACATTTATATATGACTATATATCATATTTGAGGGCTTCCCTGGTAGTTCAGATGGTAAAGAATGTGCCTGCAATGCAGGAGATGTGGGTTCAGTCCCTGGGTGGGGAAGATCCCCTCGGGAAGGGAATGGCCACCTACTCCAGTATTTTTGCCTGGAGAATCCCATGGACAGAGGAGCCTGACAAGCTACAGTCCATAGCGTCACAAAGACATGACTGAGAGATTAGCACTTTCCAAATGTTGTTAGAAATGAAGTGATATGCACATTCTAATGATTTCATCAATGAGAGACTGAATCGTCCCTGAAATAAGAACAGTGTGTCGGTCCTTAGACTGTGCTCAGACTCACACCTCCCCTCCCGCTCCTCTGGTCTGCTCTGTACGCCGAGGGGCTGTCTCACACACTGTTTTTCCCAGATTCCTTTGTCAACTGCTGTTTTGCTGGATGTAGTCAATGAGAAATGCTGAACAGAGGATGGGAAAGGAAGAGAGAAGGAAGGTCGTTTCTCCCTCTCTGCCTTGGGGATCATCTCTGGCAGCATATATATTTCCTCCTTGACCCCAGCTATCATTAAAAAGCCCATCTTGGTTTCACCTTCCTTTAGATAAGCCTGAACACTAGGAGCTGATAATATCACCTCCTCCTTGAGGCTCTCTAGCAGTTGCTAATCCACATAATGATTTCTGTTTTCCTGATTGGACTCTGACTGATAAAATTATTGTAATAATTCTTTTGAGTTGATCTGCACTTTTCCCCCCTCTCCTTGGGGTAAGAGATAGTTGGTATTTGGCCTGTGATTCAAAATCAACTTTAGTGATTGTCTTTTTTTCTAATTTTTACTTCCTTCTGGCTGTGCTGGGTCTTCGTTGCTGTGCAGGGACTTTTTACTGGTTGCAGTGAGCGGGGGCTGCTCTGCGTTACAGCGCGAGGGCTTCTCGTTGCAGTGGCTTCTCCTGTTGCAGAGCACAGGCTCTAGGGTGCACGGGCTTCAGTGGCTGCCGAGTGTGGGCTCAGTAGCTGTGGCTCCCAGACCCTAGAGCACAGGCTCGATAGTTGTGGCACACGGGCTCAATCACTCGGCAGCTTGTGGGATCTTCCCGGACCAGGGATCAAACCTGTATCTCCTGCATTGACAGGAGGATTCTTTACCACTGAGCCACCAGGGATATCCAGTGACTGTCTTTTTTTTTTGTTATTTTAATGTGAGTTTATTAACTTTTCCCAGTGATCTAGTGTGTGTGGATCAAGGATTTCCTTTGACAGATGAAACATAATTGGGATAATAAAAGGGTTCTGTAAGTGCTCAGTTAGGAGACAAAAGCTAGTCTGCCTTCTCTGTTTGTTTCTCAACCTGGTTCTCCATCAGAATAGTATGGAGAGTCTTAAAAATTATTCCCACCAAGGAGATTCTGATTTAAATAATCTAGGATGAACAGTTTTTACAGTAATGGCCCCCAGATCAGTGGCATCAGTATTACCTAGGCACTAGTTTAAAAAGCAAACTGTGGGTTCTCCCCACCAACCCCCTAACAACTGAATCAGAAACTTCTTGAGGTTGGCACAGGAAATCTTTGTTTCAACAAGCCTACTAGGCATTTTGATGTACACTGAACTTTTAAGTGCCACTGTTCTAAAACTGGTGCTTCTCAAATGGCTCAGTGGGTAATGAACTGCTTATAATACAGATGTGGGTTCAATCCCTGGGTCAGGAAGATCCCCTGGAGGAGGGCATGGCAACCCACTCTAGTATTCTTGCCTGGAGAATCCCACAAACAGAGGAGCCTGGTGGGCTACAGTCCATAGGGTCGCAAAGAGTCAGACACGACTGAAGCAACTGAGCACGCACACACACACATCCTAAAATGACCCAGGTGATGCTAATGTGCAGTGGAGTTTAAGAACCACTGGTTTGGGAATAAACTATCAATAAAATCATAACTTTAATTAAACATGCAATTATTTAATACCTGCCACGTTTTGGAATTTCCTGTTGCCCAAGAAAACAACTGAAAGTGAGATTATTAACAACATTTGAAACTGTGCAGAAAGATAATGCATTAAAACAAAAAGCTGTAAGAACCGCAAATATTCAATCACAGATAATACAAAAAGAAAAATATATTATGAAATTTCTTCTTTCTGATTGAAAATAGCTAGCTAAATAGTAAATGTGCTTCAACAGTAAGGCTGAAATCCATTGCAGAATGCATGTCCAATTATCCAACATACATTTCTCCAACTTGTCTTTAATCACCCTAATGGTGCAAAGTCTTTGCTAGAGATGGTTTTAGATATCATATAATCCAGCAATTTGCAACCAGTAATTCACAGACCCAAGAGATCACAAAAGTTTTCTGGCAAGGTAGTAGTTGAAGGATGCAAATAACAGTAGCTCCAACTCAAAGTAGCATAAATGATCAAGCATATAGGCTCACTCGTTTTAGGTCCACGACTAATGACAGTTTCAGGCGCAGTTTGCCCCACCTCCATTTCTCTGCCATTCTCTTGGTTTCAATTCTCCTCCTTATATCAATCAACTTTGACTTCAAACTTGATATCTGTCATTGTAGCAAAACAGCTGCAGCAGTATCAGGCCTCTCATCACAGCCCGTACCATCCAAAGAGAAAGTGTCACTCCAGATAAACGCTGAAGAAAAACAAGAATTCTCTTTTTCTAGAAATCCTTGAAAAATATATTCTGGTTTTCCTTTAGCCCAGGTTGGTTTATGGGACCTAATCCTTGTGGTCCAGAGAATGAACTGGACCTCAATCAGGGCCAAGTCCTAGAGCTAGGGTTGAAGTTGTTTTCTCATGAGACAAATGGAAAACGAAGATACTACTGCCATAGGAAAATGCAATGAATGCCAAGAAGTCTGAAACGGCACATGTCTGCCATACCTGGGGGAGGGGGAGAGTTTTAAAATTGATAAGTAAAAAATTGTTTGAATGTTTTCTTTCAAATTAGATGCATCTTAGAACCTCCAAGAGTTTATCAGATGACCATTCATGGCAGCCAGTGGACATCAGGGGGATATTCTCAAGACTCAATCATTCAGTCAGTTTACTATCTAGATTAATACTACTAGTTTAATGCTTTATTTGTTCTTCACCTTAAGATAGTTTTTATTCTTAGTTGTGTATTGTATAATTTAGCATCTGCAAGGGACCACTGTTTTGAGACAGAAAGGTATACATATTGATGTGGTGTTCATGTTCACCCAGCACCTTCTGAACCACAGTTTTCTTATAGGAGGGTACCAACACTTTGGGACTCCCCAGGTGGCTCAGTGGTAAAGAATCCACCTGCCAGCTCAGGAGATGCAGGAGGCATGGATTCTATCCCTCGGGTGGGAAGATCCCCTGGAGAAGGAAATGGCAACCCACTCCAGTACTCTTGCCTGGGAAATCCCAAGGACAGAGTAGCCTGATGGGCTATACAGTCCATGGGGTCACAAATATTCGGACATGACTGAACGACTCGGCACAGCACCAGCAGCTCTTTCCTAGTGGGCACAATATAAGCAGGACTAGGGTTTTCCTTGGAGAAGGCAATGGCACCCCACTCCAGTACTCTTGCCTGTAAAATCCTATGGATGGAGGAGCCTGGTGGGCTGCAGTCCATGGGGTCGCTAAGAGTCGGATATGACTGAGCGACTTCACTTTCACTTTTCACTTTCATGCATTGGAGGAGGAAATGGCAACCCACTCCAGTGTTCTTGCCTGGAAAATCCCAGAGACGGGGGAGCCCGATGGGCTGCCGTCTATGGGGTCACACAGAGTCGGACACGACTGAAGCGACTTAGCAGCAGCAGCAGGGTTTTCCTGGAGGCTCAGTGGTAAAGAACCCCCCTGCCAATGCAGGAGATGCAAGAGATGCAGGTTTGATCCCTGGGTAGGGAAGATTCCCTAGAAAAGGAAATGGCAACCCACTCCAGTATTCTTGCCCAGGGAAATCCCATGGACAGAGGAGCCTGGTGGGCTGCAAAAGAGGCAGACACAATTTAACAGCTAAACAGCAACAACATTAATCATGATGTCCCTCTATCCCATAACCAAGCAGTGAACATGTGACTCTCAACAGGCCAACGAAATTCCTTTTCCTGGGACAGGAAAGAATGACAGAGCTGATTCATCTCTGTGATGATACCTTAACACGACAATTAAATTACCCACAGCTCACAAAACCCAAGAGCTTTCCAGGTTCTTGCTGTTTCTAACCTGGCCCTTGAGTATCCTTTGATGTGTGAGTCACTCATGGCCTTCCAGTCAATTCTCTTTTTGTTTGAGTTTTTCAAGAATAGGTTTCTATGGTTTGCAACATACAATCCTGAAGAGAAGCATAAAAATGATGATTATGAACATTTCCTTAAAAATGATCAACACTGAATTAATAAATTGCATATCTGATCAAAAAAATTATACAAGGCATGAATGTACCTCTAGTACTTTAAAAATCATTGTTGAAAGGGAAAATCTAATAACATTTTATCCAATCTGACTTATAATTTGTTAGGAATAAAATCTTTCTAAACTCTCAATGTGTTATTTGTGGATGATTGGTTGGGAATAGCAGCTTGAAGCCTTCTCTTTTATCTTACCATTTAGAAACAAAAGAAAAAAATTATGAAAATAAGCTAGCTTCTTTTTTAAAGCAAAACTGCTTTAAATGTTAAAATTCTAAGTATAGCTACAAAAGTGGCTTTTTGTCAAGGTTTGATGCATAATAGGCAGTAAAATTTTAGTATATATTTTAATATGTATTTAATCCCCAAAGAAACATAATGTAATATTATTTTTGGTTGATTCACCAACAGATTATGCTTTTTCTCATGCAATAAAATTCAGGAAAACTAAAGACAATTAAGCTTTTTCTGAATAAGTCATAGGAATGTAACGTACAGAACAACTATAGTTAATGATACTGTATTGTGCATTTGAAAGTTGCTGAGAGAGTTGATCTCAAAAGTCTTCATCACAAGAAAAAAAATTCTGTAGCTATGTACGGCTATGGATATCAACTATAGTTGTCATGGTGATCATTTTGCAATATATTCAAATATTAAATCATTGTGATGTGGTACGCCCAAAACTAATAGAATATTGTATTATACCTCAATTTTAAAAATAAAAATAAAATTAAAATGCTTTCTAAAGCCAAATGGTACATTTAAATATATGGTGACTAATGCACAATATATACAAAGCAATATTAAGAAAAAGAATAAAAATGTGTATAGTGCTCTTTGAAGACATATTGTCTTGGAAGTTTCCTTGCCTTTCGAATCTACATTTCACACAGATAATAATTATTTTTAACTTCTAGGCACTTTCTATAGATTATTTATCTCACTGAAACGTGTTCAAGTCAAAAAGAAAGCTGGGAAACACTGATATACCTCCTTACTTGACAGGAACCAGAGAGGTCACACAGATAACCCTAAGAGGTGAGATACAAGCAGAGTTCCTTAGACTCTCAGGGCCCATCAGACACTCTTACTTTCTGCCACCACAAACGCACTTCAGCACTTGTAGAAAAGCAAATTCTCATCAGCTTCTAGGAAATATCTGTAACTTGTTAGTTCCAAAACCATACATTTCTATGTAATTACATATACGATTGCCTGCGAACCTCCAGATGAAGTCCTGTGTTGAACCCCCACATTTTGAGGCTAAAATCTAGAGCAGTTGCCCAGGATCCACGGCACATAGGTTGATTTAAGACCTTCTCAATATTGAGTGATATTGCTAAATTAAGATTTCATACATCTGAGTTTAGAGATTGAACTTCTAATATTTATAAGAGGTGTAGAACTGACTGCCCTCCTCTAATTCTCTGCTAGAAGTTTGCTGGGACACCAAGGCAGGGAACCAAGAATGGACAGAGACTGTGTCCCTTTGGTTGCTTCTCTTGCCCCAACTAGTCAGTTTTGAATATTTCTGCTATCTCCAGCTGTCTCTGATGAAACTGATACATAAACTTACAATAATCAGGACCCCATGGCATTGAGAGTCTATAAGGAACAAAGAATAATTCAAAGTTCCCGGACAAGACTGTTCCCCTTGTAAAATGGGCTGTCCTGATAAGCAGAGGAGGGGTAGACTTAGAAGGCTGGAGAAGATGACAATATCATACCATTAATGAAGTGAAAGTCTCTCAGTCCTGTCTGACTCTTTGCAACTCCATGGATTGCATAGTCCATGGAATTCTCCAGGCCAGAGTACTGGAGTGGGTAACCTTTCCCTTCTCCAGGGGATCTTCCCAACTCAGGGATCAAACCCAGGTATCCTGCATTGCAGGGAGATTCTTTCCCAGCTGAGCCACAAGGGAAACCCAAGAATACTGGAGTGGGTAGCCTAGCCCTTTTCCAGCAGATATTCCCAACCCAGGAATCAAACCAGGGTCTCCTGCATCACAGGTGGATTCTTTACCAACTGAGCTATGAGGGAAGCACCATACCGTTAGAATACCTGTCAAAAGTTTGTGTTAGCCTCCACTGGGGTTGCAAAGAGTCGGACAGGACTGAGCGACTTTCACTTCACTAATGGTATGATATTGTCATCTTCTCCAGCCTTCTAAGTCTACCCCTCCTCTGCTTATCAGGACATCCCATTTTAAAAGGGGAACAGTCTTGTCCGGGAACTTTGAATTATCCTTTGTTCCTTACAGACTCTCAATGCCATGGGGTCCTGATTCCTGTGACATGATGAATGTCATGGGGCTAACAAAAACCTCATTTTAGACCAAGAGTTTCCATGTTCCTCTAGATAAGCCAAGAATCCTAAGCTAAATAAATAAATAAATAAATAAACAGACAAGAAAATAGAGGAAGAGTTTTAATCAACTGTAGTATCCACCAACTGTAGTGCTCCACCCAGTTGATTAGAATTCTTGTCGTGTTTTATTTCTGAAAGGATGGCCAAAAGATACATGTTTTATCAATTATTTTATTTATTTATTTATTTTTGGTGAGAACATTCAAGTTCTACTCTCCTAGGCGTATTTTTTAATTGTATGATTCAATATATATTCACTATGTTATATATTAGATTCTCGGCTCTTACTGATAACTGAAAGCTTGTATCCCTTTACCAACTTTATTCCCCAGGTCAGATTTATTCCTGACTTTATTTTATTTTATTTTAATTGAAGTAGAGTTGATTTACAATGTTGTTAGTTTTTGGTGTACAACAAAGTGATTCAGTTATTTGTTTTTCAGATTCTTTTCCATTATAGCTTATTATAAGATGTTGAATATAGTTCCCTGTGCTATATGGGAAATCCTTATGGTTTATCTCTTTTATATATAGAAGTGTGTATCTGTTCATCCTGTACTCCTAATTTATCCCCCTTTTTCCTTTTTGGTAACTATAAGTTTGTTCTCTATATCTCTAGATTCCACATATAAGTGGATACCACATTATATTTGTCTTTCACTGTCTGACATACTTCACTTTGTATAATAATCTCTGGGTCCATCCAGTGGTGGCTGCAAATGGCATTATTTCATTCTTTTCATGACTAAGTAATATTCCGATGTGTGCGTGTGTGAGAGAGAGTGTGTGTGTGAGAGAGAGAGTGTGTGTGTATGTTCAGATACACACATCTTCTTTATCAGTTCCTTCTGTTGGTGAACACTTAGGTTACTTTCATGAAAAGACACATTTTTTTCTTCAGCACTCTGCAACCAGGTCAAGAATCCAAGTGAATTTTCCCTCACCCCTCTCTTATTCTGAAATTTAGGATTCAGGCCTAATGTTCATCTCTGTTTCCTCTCTGATCTACCTTTCACTTAAATTCCAGACCATTATCACAACAGTGTTTCAGCTCCTCGACAGTTTAATCTCTGGGCTTTTGTCAGCATGGAGCCCATAAGAAGTTGCCAGTGTTGCCTTTTTGTGGTTTATCAACCTGACAGTCAGGTCCTTGTCAATTCAGTTCAGTTCAGTCACTCAGTCGTGTCCGACTCTTTGCGACCCCATGAATCGCAGCACGCCAGGCCTCCCTGTCCATCACCAACTCCCGGAGTTCACTCAGACTCACGTCCATCGAGTCAGTGATGCCATCCAGCCATCTCATCCTCTGTCGTCCCCTTCTCCTCCTGCCCACAATCCCTCCCAGCGTCAGTCTTTTCCAGTGAATCAACTCTTTGCATGAGGTGGCCAAAGTACCACACTTTCAGCTTTAGCATCATTCCTTCCAAAGAAACCCCAGGGCTGATCTTGACATCCCACAAAAAACCTACTTAATTGATAATATCCTTAAACTGTGGTAGTAATACCAGTAGATCTCCACTTGCAGAGTTTTAGTTGGAGATACCAATCACACATCTTCTTTGGCTACAACGGAAGCATAAATTCAAAATCTTCATAAAAATGTGCTGTAGAATCAAGTTTAATCTAGATTAGTGTCTGACTCCATTGTGTAGTAAACACCGTGTGATAAGTAAAATCTCCCAATATTTTTCCTGCTAATGATCTCTGTGTTTCTTTAAGTTTCCTAAGAACACTTCATTCCTAAGAAAGCTATAACAACAAAAAGGAAGTGGGGATGGATATGATCACCACAAAATTTGCCATTTGTAGGGCCTTCATATCTTAGTAATACAGGCACGAAAGTTATGTGTTTAATATTAATTGGACCCACCTGAAACAGGGAATGTCTACGCTTACTTTTTCAACTCTGAAATTCTGCTCTCTGATCTTTTCCTTTTTTGGCTGTGGTGAGTCTTCACTGCTGCAAGCGGGCTTTCTCTAGTTGCAGAGAACGGGGGCTACTTTTAGTTGTGGTGTGCCAGCTTCTCATTGCAGTGGCGTCTCTTGTTGCAGAACACAGACTCTAGAAGCACTAGCTTCAGTAGTTACAGTGCATGAGCTCAGTAATTGTGGCTCATGGGATCTAGAGTGCTGGCTCAGTAGTTGTGATACACAGGATTAGCTGCTCTGTAGCATGCGGGATTGTCCCGGACCAGGGATCCACCTGGTGTCCCTTGCATTGCAAAGCAGACTCTTAACTACCAAACCACCAGGGAAGCCCTGCTCTCTGATCTTTGAAGTTAGAGTTTTTGTCGGAGAAAACAAGAGGATTATTCATTAAGATTGTGGAATGTATGGTAGGCTGAATGTAGCACAGGTAATGCAAATGCCATATTAAATGTGAAACCACGTTTATGGAAAAGAAAAGGGGAGCTTTCAGGGAGCAAAAATGCACCGGAATATAGAAACTACAGAAGACAGAGCTAGAACATGCTTCAGATGTCTAGGAATAGCAGAGTTAAGATGTCTGTATATTAGCAGATGTGGAAAATTCCAGAATAATATTTGACAAAACCTTTTATTTCATACTTCTATTATTTGTCCAGGTTCTTCCTTCTTTCCTTCCTTCTTTTCTTTCTTTCTCTTCCTTCATTTCTACGATATAAGATTATATATTAATATGTTGCATTTAATATACTCTAGTTCTGTTCATGTTTCCCTTTCTTTGACTCTGTGGGCACCAAAAATAGTTTGCCTTTCTGATCACTGAATGGAAACTTTTTTGTATAAATTCTGAAACCTGGACCCTATGATATTGAGCATAGTCTTTCAGGGAGGCTGAACTGAAAATCTTCACAAAATTACTTTTCAATTATAATATCCTTCTGTGCAATATGGGATATGATTTCTTATCCAAAGGTTTCAAGTTAATTAGCTTGTGAATTTGCTATATTGAATACTCTTTGATCAACATGAATACCAAATAAGTGAAATTATTTACCTAGTCATTTTAGGTTTCCAAAGAGAAAAATCTCTATGTATCTAGGGAACGATTACCAGTCCATGAGTAATCCACTTTAGCTGATCAGCTGGCTGGCTGACCTGCAGGTCTCTCTGTCTCAGATAGCCCAGGTAGCACAAGCCCTGGATGAGGAGCCAGAAGCTCAAATAACAGCTCCAGAGTGTCCCTGGGAAAGTCTCTCAGCCCTTATAACTCTCAGTTTTTTCGTCTGTAAAATAGGATAAAAATATGTTCTGGTCTGCCCAGCTGGATTGTTAGAAGAATCAGAGAAAGTGCAAGTGGAAGCATTTTGCAAATGCAAGGCATTTGGGTTACAATTTTACTTAACTAGTAGTTGATATTCTCCTGCTTTAAAGCCACATTGTCAGAAAATGAAGCAATTAGTTATGGCAGTTCATATATATCCCAAAGCTAATTTTGACATAAAAACATCAAGTTCAAAGGCCCAAACCATGTGGCCTGTCCTTAGGCCTGAAAATTATTCAATGTTTCGTAAAGCTGAGATCAGTCCATTGGTGCCTCAGGATGGTACCAGCAGCAGGCCAAAGATACTCAGCTTTAGCTGGAGACCAGTTTTCCACTGTCCTCAATATTACAGTGTTCCAGCTATCACGTGTTACAACCCTGTAGGCTGGTTGATAAGAAAAATGAGGCAGGATGCAAACACCTGGGGCTCAGCTACCCTAGTGAGGTTAAGTCACTGTTAGGAATTGGGAGGCATTTCAGCAAGGGCTCTCACATTTATTTAAACTGATCTTAGCCTAAAGGTAAACTATTAACCTACTTAAGGAGCAACTAAATTAGAGTAGCAATGTAGTTTCTCAATTCAGTTATCAGAAGGACCTGGAAGGGAAGCTTGTCCATGAATGAAGACATGGTCACTTTGTTACCTAGGTATTCAACCTGGGACAAGTTACTTTCCAGAAAGTGGTAGCATCATCTTATGTTTGTGTGGTCTTTGGGATTGAAGGGGTAGAGTTCTATGAGAACACGGCTGGTAGAAACTGAACCAGCTCAAACATTAGCATCATGACAGCAATCCCACTGCCAGTGGTTAAAATTTCAGCTTTCAGTTTTCAGGTATTAAAGTAGCGAGAACAGTTTCTACAAATGAACTGATACTTTTCCCTACCTTTGCCACTTCCCAACCACGTTATATCTGGAAGCTAAGGTATGGGACCAGGACTCTGAGTGTTTCCATTAGCAGGTTGGTTTGCATGGCTAGATGAAGATGTCTGGGGGAGTCCAAATCTCATTTACCACGAGGGTCCTTTGTTTTTTTCCATTCACCTTCGGTACTGTATAACACAACAAAGTTAAATAGCATAGATTCCCAGGTTGAAGGCTAGCAATAGACTAGACCAAGTCTACTAGAGGATGCGCAGTGGAGAAGCAGAAATTTTAATAAAATCCAGGGAGCAGGGGTAGAAAATCTGATGTTTTAATTAGTTCTACCTCTTCCAGGCTTCTGATAGTTGTACAGTTATTTTCTGCTTCATCACCATGAGCTTGTTCACGTAAAACAGTAATTAATAAAGCTTTAGACTGCCTTTCCCAACAATTAAAAAAATCTGCAAGCAGAATTATTATATCATTTTATCACAGCCATTTAAAAAAAATAGGGTAATATAATTGGCAAATTGAGACTGACCTGTGACATGTCCAAGCACTTTCTTAACTGATAAATCAAGAATTGAACCAAGCATTTTTGGAGTCCCTCCAAGAACTAATACTCTATGCTTCTATTTCAAAAGGCAAAGGGATGCAGACAGCTCTTGAAATAACTGGGATGAAATTAATGTATTTAACATAACTGATAATACTAAAACTAACTTTATCAATTTAGTTTTGGTTCTTCTTTCCCTAAATGTCTTTTTCTCTTCTTCCTGCTTATTTTTTGGTAGTTGCACAAATGGAAATGAAAGGTCAAATAGATGGCATAGACAGAAGAGATGTAGGTCAAAAAATACAAACTTTCAGTCATAGGTAGAGTAAGTCCTGAAGATCAAATGTACAGCACGGGGGCTACTGTTAATAACATGGTATCATATATTTGGAAGTTGCTGACAGTAGATCTTCACCTTTATCACCACACACACACAAAAAAAAACCAACTATGTGAGTGATGAACATGTTTATTTTATTGATGTTGGTAGTTACTCTGCAACATATATGTGTATCAAATCATTGTGCTGCACTAATTATATACAATTATATTTGTCAATTGATCAATGCATGTGTGCGTAGGGGGACAAACAGCTGATCTCTCAATATTAAAGCACTGGCCATTATCAAGATTCCATAGAACTACTTATGAAATTTATCGAAAATTCCTCCTTTATCTATCTTTACTGTAAGTGGATTAGGCCTTAAAATGTTTCAGGTGAGATCCTACCTAGGGTTGCTTGCCTTCTAACTAAAGAATTTATTTAACGTTGTTGATGAGCTTTCACGTCCGCCCCCGCCGCCCATTCATAGAAGAGAAACAGGGCACTGACGGGTCTGCTCCAGTGCATTGTGCTACTAGCTGGCCTCAATCCTGACCCAGAAGGAACATCTTCAAAGCTGAATGTTAGTTTAGAGTCTGTTCCAGGTCAGTCCTTGGCATCTTTGCTGAGAAGACCTATTAATGCCAACCTCAACAAAAATAAACACAAGCCCATTAGGAAATGGACTAACACCATTCATCATTTGGCATAAGACAAATAGCACAGCCTATCAAATGATGAACCTACCAACTCAAAACTGAGTACAAAATAGCATTTCCAAAATGTTTTAGTAGGTAATATCCTATCAAAAGGTATAAAGTTTACACATGACCAACAAATTAATATACAATTACAATAACATAGTAGAAAATTCTAAATGTAATGATCTTGTGATGATCTTGTGATGATCTTGTGATGTAGTCTGAGCCAGGAATGCTTCAAAATAACAAATTGTAATTTAGGGCATTTCACTACAAATTATCCTTCATACTTGGCACAATTTAAGATACAAAGATGCATGTCTGGGTTATGGTGAAATTTTTATTATCATAAAAACAGTAAGCTGCAAAACATTAAAATATGACTAGTAATCTACTGTCTCAATTTTTGAAACACTTTCAAATATCTCCATAAATGGAGAGATTTTTAGAGTTATCAATTAGGTACAGGATTTTCTTGACCAGTAAATTCTTATAGAATGAAGCTAATTTATACTTATTTTTCAATATCCTAAAGAACTACAAATTTAAATTAGCAAACTGTATTATGCACTCGTATTGACAAGCATGTCCTTGGTTGTTCATATATAAGTATTTTAGATACTTCTTTGCATCCCTTGGAGAACTGGATTAGGACACTTTTCTGAGGTCTTTCTGTCACCGTAAGGGGCCGGTCCAGATCTGTCTCATGTGGCTTACAGACAAGGAGACTCCTGTTGTCACCTGGGCAGGTGTTGCTTCTGCTGTTAGTCATGCTAATACTCCAACACTGAGTAAGTAATGAGGGAAATGAGGTCAGGACTGGGCAGGGACAAAGCTGGGAGAAACCAACCCAGCTCCAGGGCTGGTACCCAAGGAGGCAGCCTACGTCAAATGACCAGTCTGAAAGGGCACAGTGATCCTCCAGCATGGTTGCAGCAGTCATCAGCACCTGAGATCCACTGAGAAGGTACAGTTTGGCAAAATGAGGATTCAGGCAGCAGGTGACCTGCCAAGACAGATGCCACTACCACCACAGAACCTGTGTCAGTCAGGGTCCTAGAGGAATCACACTCAGGTTAGGAAAATTCGAGAAAGTTCAAGGAAGGGACGATTTCAAAAGTTGTAGGATGAAATCAAAGGGAAAATACAATTCCTCAGTACCTGAAAATGAAAGAATTAGTCGGTCAGTCATGTCTGACTCTTTGTGACCCCATGGAACCCACCAGGTTCCTCTGTCCATGGAATTCTCCAGGCAAGAATACTGTAATGGGTTACCATTCCCTTCTCCAAGGGATCTTCCCTACCCAGGGATCAAACCTGGGTCTCCTGCATTGCAGGCAGATTTTTACCATCTGAGACACCAGGAAGCCCCAATACCTAGCTAGGCCATAACCATCCCTAACCAGAAGGGGTGAGAAGTGAAAGCAGTTCCTAGAGTCTGGAAACAGAGGACCACCTGGAACAGAGCTCTGACCTGTGGAAGGAGGCAGGCAGCTCAATGTAGCGTCAGATGGAAGAATCCAGAGATAGAAATATATAAATTCTGGCCAAACCCAGCCAGAACCAGAGGGCAAGGATTGGTAGGTTCATATGGGTTAGTGTGGACAAGAGAGGAAGAATGCGAGGTAGAAGAGGGTGGAGAAGAGTCTGGCAGAGCAAACAAAAAAAATGGTGACATAAACAGGATCCCCCAAAATATGTGGGAGTCTAGGGATGAGGGTCCAGCATCCGGAGAAGGGCCAACAGAGGGAAGCAGAATATTACAGCCTCATCAAAAAAAAAAGAAAGAAAGAAATTGCGTCAGAGGACTCCACCCACGTAGGAAGTCAGATGCTAACCATCAAACCAAGTCTGCTGGCACATGCTCTGCCAGAGATGTGGGAGGAGGAGAAAGTCCCCAGGCATGCTGGAGGACTGGCTGCAGAGCAGAAACGCTCGGTCTAGATCCAGCTCACTGATGCTTTTAGCATCGGAAGTACTTTCTGCCTGGATCAGGATTCACAGAAGAACAAGTCAGGACTGAGACTAGTGAAGACCAGCACATGGGCCAATGAGCAAACAGGAAGGAAAAGAAGTATCAAGGCCATCAGAGACTGTATTAGAATGGTCCCTGCAGGAAGTGGATGACACATTCAAGCAGGGAAACATAAGGAGAGTTTACAAAGCTGTGGGAAGAATGTGGGAAATCCTGAGAATCTACACGGGATGTGTGCTCCGCTTCTAGGCTCGGGACAGCAAGGGGAGAGGGTAGTTACAAAAGCCATAACTGCAGCCTGAGAGACGCCCCCAGCCTCCAATTGAGGGACATTATCGGCCCGGGGATGGAAGGAGGGTGGCCACCTACGGAGAGGAAATCAAGGGGGCATATCCCTGGACGCACTCTCCACCCTCTTCAGTTCTTCTGCAGGACTCCCCATTGAGGAAACCCACTCTGCCGCCAGAGGACCGTACAGGTCAATGTTGTAGGCCACAAAGAAGGATGCAGAAGGTTGGGATAGCGACACAGCAAAGCTGATAAAAATTATCCAGCACAGGCTGTCATGTCATCCTGGTGACAAATAGTGAGGTTCTTCCCATGGGATACTTATCCTTTACAAAGGAAAAATAGTAACTTTACAGTAAAAGACACTAGCAGACTCCACCTTGCCTAGATGATCAAGTTAGCATCACCAGATGCAGGTCAAAGTGGTATCACGTGCCTCCCTGTACGATTCACTGAGAAGAGATGCACACTGGAGTCTAATTATGAAGACTCATCAGACAAACCCAGACCAAGGGGCAGCTTGCAAAACAATGAGTCCTTCCACTTCAGAAATGTCAGTGGCATGAAAGGCAAAGAAAGACTGCACAGTCGTTCCTGGTGAAAGGAGACTAGTGACACGAGGGCTGAATCGGCGCGTGACAGTGCTTTCTCCTGCTACAAGGACATGGCAGGACACGCTGTGAAATTTGAATTAGGTCTGTAAATCGGGTAACGGTGTTATATCTGTGTTAATTTCCTGATTTTGACTGTTGGACTGCAGTTATGTAATAAAAAGCCCTTGTTTTTAAAAAATACATAATGAGATATCGAGGTGTAAAGATGCCCTGTGTCTACCCTCAAACAGTTCAGGGGGAAAAGGCACAGAGAGAAAGAAAAGACAGAAAATACTATAAAATGGTAAAATTTGGGGAACTCGGGTAAAGGATATATAAAATTTCCTTTACTATTTTTGCAATTTTTCTTTAAGTAGAAAATTACGCCAAAGTAAGGATAAAGATAAAAGTGATGAGACCTTGAGCAATAGCAGTGGGGTTAGAGAGAAAGGAACATATACAAGAACGATGTGGGAGGGAACATGGATCTGATTTAAGCTACGAATTTATGTGGGAGGGGTCTACACTGGACATAACACGTATGGTTTTGGCCACTGCATATTAAGGAATATCGTCATTTTTGGTACTGTTAGCATGAGTTGTTAAGTTGTCTGAATGATATATTAAATGTGCCCTGGCTAAAATTAAATGTCTATTTCTATAATTTGCTATTTTCCCATCAGATTGACACAGTCATTTAAATATTAGTAGATTCAAAACAAGATCCTAAATATTGCCATCATCAATAGTAGTAAGAGTTTAATTCTTTCCCCCGGAAGAGCAAGCAATTGTGAATTTACCCAGCAAGGGGCGAAAGAATGCCCCTGCCAAATCGGTCCCTCTTCTCCAGGGATACAGAGCCTATCAGAGCTCTTTCTAAACATCAGAAGAACATTTAGAACGCAAAATAACTCAGACCTCTGAGAGAGCAGTTACCTGAAACTGATATAGAAGCCAGTTGTAAGAGAGAGCAGTCCAAACTCTTCTCCTCTCAAGTAAAACACAAAGTTGACAAAGAAAGACATATGTCTTATAGGCTTCCATCAATCTCAAGTAGTTGCCACTATGAGAAATTAGCCCCATTTCTCTGATCATCGCATGTGTCGTATCCCACGGTACAAAGCCCAGTTTTTTAAGCTATAGTCTACTCAACAAATTCAACAAACATGTACCGAACACTCACCATTACATCAGCTTTCAATCAGGGTCAGATTTACGGGTAGGTATAACCCACTCTTGGCAGGAAATGGAGACTTAGGGGTATAACTTTTCTGCTGTATTTCTCATAATAGTGTAAGTTTTGTGTGACTAATTGTGATTATGGATTTAATGCCTAGTGAATATGAGTTTTATCTGTTTTCATTACTCCGAGTCCTAGTGAGATATTTATTGTAACTGAAATACTTCAATATTGATGGATTCTATTGAACAAGCAGCAGCTAGTGCACCCACAGTCAACTACTGGGCTTAGAAGGGGATGATATTGAGGTGAAATGGCACCCCACTCCAGCACTCTTGCCTGGAAAATCCCATGGGCGGAGAAGCCTGGTGGGCTGCAGTCCATGGGGTCGCTAAGGGTCGGACTCGACTGAGCGACTTCACTTTCACTTTTCACTTTCATGCATTGGAGAAGGAAATGGCAACCCACTCTAGTGTTCTTGCCTGGAGAATCCCAGGGACGGGGAACCTGGTGGGCCGCCATCTATGGGGTCGCACAGGGTCGGACATGACTGAAGCGACTTAGCAGCCGCAGCAGCAGCAGGCAACTGGTTACTAATTGATTGTCATTTTGAGATGCTTTAGGATCCCACAGATTCTGCAAGTGAAGTGAAAGTCGCTCAGTTCGTGTCCAACTCTTTGCAACCCCATGGACTTATGGAATTCTCCAGGTCAGAATACTGGAGTGGGTAGCCTTTCCCTTCTCCAGGGGATTTTCCCAGTCAAGGGCTGAAACCCAGGTTTCCCATATTTCAGGCAGATTCTTTACCAGCTGAGCCACGAGGGAAGCCCAGATTCCACAAGGTTACCATTCAATCCCATAGGTAACCATTAAATACCATAGATTCTGCAAGGTAACCATTAAAAATCTCTTCCTTAGGAATAACCACACCTATCAAGGTCTGCTTTAAAATGCAAATACCCTTAACGTATGTCAATGATTCAGAAGGGTAAATCAATTTATTAACTATTATCAAGGATGAGGATAATATAAGAGTATTTTCAGATCTGAAAGGGGAAGATTTTAAAGTGGAGAAAAGGGTGGAAAATAGGGAAGTGAAAGTTTTAGAGAAAGGAAAAAAAAGAAAATCTGCCTACTTCACAGCTTTCCCTGGGACTGGCCTTAAAAATAAGGCCGTAAGTATATGGTGTGTTTTCTTTAACTTTGTCCAATCTAGAAATTTTTTTCCAAGGCTACAATCTACATCCCCAATTTTGACAAACACATTGTATCAGAATGAGAGTTGAGGAGCAAGAGTGCAGGAACTCAAATAATAACTAGAATTTCCAGAGCCCATGCTTTTAAATGTGGGAAGTAACGTCAAAATCATAAGATAATCCAGGATGTTTGCTTATCTTCCCTATTTGCTTACCTTCCTATGACCTGCCATTTCTAGCATTCTCTCTCTGCCAAAAACAAAGTTTTGTTCTGACCACATAAAAGAGCATCACTGAAATCTGCGGCTGTTTGGAAGAATATCTCCAAGCATGGGGCTGAACTTCTTCAATTAATTTTCAAAGAATATTTCCTTCCATCGAGATATGTTTGGGATTTCAGGATTCAAAGCACTGTACCTTAAGCTTCATTTTCAAACTGAGCATCCTCTTTAATTTTTCTCATCACACAGAGTGTGCACATAGTGGAGAGCTCCCTGAGACCTGTGTCTGATCAGAGCCCACAGTTCAGCAGGAGGGATATTCCAACCAAGATCTAAAGGTAAACGCCAAGTGTTCTCATGAACACACTCTGGACAATGGCTTATATTTAATCACTTCAAGTGCTGCCTCTCTTTCTTGCTGGTAACTTTTATTTTAATTTTCATCTTTAGTGATCAAAAAAAGAGCAAAGAAAAACTTACAATAATTTTTCTCCTAGTTTTTTGTCATTGGAACTACATTTCTAAATTTTTCCCACTCTTGTTTCCTAAACCTAACATAATGTTATATGCCAATTATAACTCGATTTTTAAAAGAATTAAAATGGTTTTTAAATTTTAAAAATTTGATAGAATATAATAAAATCCAGGAGGGTCAACTCTCTGGTCAAACCCCACATATGTAAAATAGCATAATGCTTTCTATCTCACATAGTCATTGTAGCACATGAAGTTATATTACATACATATCTTGCACAGAATGGACACTTAGTTAATAGTTTTTTAGTCATGTCTGACTCTTTGCAACCCCTGGACTGTAGCTTGCCAAGCTCCTCTGTCCATGGAATTCTCCAAGCAAGAACATTGGAGTGGGTAACCATTCCCTTCTCCAACCTAATTCTCCTGCATTGAAGGCTGATTCTTTACCATTGCACCACCTGGGAATCCCAAATAGTAGCTATTATTTTCTAAAACTGGCATTTTAATAGCTGGCAATTCAAGAGCAAGATAGAGCCTGATAATGCTAAGAACATCAATGATAGCAGTTAGCTTATGTATGCTGCTTAATAATTTCTGATGCATTTTATATAATAATCACACAACTCTGTGAGGTAGATGGATAGTGTGATTATATTAGTTTTTCATTGCTGCATAACAAATGGCCATAAATTTACTGAATTAAATGATACAAATATATTATCTTATAGTTCTGCATGTAAGAATTCCAACAGGGGTCTCACCAAGCTAAAATCAAGGTGTCAGTAGGGCTGTGTTTCCTTCTGGAGGCTTTAGGGGAGAATTGAGTTCCTTGCTTACCCAGGTTGTGAGTGGAATTTAGTTCCTTGCAGTCATAGGACTAAGGTCCCCATTTCCTTGCTGGTTGTCAACTGACAGCCATTCCAGCTTCCAGAGGCTGCCCTATTGCTCAGCTCATGGCCTCTTCCCTCCATCAAAGCCAGCAACATTAGGATGAGTCCCATTCATTTTTTCCAGGCTTCACTGGTGGTTCAGACAGTAAAGAATCTACCTGTGATGCAGGAGACCCAGGCTTGATCCTTGGATCTGGAAGATCTCCTGGAGAAGGGAATGGCAAACCACTCCATATTCTTGCCTGAACAGGGAAGCCTGGCAGGCTACAGTCCATAGGGTCACAAAGCGTCAGATACGACTGAACCAACTAACACTTTCAGATTTGCAATCATGTTTTAAATCTTTCCTGCCTCATCTGGCACAACATCTTTCTGATTTCAGTCAGGAAAAGTTTCCCAGTTTTAAATGTTTGTGTGAGTAGATTGGGCCCACTTGAATACTCCAGGATAACTCTCCATCTCAGAGTCTGTTTCTTTAATCACATCTGCAAAGCCCCTTTTATCATGTAACATAGCAGATTCACAAGTGCTAGGGATTAAGACATAGACATCTTGGGAGATGGAGAAAGGCATGGCAACCTACTCCAGCATTCTTGCCTGGAGAACTCCATGGACAGAGGAGCCTGGCCAGCTACAGTCCATGGGGTCACAAAGAACTGAACACAACTGAGTAACTAATACAACAACAACATCTTGGGAGATTCATTAATTTTCCTCCCACTGTTATCATTATCCACATCTTCAAGAATAATGAAGATCAAAGAGAATAAGAGCCTTGCAAAGAATGCACAATAAGCAGCAAAGAATGGACCCAAATCCCCAAGTTGTTTTACTCCAAACCCAAGTCAGTGTTCTTCCAACAGTTTTTTCTCTGAAAGGCAATTTGGCATTTTTTGCTCTTGCATCATCCCTCCCTCCCACCCACATGTAAACCCACACTTCCATTAACTATATTTAAGGCTGACATTCTTCAGGAATTAATGCATTTTCCAAAGCTTCCAAAAAGAGCCAAAGTTGAGTTGCATTTCTACTGATTTTGATGTAATTTCTTCCAGGACTTACACCATTGAAAGCATTATTTTGCCAACAATTGGATACTTTCAGCTGGAGCTATAAAGAAAATATATTTTCTGAATGGCTGAGCACTAAAAGAAGTTTACACTTAGGTTATCTCACAATTCTTCTCAAAAGATGTACTTAACAATTTGATACTGAAATGTTCAACATTCATTTGAGATAGGACTGACCACTTCACATTTCCTAGAAAATAGTATTTCCAGGCTCCTATCTTGTTACTAGGATTTAGAAACATAATTTCAAATTTATTTTCATGTGATTTCAGTTGACCAGTAAGTGTTTATTAAACCTATTAATAAATATAAAATGGTGATAGGCAACTCAAGGGAATATATGATTAAATGGAAAATTGTAGAGCCCAGACTATAGTCTGCAAACAATCATGTTCCTGAAATATAAGGTGACTATTCTGACTAGAAGTAGAAAATGCTCTTTAAAGAAAGGTGAACAGTAAGTTCAAGTTGGTTGTATGCAGAAATATAGAAAACATGGTAAAAGCCTGGACCTTTGTTGGCAAAGTAATGTCTCTGCTTTTTAATATGCTATCTGAAGGAGATCAGCCCTGGGATTTCTTTGGAAGGAATGATGCTAAAGCTGAAACTCCAGTACTTTGGCCACCTCATGCAAAGAGTTGACTCATTGGAAAAGACTTTGATGCTGGGAGGGATTGGGGTCAGGAGGAGAAGGGGATGACAGAGGATGAGATGGCTGGATGGCAACACGGACTCGATGGATGTGAATCTGAGTGAACTCCAGGAGTTGGTGATGGACAGGGAGGCCTGGCATGCTGCAATTCATGGAGTCGCAAAGAGTTGGACACGCCTGAGCAACTGAATTGAACTGAACTGAGGTTGGTCATAACTTTCCTTCCAAGGAGTAAGCGTATTTTAATTTCATGGCTGCAATCACCATCTGCAGTGATTTTGGAGCCCAAAAAAATAAAGTCAGCCACTGTTTCCACTGTTTCCCCATCTATTTTCCATGAAGTGCTCGGACCAGATGCCATGATCTTAGTTTTCTGAATGTTGAGCTTTAAGCCAACTTTTTCACTCTCCTCTTTCACTTTCATCAAGAAGCTCTTTAGTTCTTCTTCACTTTCTGCCATAAGGGTGGTGTCATCTGCATATCTGAGGTTATTGATATTTCTCCCGGCAATCTTGATTCCAGCTTGTGTTTCTTCCAGCCCAGTGTTTCTCATGATGTACTCTGCGTATAAGTTAAATAAGAAGAGTGACAATATACAGCCTTGACATACTCCTTTTCCTATTTGGAACCAATCTGTTGTTCCATGTCCAGTTCTAACTGCTGCTTCCTGACCTGCATATAGGTTTCTCAAGAGGCAGGTCAGGTGGTCTGGTATTCCTATCTCTTTCAGAATTTTCCACAGTTTATTGTGATCCACACAGTCAAAGGCTTTGGCATAGTCAATAAAGCAGAAATAGATGTTTCTCTGGAACTCTCTTGCTTTTTCCATGATCCAGCAGATGTTTGCAATTTGATGTCTGGTTCCTCTGCCTTTTCTAAAACCAACTTGAACATCTGGAATTTCAGGGTTCACATATTGCTAAAGCCTGGCTTGGAGAATTTTGAGCATTACCTTACTAGCATGTGAGATGAGTGCAATTGTCCAGTAGTCTGAGCATTCTTGACTGGCTTTACAGTCTGACAAATACTGGGCCAAATTCTGGCTTTTTCCTTACCAGCTCTTTATCTTTGAGCAAGACACTTGATTACTTTAAGACTCAATGTTTTCATCTATAAAATGGAGATGATGATATTATCCAATTCATGGAGTTGTCAGGAGAATTAAATGAGCTGCTATATAAGAAGCACATAGCATCTAACAAGTAGAAAACACTCAATAACTTTTAGCTGCTATTATTATCATGATTATTAACAATGGTGGCAATGAAATGGAAAGAGAAGAGACAAAGGTCATTTTGAAGGCAATATGATCCCCAGACTTTCTAACTTATCACTAATACTTAATTGTTTAGGAAGTTGGTACAGCCTAAAACCTGACTCAATCTAGATCTTCACTCCAAATATGTCACCCTAAATCATTTCTGCCTACATAGGGCAAAATATGGTCAGGATTGTACTCTAAAGACCTCCAATTTAACAAGGCTGCCCAACAGAGCTTTCTACAGTGAAATAAATGTTCTGTATTGGAACTGTGCAATATGATAGACACTAGCCACTATTGAGCCATAGAAGTGTGGCTAGTGGAGCTGATGCTGAATATTTTGGCCACCTGATGCAGAGAGCCAGTTCACTGGAAAAGACCTGATGTTGGGAAAGATTGAGGACAAGAGGAGAAGCAAGCAACAGAGGAGAAGATCCAATTCAATGGATATGAGTTTGAGCAAACTCCAGGAGATAATGAAGGACAGGGAAGGCTAGTGTGCTACAGTCCATAGAATAAGTCCATACTCTAGAGTCACAAAGAGTTGGACACGACTTAGCAACTGAACAACAACAAGTGCAACTAAGGAACTATTTCTTTAAAACTTTAGTTAATTTCATCTTATTAATTAATTAGCAAATTTAATCTTACTTAAAAGTGAATGTCCACATGTGGCTGGCGGCTACCTCCCCAGACATTGGCACAGCTGCTATGATAGCCAAGATGGTCTGTGATCAGAATGTGAACCCTTCAGTGAAAATGTACGGGGTGTTGCTGGCTGCTGGTTCTGAGTACAGACAAGGTATTCATAAGATGACTCCAAAACCTGGAGTAGACTAGAAAAAAAGCTGAGGCCACGATCCTCTTAGATCTAGAAAGCCCAACTCTTCACTGTACACTTCAAAGCTAACTATCGAATACATTTACATTATCCAATAGTTTACATAAATTTGAAGGATGGGTAGAGAAAAGGAAATGAATTAGGAGGTAAGAAAAGGAAATGAATTAGGAGGTAAGAAAATGAAATAGGGGACACTAAAGACAAAAGTCCAATTTCCAATCAGGAAGAAGTTGTGGTCGACCTGCTCCTCCCAGTCTCTGTGCACAAGTGAAACTCGGGGTGGAGGAAGAAACAAATAGTTTGATTTCACTTCCTTTTTTTTTTTTTGCCTTCTCCATCTATTCCTCCACTTCACTTCCAACTTTACCCTTCAGCTAACTGCTTCCCTCCTCTGTCTTCTTCCCTAATAGTGGCAGCACAGAAAGAAACACAAACATTCTGGAAAGTTCATTCTGTCTTTCCTAAGAGAAGCAGAGGAAACAGGGTAGGACAGATGGAGAAACTGTGATTCAGTTGAACCGAAGGCCTCAGCTGATCCCTCAGAGGGTTTGTTGGTGGAAGAGCGTGAGTGGCCCCTTCAAAAGGTCATGAATTGTCCTGAACTGATGCAAAGAGGCTAGTCCTTTGAATTTTCCACAGTCCCAATACCAGATAGACCGGAATGCAGGCTGTCCCTAGGGGCAAAGGCATAGACTTGAGCAAGGCAGCTTCCCTTTGGCAGAGGACGGTGCCTAGAGAAAGAGGGAATTCTGGAGAGGAAACTGACTATCTGAGCAACCAATGCTCCAGGCTGTTGACAGACAGAGTTCAGTTCAGTTCAGTCGGTCAGTTGTGTCCGACTCTTTCCGACCCCATGAATCACAGCACGCCGGGCCTCCCTATCCATCACCATCTCCCGAAGTTCATTCAGACTCACATCCATTGAGTCGGTGATGCCATCCATCTCATCCTCTGTCGTCCCCTTCTCCTCCTGCCCCCAATCCCTCCCAGCACTGAGTCTTTTCCAATAAGTCAACTCTTCGCATGAGGTGGCCAAAGTACGGGGGTTTCAGCTTTAGCATCATTCCTTCCAAAGAAATCCCAGGGTTGATCTCCTTCAGAATGGACTGGTTGGATCTCCTTGCAGTCCAAGGGACTTTCAGGAGTCTTCTCCAACACCACAGTTCAAACGCATCAATTCTTTGGTGCTCAGCCTTCTTCACACTCCAACTCTCACAACTATACATGACCACAGGAAAAACCATAGCCTTGACTAGACGGACCTTAGTCGGCAAAGTAATGTCTCTGCTTTTGAATATGCTGTCTAGGTTGGTCATAACTTTTCTTCCAAGGAGTAAGCGGCTTTTAATTTCATGGCTGCAGTCACCATCTGCAGTGATTTTGGAGCCCCCCAAAATAAAGTCTGACACTGTTTCCACTGTTTCCCCATCTATTTGCCATGAAGTGATGGGACCGGATGGCATGATCTTCGTCTTCTGAATGTTGAGCTTTAAGCCAACTTTTTAGCTCTCCTCTTTCAATTTCATCAAGAGGCTTTTTAACTCCTCTTCACTTTCTGCCATTAGGGTGGTGTCATCTGCATATCTGAGGTTATTGATATTTCTCCCGGCAATCTTGATTCCAGGTGGTGTTTTTTCCAGTCCAGCATTTCTCATGATGTACTCTGCGTATAAGTTAAATAATAAGGGTGACAATATACAGCCTTGACGTACTCCTTTTCCTATTTGGAACCAGTCTGTTGTTCCATGTCCAATTCTAACTGTTGCCTTTTACTCCAGGTGTTTCTTGACTTCCTACTTTTGCATTCCAGTCCCCTATAATGAAAAGGACATCTTTTTTGGGGTGTTAGTTCTAAAAGGTCTTGTAGGTCTTCATAGAACCATTCAGCTTCAGTTTCTTCAGCATTACTGGTTGGGGCATAGACTTGGATTATCGTGATATTGAATGGTTTTCCTTGGAAAAGAACAGAGATCATTCTGTCGTTTTTGAGATTGCATCCAAGTACTGCATTTCGGACTCTTTTGTTGACCATGATGGCTATTCCATTTCTTCTGAGGGATTCCTGCCCGCAGTAATAGATATAATGGTCATCTGAGTTAAATTCACCCATTCCAGTCCATTTTAGTTCGCTGATTCCTAGAATGTTGACATTCACTCTTGCCATCTCTTGTTTGACCACTTCCAATTTGCCTTGATTCATGGACCTGATATTGCAGGTTTCTATGCAATATTTCTCTTTACAGCATCGGATCTTGTTTCTATCACCAGTCACATCCACAGCTGGGTATTATTTTTGCTTTGGCTCCGTCCCTTCATTCTTTCTGAAGTTATTTCTCCACTGATCTCCAGTAGCGTGTTGGGCACCTACTGACCTGAGGAGTTCCTCTTTTAGTATGCTATCATTTTGCCTTTTCATACTGTTCTTGGGGTTCTCAAGGCAAGAATAGTGAAGTGGTTTGCCATTCCCTTCTCCAGTGGACCACATTCTGTCAGACCTCTCCACCATGACCTGCCCGTCTTGAGTGGCCCCACAGGCATGGCTTAGTTTCACTGAGTTAAACAAGGCTGTGGTCCTAGTGTGATTAGATTGACTAGTTTTCTGTGAGTATGGTTTCAGTGTCTCTGCCCTCTGATGCTCTCTTGCAACACCTACCATCTTACTAGGGTTTCTCTTACCTTGGGCGTGGGATATTTCTCCATGGCTGCTCCAGCAAAGCGCAGCCGCTGCTCCTTACCGCCACCCTTCCTGACCTTGAAAGTGGAATAGCCCCTCTAGGCCCTCCTGCACCCATGTAGCCACCGTCCGACAAACAGAAAGAGCCCATAAAAGTGGGGCGGAGAGGGGAGGCGGCAGGGCAGCAGCCACTGAGGTTGGGTCCCAGGCTTTGCCACCAGCGAGAGAACTCCTGTGATTGGGTGGGATAGCTTTTAAACCACCCCTGAGGAAAAGGTTTATGTCTCATTCTTAAATGTCTCCAAGGAGCTCTTTCAGAATATGATATGCCCTTTAACACTGATCAGCAACATTCATAGTTAGGAAGTTCTTTCTGATATCTAACCTAAATCTCTCCTACTTCAATTTCAAACTACTCCTTTTTCCATCTTTAATGAATTAGGAAAAGATCTGGTAATCATTGTCACTTACCTCATAATTTTCATGTTTAACTTTATCAGGATTTACTAATACCTAAACATTTTCTCCTATGCGGCATTTTGTCCTACTTAGCTATTGCCTGCTTTTTAACTCTTGAGAAATATTGTTTAATCTTTTTAGTTCATTTTCTAGATTCTTTATTCCTTTATTTATGGAGCTTCTTTATTCCATAAAGTATGGAGGCCAAATTTAATGAGTCTTTAAAACACCATGATTAATGAAGTCTTTGTTCAGACATTTGGCATATTACAACCTAACATGGGTTAGCTTTCAAATTCCCTTTAACTATCCCTACATTAAAAATGTACATCAGATTGTTTAACCTCAAGGAAGAAATAATTTTCCCATGAGACCTATTTATAAAGTAGGATAGTATCTTCCCTTATAGAGGAAGCTAAGGTAAACTATTAATGACATGTATTAAATACAAAATGTTCTTAATGTTCATTCTCTCCAAATAACCTTTAAAATAACAAGACTCATTTTACCTATTAGAATTTGGTTTTGAAAGACAAATATCTTAATTATTATTAGCTCAGTAATCAATACTTGGGAAGTTACTGTTTTTTCTGAGTACAGCCTCCATAATCCCATTGGCTAATGTGAGTTTTTTGACACGTAATATCTTTCCTGACGTGTACAAAATTAGAAGGAAAAAAATGAATAGAGCTTCCTGACAGATTTTTCTGTTAGTATGTAGACTTCAAAAGAATTACAGGAAAAACAAAGCTCAAATTTTGTGTTTTAAGGAACATATGGAGAAAATACAAAAAAAGAAAATTCATTTTCTACTTGATATGTCAAAAAGAAAAGCAATTTAAAACATTTACAGTGGTTTCTATATTCTATTTAAGTGTAAATTTTATATTTATACATGGGAAGTAAGTATATCATATATACTTGTATTTGGGGACACAGCCTCCTTAAATGGACCTCTGCCTGATACTTCTATCATCTCCTTCTAAAAGTTGACTACCCACAAATGCATGTCAATTGGAAAGTATGTTGACACTGTAATTTGGGTCTCCTCTGGCCTGTAGGTACGGTGACTATCACCTCTGCCTCTTGGATTTATATTGCCCTTGAAAAAGTGAAAGTTGCTCAGTCATGTCCGACTCTTTGTGACCCCATGGACTATACTGTCCATGGAATTCTCTAGGCCAGAATACTGGAGTGTTTGCCTTCCCTGGAGAAGGATCTTCTCAACCCAGGGATCAAACCCAGGTCTCCCGCATTGCAGGCAGATTCTTTACCAGCTAAGCCACAAGAGAAGCCTATATCTTCTCCCAATTCTGACTATGAGCCCTGGGTTTACTCCTCTGATGCTGCTGTTCCCACAGGTTGGGAAGAGCAGCTGAGCTGTTTCACAAAATCCCTTTGCACAAAAATACCTTCCCCATTTCTTCCCAGTCATACATTCAGATGTGAAGAATGCTTTATATTTTGGTGATAGGTACTATCTAGGCACTAATTTATTTAATTCCATACTAAACTTGTAATATAAGTGCTATTGTCATTATTCTACATTTTAGAAAATTAAATTCAGAGAAATTAAATATCTTACCCAAGCCACATACCAGTAAAGGGCAGAGACAAGATTTGAATAGGTATTTCTGACCCTAGTGCACAAGTGTTTCCCATTATCCATTGTATATCCCCTGCCATATATAGCCAGGACAGCTTAGTGGTGCAAAGGGATGGTGGAGTTAAACTGTTAAAAGTGTTCCAAAACCACTTCTCAGTTTATGACCTACTTGGCATCTCTACATTCCAGGTCCATGATGTGTAAAATGGATATAATATTAATAATAGTGAATAGTTCATAAAGTTGGTATAAGCATTAAATATGATCGGGTGTAAGGTAATGGTTACCATGTAGTGTCATTAAATTAGCTGTTATTATTATTTTATTTTTAACATGTGCTAAGAAGATCCTGTGCTGTGTGTTTAGTTGCTCAGTCGTGTCTGACTCTTTGTGGCCCCATGGACTGTAGCCCGCCAGGTTCCTCTGTCCATGGGATTCTCGAGGCAAGAATACTAGAGTGGGTTGCTATCTCCTTCTCCAAGGGATCTTCCTGACCCAGGGGTCGAACCCATGTGTCCTCTGTCTCCTGCACTGCAGGAAGATCCTTTACCCATTGAGCCGCCAGGGAAGCCCTAAGGTCCTGGTGGTGGTGCTTTAGTCACTAAGTTGGGTCTGACTCTTTGAGACCCCATGGACTGTAGCCCACCAGGCTCCTCTGTCCATGGGATTTTCCAGGCAAAGATACTAGAGTGGGTTGCCATTTCCTTCTCCCAAGAAGATCCTACTGAAAAGCAAATGATATAAAAGTGGAAGAGGGGCAGTAACACATTAATTCAACAGCGCATGTGGAGTCTGAAAGCTGGTAACTGGTCACCTAGTAGATCTGTAGGGAAATGAATAAGAGCAGGTATATTTGTTGAACAAGGTAGATCTCCCTCAAGGTAGTGCTATAGTGGACAATGACTGGGAGCAAGGGACACTAGAAGCCCATATTTAAAATTATATATGTGGAAGAATAATTATAAAACTACTTGGAGTTATATACGGGACCTGTATTAAATCTAGGCCTTAAATTTTTATTATTTCCTAGTTTGGCTCAAGGTCTGGTGCTTTGTAAAGTCCAGAGTGTGTTTGACAGCATTCCAAATATCCTTTATTCGTCTTGATTTGACTTTCAACTTCTTTACTTAAGATTTTACTTCTTTGTCAGCATTTCAGAGGAGATAGCCTGCCTAAGAAGCAGATTTCATGGCAGCCTTCAACTCTATCCTGGTACCAAGATCTTAAAATTCTCTGATCAGCTTGCCACACTTTAGGAGTTAAAGCCTTGGTGGCATGATCAAATGCTGAGATTCCATTGAGAACTTCATCTAGGATTTCAATCTGATTCCCTGTACATGCTAGTTGCAAGCATATAAAAAGTTTCTATTGGTTTATAGTGATTCCTTATGTAAAAAATTAAATCATGCAGAGGAAACGGTCATGGAAGTGACTAAATCTTCAGAGGAAACATGAAACCATTTATACCTTTGCCTTTCCAACTGGAGCACAGTCAGAGGAATTCAGATTCCCAGTAACAGTTCAATAAGCACTCTATTAGAGTAGTAAGAACTTGAATGCCTACTTCATAACACAAAACCAATGGGTGTGCACCATATTATTATGAATTCCTCAGTGAATTTTTAGTAATATCTAACATTCATTCTAGTCAAGGCTATGGTTTTTCCAGTAGTCATGTATGGATGTGAGAGTTGGACTGTGAAGAAGGCTGAGTGCCGAAGAATTGATGCTTTTGAACTGTGGTGTTGGAGAAGACTCTTGAGAGTCCCTTAGACTGCAAGGACATCCAACCAGGTCATCCTAGAGGAGAGCAACCCTGGGATTTCTTTGGAAGGAATGATGCTAAAGCTGAAACTCCAGTACTTTGGCCACCTCATGCAAAGAGTTGACTCATTGGAAAAGACTCTGATGCTGGGAGGGACTGGGGGCAGGAGGAGAAGGGGACGACCGAGGATGAGATGGCTGGATAGCATCACTGACTCGATGGACGTGAGTCTGAGTGAACTCCGGGAGTTGGTGATGGACAGGGAGGCTTGGCGTGCTGCGATTCATGGGGTCGCAAAGAGTCAGACATGACTGAGCGACTGAACTGAACATTCATTCTTTTTGTGTCCCTCCAATAAAATAAACCTTAATAGTAAGAATGAGTATGCTATCATGGCATGTGTTTTTGTTAGTGTATCAAAAGCACCAACTAACAGTATTTTAATCGAAATTCCATCAATTTATAGTGAACCCTACTTCACTGGTTGTTGTTGATTAGTTGCTAAGTTGTGTCCCACTCTTTGTGACCCCATGGACTGTAGCCCACTAGGCCCCTCTGTCCATGGGATTCTTCAGGCAAAAATACTGGAGTGCATTGCCATGATTCACTCCAGGGGATCTTCCCAACCCGAGGACTGAACCTGCATCTCCTGTGGCTCCTGCATCTCCTGTGGCTCCTGCATGACAGGCGGATTCTTTACAGCTGAGCCACCAGGGCAAAAACAAAAATGGCCTGGATTCAACAAACCACACAGAATGGGAGTGAAAGAAAAGATAATTCATTAGCAAGGTGTGAGATGAATTAGAAGGGTCGTCAAAATAATGGAGGCATGGTGAAGCCAGAAAGAAACCAAATACTATTTTGTGGAACCAATATGATTTAAATGCAAACAGCAAAGGACAGAGGCAATCCCAAGAATTAGAATTACCTGTATGATGATGGCGTGTGTGTGTGCATGTGTAGAAATGGAGCCTCAAAAAGGCTGAGTAAGGTCATAGTGTTATGGCAGAATGTGGATTCAAAGCTAGGTCTTTGGCTTTGAAGTTGGTGTGCAGCAAAAGGGCATGGTTCTTCTCTAAATACACCGTGAACAAAGGAATAGGATCTGCTAGAGAGTGTCCTGATAAAAGATACAAGATACAATAGAAAAAGACACCACTATCTTTGAAGAATAAAAACACAATAGGAAATAAGAATAATGTTAAGACAAATAATAAGATATAAGCTGGATAAATATATGCTAAAAAGATATATAGGAAAGATGCACTCAGAATAAGTAGCATTGTTTTTAATATATCATTTGTTAACACAGAGTCCAAAAATTACCTCATATTCTGTGATAATATTTGGAGTACTTCCTGAAGTCAAAAAAAGATTAAGTGATAAGACATTTTAAATCTGAAATTTTAATATTTTCCATATTCTTTAGAAATTGGATGTGATGTTTTTCCATCCAAGAGTGTCAAATGCTCTCTACCTCTGTAGACATGTTGTTCTTGAACATTTATCTCAGAATAGAGCCATCATCAACTCACAGTTTAGTCATGAAGTTCAAGAGCTGAAACTCAGAGACTTGTCCATATAAATGAACATGTTTAACCTGTGCAGCATGACAGAAACTAAAATGTTTCTTTCTAATGGATGAATCAGAGCATAATACAGACCTTCCCACAAAGGAACTTGACACTTTTTAAACATGCAATTTTAAAACCATTTAGTAAGCACAAAAGATTTCAGTTAATGTTAAATTTAGGAGAAGTAATTCACAGTAGAAGTCCTTCGCTGGAATTTGACTCTACATTTCAGTTGTCCTCAACCTTGACCATGTATCAGAATGACTTGCAAAGCTTTATAAAAACACCTGCTGAGTCAGACTCCGAAGGTGCAGCCTGGACTTACTTGTCTGGGGAAAAAAAAAAAAACAATTCTACAGATGACTTCAATGCACAAACAAGATTGAGACTTCTGATATAAGTTCATAAACACATAAATGGTTCTTCAGTCACGTTTCTCTGTGGGGAATTAGTTAGGATATTGCCATGCAAACCTAAAAACTAAAGTGTTCCCTGACAAGGAGAGTTTGACCACTTCTCAGAAGAGTTACCTCAGTTCCACAGAACAGCTGTAATTCCACAATCTGTGCACCTCCAGGCGATCCCACTTTCAGCAGCTGCGATAAATTCCAAGCATATTTCCAATGCAAACCACCCCAGCCTTTGAATCTAAATCCCTCCAACTCTCTCCTAAACTTTAACTGTGTAAGTGTAGTTCAATTTTCCATTTGCCTGTATTAGTCAGCTAGAATGGTTTAAAGATTTATAGATAGAAAAGCTCACATATGATTCATATTTTACTGTAATCAAATATTAACTGGGTTGCTCATGCTACCAAGTATTTGTCTACTAGGGACACTTGAAAATGATTATTTTCAATGAATCTGGGCTTTAAAAAAAAAAAAAACTGATAGTTGACCTTAATAAATATTTATTGGCATTCTACTATGGTTGGACATAGTGACATGCACTGGAAATATAATAATGCCCTTAATTTGCTCTTATTCTAATCGGAGAGCATTCACTTGACAAACATTTATTGAATGGAAACAAAGATATATAAGATGTAATCTCTGCATTCTGGGACATCCCAGAGTACATGGAGAGGCAGATTTATACACAGAACTTCCTCTTCCATTTGCTAAGTGTCATGACAAAAGTATTATGAGGTGCTGTGTGATCACAAAGGAAAAGCTGTCTATATGGGGAAAAAGTCAGTACCTGCTCTTTAGAGAAAGTAGCATCTACAATGGAAGAACAAATGGAATTTCCCAGAGGAAAAGAAAGAGTATTCTGAACAGAAGTAGTACATGCAAGTCTCAGAAATAAGAAAATCATGGCTGTCTCATGGAAGAATGACTTCATGGAATATTTAGCCACAAGACTCATCAACTCTTTCTCCATTGCCAACATGGTCGTCATACCTGATGACTGCACCAGAGCTGTAGATAACCATCCAGCTGCACTGCCTCTAAGCTCTTTAGTTCCAGTCATCATACAGAAAGGTAAAATGATGGAGAACGTCTCTCTCTGCCACACTGTCTTTGAAATAGGACGTCAGTCTTCTCCTGCCTTTGGACTCAGACTTGAACTAGACCACAGGCTCTCCTGGGTCTCCTGCTTACTGACCACAGCTCTTGGGACCTCTTAGCCTCCATAACCATGTAAGCCAATTTCTTATAATATGCATGTGTACGTGTGTGTATTCACGCATAAGTATGTGTGTCTTATGAGTTCTGTTTTTCTATAGGACCCAGACTAATACAATAGCATCAATAAACAAAATGGATGAATGAATAATGGTATGTATAGTTAAAATATGGTGGGGGAATAAGGATACAAAGCTAAAGAGATATCAATAATAATAATACTACAAATAGATTATGCCTTAATGATATGCAAGATCCTCAGTCAAAAACGTTTTAAGTGGGCAATCTCATTTAATCTTCAAAACACTATGAGATGTGTGTTTTTATTAGCTCCATTTTAGAGAGAAAGTCACTGAAGCTGAGAGAGATGAGGTAAATTTCTAAGGTCACATTATTAAAAATGTTTTAATTCATTTCCAAAATAGAAATACTTTTCTTCATTATTTCAGTTCTTTTAAATCAATGAACTAATCAAGCAGCAAGAATGTACTGAGCCCGCTACTATGTGCCCTTCGTGATTTCCTCTCAGGAAATGAAGCTGCTGACGGTGAGTGCAGGCATCTTCTTGGCTTCAAGAAACATCAGGTCAAAAGTACTCCAAACACATGATGCCTCTGGACAACCTTCCATTTTTCAGTTCTATGACTAGCTACTTGCAATAGAAATAAGTAATTATAAGAGCAAAACAACTACTAATTACAAGCAGCTGTAAATAAGAAAAACTTAGTTCAATGAAGCATATAACCCATGTGTTCCATTTCAGAAGTGTGCTGTCCAGGTCATTAGTAACATGGGAATCATTTTTTACTCTAGAAACCAAAAAGTCTGTCCCTGGTAAACTTATAAAATAAAAACTAAAATAAACACAAAAACAAACACCTTTTTTCCCCCTCACACAGCCATCTAGACCATGAATTGGCCAACTTTCCCCATAAAAGACCACAAAGTAAATATTGTCGGCTTTGTGGGCCATATAGTCTCTATCACAACTGTTCAACTCCGTAGCTGCAGCATGCCAGACAGCCATAGACAATAAGTAAATTGACATGCTTATACATCCAATCAAACCGTATTTCTGAAAATAGATGGTCAGCTGGATTTGGCCTGAAGGTTGTAGATTGCCCAATCCCTGGTCTACAACATTTGATACCATATTCCCAGATTAGAAAACATAAGTAGTCTACTCACTCTGATGAAAATTATTAATTGATGAGATCTAATCTGATGAATATTAGTATATATCCAAAAGAATAGGTTGAGAACGGGTAAAATGTAGCAGTGTTTACAGATTTGTGTCTCTACTTGAGCCTATAGTAAATAAATAACTAATAAAGAACCTGTGTCACTAAAGAATCAGAGTGGTTACCATTTTAAGACAGGACCCTATCATTTATGTCAACATCATCTTTCATTGGCAGGTTCTTAAATATTATTGGTTCCTTCACATAAATTCTACTTTACTGTGGATATTTAGGTATCATAGACAAATCAGATTTGTTATTTACCCCATGATTTGCTGACTTGTAAACTTGTGAACTGAAACATAGAAATCAATTAGATAAAACCACCTGCAATTTAGTTTTTAGGTTATTTCTAAGTGGTACCACAGATTTCAAAGGTAATGTCTTAGACATCAGAAAATCTGCATTGGCAGGTTTTCACCAAGGATTTTGAATTTTGAAAGATAACAGGAGAGTGTTTTTAAAATTATAATAAAATTATCTGAGTCATAAACCCATTAATATTCAGATTATAATCAAATATCAAATATTTCAGTTTAAAACAATGTCATTTTTAACCACCAAAAAAAAAAACATGTAGTTAAAACTATTTTAATTCCCCTTAAAATTGCATTAATATTAGTAAACAACACTTTTTTTTTGCTTTACACAATTTTTATAGATTTATAAAATCTATAGTATTTTGTTAACACTTCAGGTTGAAAATGAGATCTTGTTAACACATTATACTGGGATTTTATTGCTATAGGAACTGAAAGAACCTTCAAAAGATATCTGGTTTAGGCCTTAACTTTCAGTATAGAGTCGTTAAACTTTAATTTCCAAAGTAAATTCCACAGAATGCAAGTACCACCATTTAAAAATAAAACAAAACAAACAAAAAAAAAACTTGCTTTGTGTTGTTTTATTTTATTCAATAAGAAGGATAATTTCTAAGTTCAACTAAGTTTAGGAAACTCTTGGTTAATCTTAAACAGGATTCAAAGCTGATCTTCAGAAAATCTATTCTTCTGGAATAGAATTTACTCTATTTGCCCTAATTACTACCCTCAGAAGTTTTATGTAAGGCTTGGGTTAGCATTTGGAGGAAAACAGCATTCCTTGTCTGGCAGGGGTAGGCCAAGGATGTCCTGGGGGCAGAACAAAAGTCTCCTTCAACTTTTTCTTTCCAAACTACTGAAAGAGATTGACAAGCAGGTTCACACACTGCCAACAGAGAAGGCCTTCTCTAATCCATGTACGTGAGTCTCATTCCTAAATTTGGTTCAGAGACTCAAATTGTAAATCATTATCAATCAACAAAATTATATTTATCAGTTTAAAACTACTCCATATGCTATACTACTGTTATTAGTATTTTGAGTTATAAATTAAGACAGAGTTGCTAGAGCATGTGGAATTTTTAAAATAAACAACAAAAGTACATTGAGGCAAAAACAATGTTTTTATCTTTATTTTAAATTACAAAGTGGATCGTGACAATAATCTTTGAACAACCAAAGGGCTGTTTGTGGAACAGGTGAGCACATTAGAGAAAAATCATGTCTTTCTTGCCATAGTAACAATGTTTTGAGAGTTAAATATACGCTCTTTTCAAATGTTGTTTCACTCATTTCCATACTTCATAAGCATAACTTCTGTACATAACAACACCTGTCAGTTGATTATCAAGTGCTTACATGAAAACACAATAAAAATGTGGTTAGAAACTACCAAAAAAAAAGAGAGAGAGAGAAAATCTTATTTCTTAGCTTTATAAGAGAAAGAGTGTGGTTAACGAAACAGTATGTTTTAAAGTAACACATGTCCTGTTGAGACAACTAAATCCATCATTGGTTGTTTGAGAATATAATGCAATATATTTATAAAGTCTTCTAAAATCAGGTATTATATGAAGAATAAAATAAATTAATAAAGAATAAAATCTTTATTATATGACAAATTGAACATAATATGCCCTAATTTAAAATTGCCTTATAAATTCTGAAGCCCTCTTTTTATGTAGAAAGTCAGGAGGGACAGATCAACTAGAAGGAAAAAGTAGAAACTGGTCAATTGGAAGAAGTAAGTTGAAAAAAAAAGAAACATCAGAAAGAGAACTTTAAGAAGATTTTTAAAAGAAGGGCATTGAGAGAGAGATAAATGGAAAGAATAGAAAACAAGAAGAAAGAAAAAGAAGAAAACAGGGCTTCCCTGGTGGTCCAGTGATTAAGAATCCTCCTTGCAGTGCTGGGAACACCAGTTCAATCCCTGGGCCGGGAAGATCCCACATGTGTGGGAGCAACTAAGCCCTACACCACAACACCTAGCGTGCGTGCCTAGACCCTGTGCTTTACAGCAAGAGAAACCACGGCAATACGACGCCCGGGCACCATAATGAAGAGTAGCCCCCACTCTCCGCAACTAGAGAAAGCCTTGGTGCAGCAACGAAGACCAAAAACAGCCAAAAATAAACATGTCTTTTTTAAAAAGAGAAAAGGACGGCAAAGAGGATAGTAAAGGAATCAAAATAGATTTATAGCTAATGTGCCTTATTTTTCTTTCCACCCCTCCCCCCCACAACTGTTTTGAAGAGAAAGATGGTTAATTATATAAAACACAAACTGTAACCACCCAAGAATTGCAGAACTGAAACTTTTCTGTTACCAAATAGCCCTATTGCTTCACAATAATATGCCCTGCCTGGCATTTCTGGAACACAAAGATCACTCTATCTGCTATCTGATCTGCTATCTGATCCCATGGCTCATTTCCTGCTCCTTCCCTCGGTGCATGCCCCGTGTCCAGAGGAATATACTAGACACAGTTGGCTCAGTACTGGAAGTAAAGCTTTAAGAAAAGGAATATCTAGGCCCATAGGTAGCACAGGAGGATTATGGGAATTTTGTAGCCATCAGTGTAGTAAGTAATTTAGGCAAGTGTCATCAATAGATGCTGAAACCTTGGTCTCAGAGTATTACTCCATAGACGACTTATTGATTAAAAAGGGGAAAGTTTATCTTTACAAAGGAGAAATCTGGCGGTCACCATCTCACACAAGTAACCAAACTAAGCACCACCAACAGGGGAACAACTTGACATTCACCTCTGTACTATTCCTGCCCAAAATATTTTAACCTAAACCGAACTATGAGGAAACAATCAAACAAATACAGAATTTAGGACACTCTGCATGACAAGTGACCTGACTTTTCACAAAAGAGAATAGCATAAAAGATAAAAAATGGGGAAAGTGTTCTGTGAAAAAAGATAAAAGATAGACTACCCAAATGCTATGCATGATCCTAGGTTGGTTCCTAGATAGAAAAAAATAGAGCAATAAAAAAATAGGGGGACAGTTATAGAAATGTAAATAAAGATGATATATTAGGTGATGTCACTGAATCATTATTATTAGTTTTTTAGGTGTGAAAAGATTTATTATGTAGGAGATGTCCTTATTCTTAAGAGATGCAGGCTAAATATACTTGGAGGTGACAGGATGTCTGCAACTTACTTTCAAATAGGTCACCAAAAAACTGTGTGTGTGTGTGTGTGTGTGTGTGTGTGTCTGTAAAGACATAAATCAAATGTGGCAAAATGTAATTGGTGAACAAGTGTTTGTTGTACTATTATAAACTGTTCATAGGTTTAAAGCATTCGAAATAAAAAAAACTGGACAGCAAGGTGGTGTTGGGAAATTGTGAGCCTTAAAGTCAGAGAGCGTGGAAGCTCAAACTGGTGTTTCTCTCTTGGCGGCTCCAGCCCCTTGAGTTTGAAAAGGATTACCTCACTGATCTCCTCATAAGATTGCTCTAAAGACGTGTAATGTATGTGAAGAGGAGTTTGTAAACTATAAAGCACCCTAGAATTGTCAACTTGCAGTCCAAGGATATAAGACAGGGTGCCGTGCATTTGGATAAGGGGAAAGTTACACCTTTGCTGTCTGTAGTCTCTAAGTGAAATTTATCACTTTTTCCAATTATACACATAGGCATGACTTACATGTCTTGTGTCAAGTACACAGTAAGAGATCAACACGCGTTAGCTCTATTATCGCTGCAGTTAATTGTTCCAAATTGCACAAATGAGGGTCATGAAAAGCATGACTCAGTCATGGGGTTCTTAGAATCTTGCATCCTCTTTTTTCTTCCACATCTTAAAGGACACACCTACTCTGAGCCTATACCCTGTGACAGATGCTGTATCTCTGACTCATGCTTTCCATAGCCCTCTCTGCTACAGCTTTAAAATGAATTGCACTGAAAACAGAGCTAACTCAGTGCATTCAAAACTGAACTCCTGGTCTCCCCTCAACCTATCCTCTCTTCCAAAAAATACTGCTCACTCAGAGCATGCTTCCCTAATGGCACTCCATCTGTCCAGCTACTTAAATCAAAAATGTTGGAGTCATCTTGACTTTTTTTTCTCCACTCACTTCTACTTTTTCAGAATATTCTGTCAGCTCTAACTTCAAAATAAATTTTAAAATCTAATCATTTCCCTTCATCTCCTCTGCTACTATCCTGGCCAAACCACCATCATCTCTCACCTAGAGATGATTTGACAGTCTGCTGAGGGGTCTCCTATTTCTTCTCTTGCTCCCTGTGCTATCCATGTAGAGTTCTCCTTTTACAATGCTTCACACCATGGCATTATTCTCCTGACAACCTTGCGATGGCTCTCATTTCCAAATAAAAATAAAACCCCTTCAAGAGATATCAAGAACTGACCTCCCTTTATGTCTGTGACCACAGCTACTACTCTCCCTCTGCCCCACCCACTCACTTTGACCCAGCCACACTGGCCTCCTTGTGGTCCCTTCAACATGCCAGGCATGCTCCCACCTTAGAACCTTCATACTGAGTGTTTTCTAGATATTCATGTGGTTAATTCTGTCATCTCCATGTCTCTGCTCAAATCACCTCCTTGGAAACGGCCATGCTGACAATTTGATATAAAATAGCATCCCACCTTAGGATGTCTAATCTGTCCTTACCCTGTTCTTCTTTTTGTGCCTATAGTACTTATCACCTTTTAACATAGGAGTAATTTAATTACATGTGGTCTATCTCTTCTTACTAGATTATAAGCTCCATAGAGGCAAAGATCTTTTTTGTTTATTCATATATTTTTTTAAATTCATGTGTTCCTTACGCATTAATAGATGTTGGCAAGAATGTGCAGAAAAGGGAAACTTTATACACTGTTAGTGAGAATGAACATTGGTACAGCCACTATGGACAATAGAATGAAGGTTACTCAAAAAACTGAAAATAGAGCTACCATATGACCTGCAATTCTACTCTTGGGTATACATCTGAAAAAATAAATAACACTGACTCAAAAAGGTACATGCAGCCCAATGTTCACGGGCAGCATTGTTTACGATCGCCATGGAAGCAACCTGTGTCCATCAACAGATGAACAGATAAACTATGTATGCAATGGAAAACTGCTCAGCCATAAAAAGATTGAAATTTTGTCATTTGCAGCACCATGGACAGACTTGGAGGGTATTATGCTAAGAAAAGGAAGTCAAAGAAAGAAAGACATATACTGTATGATATCACATATATGAAATCTAAAAAGTAAAATAAAGCAGTGAATATAACAAAAAAGAAACAGACTCACAGACAGAGAACAAACGAGAGATTACCAGTGGGGAAAAGGAAGCAGGGAGGGGCAAGGGTGGAGTAGGGGATTAGAGGTACAAACCACTGTGTATCAAATAGATAATCTACAAGGATATATTATACATCATAAGGAATATAGCTAATATTTTATAATAGCTGTGAATAGAATATAACCTTAAAAAATTGTGAATCACTATGTTGTATACCTGAAACTTAAATAACATTGAACATCATTTATACCTCATTTTAAAAATTGTGTGTTTATTGATGTATTTTTATTGGGTTGTTTGTTCAGGTTTGTGTGTGTGTGTGTGTGATAAACCCCACATAATATAATACTTACTACTGTAACCGGTTTTTAATGTATAGTTCAGTTATGTTAACTACCTTCATATTGTTGTGCAACCATTGCCATACTACCATTTTCAGAACTCTTTTCATCTTGCAAAACTCAAACTCTGTACCCATTAAACAATAACTCCCCACTTCTGTTTGCTCATGCTCTGTAAGTGCCTACCACGAAGGTACTTAATAATTTTTTGTGGACTTAATGAATGATGACATGTCACAAAACTTCAGATGTCATCTCCACGGGAAATATTTCCAAATCTCTGGGCTTCCCTCATAGTTCAGTTGGTAAAGAATCCACCTGCAATGCAGGAGACCCTGGTTCGATTCCTGGGTTGGGAAGATCCACTGGAGAAGGGATAGGCTACCCACTCCAGTATTTTTGGGCTTCCCTTGTGGCTCAGCTGGTAAAGAATCTGCCTGCAGTGTGGCAGACCTGGGTTCAACCCCTGGGTTGGGAAGACCCCCTGGAGAAGGGAAAGGCTACCCACTCAAGTATTCTGGCCTGGAGAATTCCATGGACTGTATAGTCCATGGGGTGGCAAAGAGTCAGACAGGACTGAGCAACTTTCACTTTCACTTTCAATTTCAATGAATGATCACCTGTCACAAAACGTCAGATGTCATCTCCATGGGAAATATTTCCAAATGTATAACTCAAATAGGCTCTATTTCAAATTCCCCCCAGTCTGTCTAAATTATCCTCTTCCTTGTACATAATAAATTGGACTGTGCGATTTTACATCTTTATATTTTCCAACATCATTATCAGATTATCTTAAACAGCAAATGCTTACTAGAAGTCTAATAAGTGAATAAATGACTGAATATCAGAGTCATGGGTGTTGGACCTCCCACTACCTCAAAACCCAAACACATGTTTTAGCACCTCCTGCATGGTCCCACCGGAGAAGGCAGTGGCACCCCACTCCAGTACTCTTGCCTGGAAAATCCCATGGATGGAGGAGCCTGGTAGGCTGCAGTCCATGGGGTTGCATGGACCCTACGAGGCTCCTCCGTCCATGGGGTCGCACAGAGTCGAACACAACTGATGCGGCAGCGGCAGCAGCATGGCCCCACACGCGCCAGCGTGTGTCAAAGCTGAGATGTTCTCAGTAGGAAGGAAAGAGGCCACCAGCTAGAAAACACACACAACTGTTTTTTTTTAATATCCTAAAAACCAAGATTTACCATGGATATTGATGGCCTGACTTTAAGATGCCAGTGCTTTAAGGACCAGCAGATGAGAAAAGATGGAAAGTGGGGAAGAATTGAGCCAGTATATTTACACTGGAATTGGGAATTTAAAACAAACAAACAAAAACAGGCTTCCAAGAGTTGTAACTGCTAAAGAATATACCAGATCCCTTGAGAGAAAAATCGAGATGGAAAGCCTATGGAACCATGGTTGACACTCTCTCACCCAAAAAGAAAGGGATGAACCACCCCACCTAACATAGGAAAGAGGTCACTATGTTTAGAATCCATCCTGTGATACCTGTTCACAGCGGTGTGGAAAAGAACATTTTAAGACATGTTATTATGTCCCTCAACTTGACTTCCTCCCAGGCCCTAGGAAGTGCTGCAGATTCTTTTGCAGAAGTGCCTGTAAATAAGCCAGGCTGATGCTGGGATCAGGAAGCAAAGCTGTGAACAATGGTGAGGCGGGATCGCCTGCACACCTCTGAGAGAAAGGAAGGGGTGACACAGCTGTAGTGAGAGGATAGACCCACGCCAATAGCAGGTGGAGAATGAGCGTTGGCAACAGGGACAAATCCTAAATGGCCACTGTGGAGAGGGCCTGAGCAAGGAGATGTGGGGAGGCAGAGAGGTCCAGGGCCTTAAATAGGTAGAACCCTGGAAGCCCTTTTTTATCCCTCCTGCCCTACAGGGCTATTGTTCCAAGGAAAGCGGAAGCACAATTAGATCAACTCAACTGAATTGTCTCTTCTTTGAACTGAAGTTTGAAACATAAAATGGGTCATAGAAGGTCTGTGCGTCCTAACTCATATATTCTGTATTCCAAAATTTCATACTGGTTGAACTTTTTCATCAAACTGTGGGTTAAACCTCTCCATACCATTAGATCTAAAAAGTTGAAACTGACTTCTGATAGCTGTCTAACAAAGTGATACAGCCCCTTCATGTTCCAGACCCTTGTTCCTCATCCAGTGCCTCTATTTTTAAAAGCTTCCCTTGTGACATCTAGATAAAAGGCTGTAGGATTTGGGGGTAAAAGAGTAGGAGACTATGTGGTGATAGAAAAATGCTTTGACTCTCATAAGCTCCTTCAATGGGCCTCAGCCCAAACTCACAACAGAGATTTAGAACCTGCACACCAAGAAAAGCACACACCAGAAAATTCATCCACCACCTCCTGCTTTCATCTACTTCAAACTTGAAGATTGCCACCTCTTCTTATTTAGCATCTGATGGTGCATCTTCAAATTGTTACTAATATTTCCAAGAAATTTTTTTCTAGTGTTTCTCCCTTAGCTCAGAGGAGAGTGGCCTACACTTAGGGGGAAAACACCAACCAGGCCCATAGTGTCCTTCCAGGGAAGGAAATAGGGAATCAGACACTAGAGTAACATGAAGGGGAGAGGTATCTTCTTATGTGTTGCAGGATGGAAAAAAAATTGAAATTCAGTTTTACTCAGTAATTGAATTCTATGCCACACTCCCTCCAGGGCCTGTGATTCTGAAGAATTTGTCTTAATTTCTAAAGGTTGAAAGAAAGTCTTGGAAGAGGAGATTAGAGATTAGGGATTTAATTAAGGATTGGGTGGAATGGCAACACAAACACAAGGTAAAGGTTCCACACTGATATTTTAGGGGTGGGGTAGGGGAGTTTTCAAAAAAGGTATCTGCTTCGCCATTTGTTGAAATTTGCATTAGTACCAGATAAATGATGTTATGAAAGATGGTGAGGCAGTAGGGGAGGGGCTAATCAGTATTAGTTGCCTTTCCAAGAGCCATTCTTTCTTCTTTTTGTTTAAAGAATCCTGGCTTTATGGCCAGCTTTAGGGAATTAATCATAGTCTGCACTAGAGGAAGACAATTTTTTTTTTTTTAATAAAAAGCCAGGTAATAAATATTTTGGGCTTTGCAGTTCATGTGCTCTCTCACAACCCATCAGTTTTGCCACTGTAGTACAAAACAACTGTAGACAGTATGTATGTGAAAGGGTGTGGCTGTGTTCCAATAAAACTTTATTCACAAAAACAGGCATCAGTCTGGGTTTGGTCCAGGATCATAGTTTGTCAAACCCTTATCTAAGGCAACATAGCAACTCCAATCCCTTTTGCCAGAGATTGATCTTGTCAAACATAAGTGACCTACTTTTGCTGAGTATGAAATATGAGGAAGTGAGTTAAGAGGTTTCTGATAAAACATTTCTTTCATAGTAAAAGAGAGAGGGTATAAGAAAAAAGTGTTTCGAGTCCCTCCCCCCTTGTTTTCCTTTGAATACTTGTTTGAGGCCATGGTGCTTGAAGTTGCGGCAGCCATCTTGTCCTCACAAGGTTCTAAGTTGGAAAATAAAAGCCAACAGCTGAGAGTGGTGGAATGGTGGAAAGGAAAGAGCTAGGATTCTTATTAAATCACTGAACTGCCATTTGTCTCCAGATTTCTTGTTGGGAAAACAATATCCTGAGATTAAGTCATTGTGGTTCTAGTTTTCTGTTACTTGTACCTGAAAGCATTCTTAATTGATATATTCACAGAAGCTCAAAATATAAATGGAATAGTTTTAATAGTACCTTTAAATTCTTCTGAACATTTGGGATATTTTCTGCCTTAGCATTGGAGCATGAGCTCATATAAAATGAAAATAAGGACTACCCAAAAAAGTACAGAATTGCCGCTGTTGAAGGTGCAGAGATTACACCAGTGCTATCCATGGAGGAGTCACCATGACTACAAAAGAGGTTATTTTTACATATAAAATCATTTTAGATCAGGTTTTATTAACAAAAGAGAAGAGAGTTTGGGGATATGAATAAAGGCAGCTAATAATGACTGCCACACCGGTACAATTAGTGAAATTATTATTGATAATTTTGAATTATCAAATAGAAGTGAACTTATGTGGTTTCTGTTTAAGAATTCAGGGAAGTCCACAAACTATTGTAAAAGTTTTTTGTGTAATTAAACCAAAAAGAGTTTTATGTTCTTCAGAATGCTCAGCATAAATGGACTCATGTTCCCTTATATTCACTCAGTAGATGTTTACTGATAGCTTTATAGTTTTCTTTCAACCCTTTCCCTTTCTTTGTGGCCTCCGAGTATTTCCATATGCTATTTCCTCTGAATGGAACGTTCTCCCTTCTAATTCTAGCTTCCCATATCTCAATCTCGCTGACTCTAACTCAACTTTCAGGTTGCAGATAAACGTTATTGCCTTAGGAAAACCTTTTTCTAACTCCATATGATTACATTATGTATTTTCATGGCTGCCTGTCATCCACCTATCATTATGCTCATTGTTCTATACTATAATTATTTTCTTTATTATCCATCTTTGTCACTTATATGCTCCACGAGTTCTAAGATAATGTCTGCTTTGTACATCAGGATCTAACAGACTACCTGCCCCATGTTGCATATATACCTGTTGACTAAAGAAATTAATGAGATGTCGTATAAACTGTGATAAAAGAAAACTAAAGACAGACCTAACATAAATGATTAATACTGCAAAGTGGCTAAGGCTACTACAGAGTCATGAACAAGATGCTACAGTATACAGAACAAGTGAGTTTAACCCATGTCTTGAAAAATGTGTTGACAGGTAGAGCATTTCATGCAAAAGACATAATAGCTACAAAAGACTACTAAAATCCTGAATCAAGGTAACTGTAGTGGGAGGGGGTGACTGGAAATTCAGATATATTTTGAAAGTAGAATCAATATTGTGTGTTGAGAGATTGGTTGAGAATATTGAGGAAACAAGTGTTCAAAATGACTTCTGCATTTTTACCTGAGGCAACTACAGTGGTAATAACACCATTTATTAAGTATGGGTTAAAAGAGAAGTACGTGTTTGGAAAGCCAAGAAAGTTAGCTAAGCTTAGAATAAACAGAATTTGGGGATTTGGGGAAACTTTGGGTATAGATAATAAGAAATCAAAGTTTGAAGTGGAAGCATATTTGAGGGAGTCCATGAATCCGCCTGCAATGTAGGAGAGACCCTGGTTGGATTCCTGGGTTGGGAAGAACTCCTGGAGAAGGGATAGGCTGCCCACTCCAGTATTCTTAGGCTTCCCTGCTGGCTAAGACTGTAAGGAATCTGCCTGCAGGGAAGGAGACCCAGGTTCGATCTTTGGATAGGGAAGATCTCCTGGAGAAGGGAATGGCAACCTACTCCAGTATTCCTGCCTGGAAAATCCCATGAACAGAGGAGACCAGTGGGCTATAGTCGGTGGGGTCATAAGAGTCAGACACAGCTGAGCAACTAACACACACATGGAGCACAGAAGATAGTTGAAAACAGGGGTCCAAATGAAACCAAGCCCAATTCATCTGCAAAAACATGGCATGATTATACAGTTACAATTGCTTCATCAAAACAAAAACAGCTTCACTTAGACATACAAAAGAATTGATGCTTCCTTCAGCTGAGCTGCCCCAGGAAGCCCTGCATTCATGCTGTCTCTGCTGCTACTACTGCTAAAAATATTTTCAACACTTTTTTTTTTGGAGCCATCCTTTGAAAAGTGAAAAGGGTATTTTTTGAACATTCTCTGTGATAGCAAATCTTCATTATTTAGTATAACTTTTATTGGAGGGGAGGAAGAAAAACTTCAAGGCTAAGTCTGATGAATAAAGGAAATGAATAATCATATTATTATCTAAGGTCATTTTGATTTTAAAAAAAGGAAGTAGCAATAGCAAGAAATTTTTCTCTATGACTTATAACTGAATTTTAAAGCAATTTTAATTCAATAAATATTTCTGCAGTGTCTATAGGCTAAGCACTGTGCTCTTTGTGCACAGTAGCAAAAAGGAAGCTGCTGATGTGTTTTGAGCCATAGCATTTGAGCAAGAAGCACCATTTGAATAAATATTAAGGTCCCCCAGTTGATTCCTTTGAGAGGCATATTACTTAAAGAAGTGTTATATCTTCCAAGCTTCCTCATGGTTGGGCCGGATGCTTCTTTATCGTCTTCCAAAGCTCTATGGGCATATCTCTTTGATAGCACATTCATATAATATTGTTATCACCACATGTAGGTTTACTTCACAAGAGCATCATTATTTTATTCTTCACTACCATGCCCGACACAGAGCAGTGGTTAATAATTGCTTGCTCATTGAATAGGTAGGTGGATTAATGAGTGAGTGAGTAAGTGAAGCATAATTGAATTTCTGCTCAAATGGCTCAAAGAAGTCTTTCCCCATCAGCTCACCTAAATATCTACACACAGCTATCCCTGTCCGTCTCTGTGTTTTTATTTGCTTTACTTTTTCTCCAGAGTATTTGTGTGTATCTAAAATTATGTATGTGCTATCTATTTTTTATTGTCTGTCTCCCTCAGTAGAATGTAGCCTTCATGAGAACAATGGCCTTGCCTGGGTTATTCACAGATGCGTCCCCCAAGTGTCTACAACAGCTACTGGCAGAATACTTTCTTTTTAAATAAATAGATGCATTTTCAGTTATATGTTGTTATGTAATAAATTACCCCAAAATGTAGTGGCTTAAAACAACAACAATTTTATTATATCTCATGCTTATGAGGGTCAGGAATTAGGGCAAGGGTCAGTTGGGAGATTCTTCCAGCAACTGAGGAATCTTCAGTGATATCCATCTCGGAGGTGGGCTAATCTGGAGGAGCCAAGATAGATATGCTCACATTTCTGACTCCTTGGCAGAGATGACTAGAAGGCTGGGCTTCAATGGGCCTGACGACCGGAGGGCCTACATCTGACTGTCCAAGATGGAGTTCTTAAGGCAATCAGGTTTCGTCCTCAGTGGTCGAGAGCTTCTAAATGAACATTCAAAGAGGTATAGGCAGAAGATTCAAGACTCTCTGTTAATTAGCTTCCCATATCCCACTCTATCTATTCATCAGGCAAGTCACCAAGTCTAGCCTATATTCAAGAGAAGGAGAATTGGACTCCATGTCTCAAAGGGAGGGTTAGCAAAGAATACATGGTCATGCTTTAATCTCCTATGTTGCATGAAGGAAAAGTAATGAATATGTAAAATTGGGTAAGGGTTGAAAACATTGATTGCTAGGTAAGCGAGACATAAGTAGCCAAGAGAAAATAAATTACAACCCAGACTTCTTTTCTCTACCCATAGAAAGACCGATTTTTAGCAAACTCCTAGAATATAGGACCTATTAAACACTCTCTATATGTCGGCCACTCAAGTGACTACTTGACACGTATTCTTTGACTCGGTCCTCACAAAAACCACACTATGGTGTCAACTATAGTCACCCCCATTTTACAAATGAAGAAACTGAGGCATGGATACATCAAGTCATTGTTTAAGATATTAATACATAATTAGTGAGTGGTAGGAACCCAATTCCAGTACTCTTGCCTGGAAAATCCCATGGACAGAGAAGCCTGGTGGGCTACAGTCCATGGGGTCGTGAAGAGTCAGACACGACTGAACAACTTCACTTTCACTTTTCACTTTCATGCATTGGAGAAGGAAATGGCAACCCACTCCAGTGTTCTTGCCTAGAGAATCCCAGGGACGGGGGAGCCTGGTGGGCTGCCATCTATGGGGTTGCACAGAGTCGGACACGACTGAAGTGACGCAGCAGCAGCAGCAGCAGCAGCAGCAGCAGCAGGAACCCAAGTAGTTCAACTCCAGAGCCTACATTCTTATCCATTAAGCTATAGTGCTCTCAAAGTAGGCATCATAATATATTGCAGGCTGATATTTCTCCTTAAGAAAGAGGAGGAAGGGCCTATTTAAAGAAAGTGAAAAGAATGTGAGCTTTAGAATCAGCTCTTTGTCATAACCTTGGCTCTTCCTAGTAATAACTGTGCAACTGTGGGCAAGTTATTTCTTAATTACTCATCTGTAAAACTGGGATGATGATATCTAGTTTGTAGGATATAGTGACGATGAAAGTGAATATTTTAAAGTGCCTAGAATAGAGCCATCACTTACAAAGACTTAAAAAGTGTTAGTTCCTTTCTCAAATACATAATGAGTGCCCTACTTGTAGGGAAAATCAATCCCATTGTGTGTCACAATTTTTTCAGAAGTTTTCCTGGTATAATTAAATATTTATTCTGAAAGAGAAAAAAAAAGATGCTCCAGAAATTTAGACTTATCCCTTGGTGGCTCGATGGTAAAGAACAGACCTGCCAGTGCAGGAGATGCAAGAGACTAGGGTTCGATCCCTGGGTCAGGAAGATTCCCTGGAAGAGGAAAAGGCAACCCACTCCAGTACTCTTGCCTGGAGAATCCCATGGACAGAAGAGCCTGGTGGGCTACAGTCCATGGGGTCGCAAAGAGTCGGACACAACTTAGTGACTAAACAACAACAGCCTTCACCAGTTCAGTTTCTGTCCTATCTAGTGTGGACGATAGAATCAATTCTATTAAAAGCAAGATTACCACTGACACAATAGTAATGGCCTGTCAACAACGTTGTTCAGTGGTAATAGAAGTAGTTTTAGAAAAGACTTACTTTTTAGTTAGAATGAGCTATAAAATTAAACTGTAAAGAAAAATGCTGTAGATTTAGTTCCTAGTTCCATGTTCTACTAAGTATCACAGTGGAGAGATGGTGGTATTAGAATATCAGCATTTCTAACTTTCATAATCTTACCACTATGATTAGCATGAATATTTTATTACTGATAGTATATAGGCATGGTTTTGTAAGAAAACTTTCTTTTCTACAGCTAAAAGCACAAAATTGGTACTTGGCAACTTATAATTGTTATGTATAACAATGTGCACTACTATTTTAAGTCTTAAATTAGCTACTTGCCTGACAAATAACAGAGAATATCAATTGCATTTACCATGCTCAAATTCTGTACTCTCTTAAAAGGGAGGAGAAATAAACTCGAGAGCAAACAGGCAGCTCAAGTATATGGAACATAAGGGCACCATTAGACTAGGGAAGAAATAGGACAGCTTGTGGTGATGGAAGGAAAAAGCTTGTAACTATCAGAGGAAGGAGGAGGAAAAAGTAGATACAAGTCAAGTGCAGAATATTTCAGCGTTGATGTGAAGACAAATATATGACAAATACAAAAGATGGAAACACTCTTGAATTCTAATAATGCTATATTTACAAGCACCTCACTTGAAGACCAGAATTGTTGCCTGGAATATATTTCATAATTACCTAAATTATAAAACCAGAGTATGAATCTTAGAGTAGAAGGATCACTCTAAAGCAATAGAATGTGATAATTACAGAAGAGACATGAGCAGGGAAACAAAGTCTGATTATTCCAATCTTCTTGAAAATATGAAGTTTCTTGTTTTGTTTTGTTTTGTTTTACAAATAAGACCACCAGAAGCACCAGGATTTTGAAGAGAAAGATTTTAGAGAGAACCTTAAGAGAAATGTGGAAGATCAAAGAGACTGCCTAGACTTTGAGAAATCAGCCTTTGAGCAGCAAACTATTGTTGACACAGGAATCGAATGTGATAGGCAAGTGTTAGGTTGATGCAGAAGTAATTGAGGTTTTTGCATTGTTGAAATTTGCCCTTTGATATTGGAAGGCATTCTATATAAATGTGGTTATCTTATACATCATTTTAATGTGCTTTTCTCACTTATGTTTTTTGCTATGACTTATCAGTTGCTGTTTATTTTATATTTATTTTAGACTATGAAAATAACGTTAGACAAAAAGTAAATTCGAGTGATTTTCTTATTTGAGTTCAAACTGAGTTGTTGAGTCATGAAGACAACTTGCAGCATCAACAATGCATTTGGCCCAGGAACTGCTAATGAACATACAGAGCAGCGGTGAGTCAAGAAGTTTTGCAAAGGAGACGAGAAACTTGAAGATGAGGAGTGTAGTGACTGGCCATCAGAACTTGACAAGGAAGCTGATCCTCTTACAACTACATGAGAAGTTACCCAAGAACTCAACGTTGACCATTCTACGATTTAGCATTTGAAGCAAATCAGAAAGGTGAAAACATAGATAAGTGGGTGCCTTGTGAACTGATTGAAAAAAAAATTTCATTTTGAAGTGTCATCTCCTCTTTTTGTATGCAACAACAATGAACCATTTCTCGATTGGATTGTGATGTGCTGCAAAAAGTGGATTGTATATGACAACCAGCGATGACCAACTCAGTGGTTGGATCGAGAATAAATCAAGAATAAGTTCCAAAGTTCTTCCCAAAGCCAAACTTACACCAAAAAAAGGTCACAGTCGCTGTTCGGTGGTGGTCTACTGCTGGTCTGATCCACTACAGCTTTCTGAATCCTGGCAAAATGATTACATCTGAGAATTATACTCAGCAAAGTGATGAGATGCACTGGAAACTGCAATGCCTGCAGTCGGCATTGGTCAACAGAATGGGCCCAATTCTTTTCTACTGCAATGCCCAACTGCACATCACACAACCAAGGCTTCAAAAGCTGAACAAACTGGGCTACAAAGTTTTGCCTCATCCTCTACATTCACCTGACCTCTCACCAACTGACTAACACTTCAAGCATCTTGACAACTTTTTGCAGGGAAAACGCTTCCACAACCATCAGGATGCAGAAAATGTTTTCCCAAAATTTCATCTGATCACGAAGCCCAGATTTTTATGCTATAATAATAAACAAACTTGTTTTTTGTTAGCAAAAATGTGTTGATTGTAATGGTTCCGATTTTGATTAATAAAGATGTGTTTGAGCCTAGTTATAATGATTTGAAATTAACGGTCCGAAACTCTAATCACGTTTGCACCAACCTAATATTAAACAAAGCTTTAAAAGCCAATGACTTACAAAGGAGACACAAATCTCTGTTAATTGTATAATAAGTGCATTTCTAAAAGCCACCTATGAATTAGCTAGTGGAGGTCAATTAAAGGGATAATGGTCTACTCTTTGCCTATTAAGTTTTTATTCACCAAATCTGGAAGGCAAACAAGAAAATAAAATCAAAAGAAAGTGGACTCAATGATGGTATTCAAGCCCTATAAAACTCAATCTTTATAGTCATGGAAAATTTTGTGTATTATTGCACTGAGGATTTTTGTGATTAGCACACCCATTAAATGAGATACAGTGGAAAAGTGACGGGGTGGAGGGAAGTATGAAAGACACATACTATCAATGTCCTGAGTCATCACTGTGGCAAGAATATGAATCAGCTGATTGCCACACATCCTGGTTTTTTGTTTTGTTTTGTTTTGTTTTTAAAAGACAAGAGAGGTCAAGTGTACACAATAGAAAATAGTGAATGACAGTTCAGGTGTAGTATTACAGTGGGCAGTTTTGGAAAGAAAGTGTTATAAAGTCGGCAGTTCCTTGGGTGTTCTTTGATTTGAGACTCACCCGAAGGAGTGCCTGTTTTCTAATGAAAAATATGTCTCCTATTTATTGAGGAGTCTAAAATTCACACCATCCTTTATCACTTTAGGTTTACCAAAGGAAAGGAAGACCCTAGGTCTGTTGGGATGAGGCCAGAGTGGAGCACCAGGAAGGAGTCTGGGCAATAGGAAAATGCTTTGTATTCAATGGAAGACACAGAAAGGGCAGTCTTAACATCTTAGTAATATTGTCCAAAAATTTGGTCCAAAGGGAATAAGAGTGATATTTTCAGTCCTTTTATCTCACTCACTGAATTGGTCATTTTGGCCTCAATTATTTTTGCCACTTACTAAGTTGTGTTTTGTGTATTTAATAGGAAGCTTTTTTTTTTTAGGAAAATAGTTTTGCCACTTGCTCCTTTCCTGATCGTTCCTTTTTAATCACCATTAATGACTATTGATTTTGACAACTTTCAGCTCCAGATGGAGTAAGTGCCTTAATATGGAGATTAAGTATTAAATATTAAATTGCTCAGTCGTGTCTGACTCTTTGCGACCCTGTGGACTGTAGCCCACTATGGTTCTCTGTCCATGGATTTCCCAGGCAAGAATACTGGAGTGGGTTGCCATTTCATTCTCTGGGGATCTTCGCAATCCAAGAATCAAACCCAGGTCTCCTGCATTGCAGGCAGACTCTTTACTGTCTGAGCCATCAGGGAAGACCAAAGATTTGTATCAAATTCAAAATACACTTTTACCTAAATCTGTGGAGTTCATTCAGATAGAATGTTTACAGGAAGCATAGGTATATACTACAGAAACTTCTATATAGATAGAACTTTCAAATATATATGATATCTCTATCTTTCTTTATCTAGATATATAGAGAAAGAAACAAACAAATGTATATGCTCATTTAAAGCATTAACTTAATATCTTAAGACACTCTATCTAGACAATTACTCTTGTATGAATGTGAGAGTTGGGCAATAAAAAAGGCTGAGAGTCAAAAAACTGATGCCCTTGAACTGACTGCGATGCTCAAGAGAACCACAAGAGAATTTCTCAAGAGAAGACTCTTGAGAGTCCCTTGGATAGCAAGGAGATCAAGCCAGTCAATCCTAAAGGAAATCAACCCTGAATATTCAATAGGAGGACTGATGCTGAAGCTGAAGCTTCAGTACTTTGGCCACCTTATGCGAGAAGCCTACTCATTGGAAAAGACCCTGATGCTGGGAAAGACTGAAAGCAGGAGGAGAGGAGGACAACAAAGGATGAGATGGTTGGATGGTATCGCCAATTCAATGGACATGAGTTTGAGCAAACCTCAGGAGATAGTGAAGGACAGGGAAGCCTGGCATGCTGCAGTCCACAGGGTCGAAAAGAGTCAGGGATGACTGAGTGACTGAAGGACAAGATGAGGAATTATTTACGTGATTATTGGAAAATCACTATGGCCCTATGTAAGTTACTGAAGAAACAGAAGAAAACCTATAGATTTCATTTTTAGAGAAGTTGTTCATTTAAAATGACTCTCTGATAGTTTAACTTTCTAGTAATACAAATGTAAATAGGACTTTTCTTTGAGTAAAAAGGGTTAGAGATAATGAGATTCCAATCCTCTATTTAATGCAAAAGTCACCAACAGTTAAAAATGCAGATTCTGCTGAAAGGCTTCCCTTTTCCAGAGATGAGGAACTCACTACTTTGTAAGCATAGAATTCCAACCTTAACCTGAGATAAGTTTGAATTCTTCCTCTCCATTGTTCTTCTACCCCTCCAATTCAGTTGATCTCAGAGTCCTTTAGAGTTCAACTCCTTAATATTTTCCTCAATCTCCATGCCCATCACCACTTCCCTGTTTTACACACTCATCACTACCAACGGCATTACTAAAATAGCCCAGACTTCCCAAGGAGTTGTCTCCACCCCTTGTAACCATTCATTTATGATGCTATCAGAGGAGCTTTTTAAAACATACATCTGATCCTCTGCTGCTTAAAATCTACTTCTTGAATTTATAGTAAAGACTTTGGTCCCAGCCTACTTTATTCTTCCTCTCCAAACTCATTCCTATATCTAACCTCAGTTCAGTTCATTTCAGTTGCTCAGTACTGTCTGACTCTTTGCAACCCCATGGACTGCAGCACATCAAGCCTCCCTGTCCATCACCAACATCCAGAGTTTACTCAAACTCATGCCCATTGAGTCAGTGATGCGATCCAGCCATCTCATCCTGTTCTCCCCTTCTCCTCCCTGCTTCAATCTTTCCCAGTATCAGGGCCTTTTCAAATGAGTCAGTTATTCGCATCAAGTGGTCAAAGTATTGGAGTTTCAGCTTCAGTATCAGTCCTTCCAATGAATACTCCAGACTGATATCCTTTAGAATGGACTGATTGGATCTCCTTGCAATCCAAGGGACTCTCAAGAGTCTTCTCCAACACCACAGTGTAAAAGCATCAGTTCTTTGGCACTCAGCTTTCTTTATTGTCCAACTCTCACATCCAAACATGACCACTGGAAAAACCATAGCCTTGACTAGATGGACCTTTGTTGGCAAAGTAATGCCTCTGCTTTTTAATATGCTGTCTACGTTAGTCATAGCTTTCCTTCCAAGGAGTAAGTGTCTTTTAATTTCATGGCTGCAGTCACCATCTACAGTGATTTTGGAGCCCAGAAAAATAAAGTCTGACACTGTTTCCACTGTTTCCCCATCTATTTCCCATGAAGTGCTGGGACCAGATGCCATGATCTTAGTTTTCTGAATGTTGAGCTTTAAGCCAACTTTTTCACTCTCCTCTTTTACTTTCATCAAGAAGCTCTTTAGTTCTTCTTCACTTTCTGCCATAAGGGTGGTGTCATCTGCATATCTGAGGTTATTGATATTTCTCCTGGCCATCTTGATTCCAGTTTGTGCATTATCCAGCCCAGAGTTTCTCATTATGTATTCTGCACATAAGCTAAATAAGCAGGGTGACAATACACAGCATTGATGTACTCCTTTCCCTCTTTGGAACCAGTCTGTTGTTCCATGTCAAGTTCTAACTGTTGCTTCCTGACCAGCATATAGGTTTCTCAAGAGGCAGGTCAGGTGGTCTGGTATTCCTATCTCTTTCAGAATTTTCCACAGTTTATTGTGATCCACACAATCAAAGACTTTGGCATAGTCAATAAAGCAGAAATAGATGTTTTTCAGGAATTCTCTTGCTTTTTCAATGATCCAACAGATGTTGGCAACTTGACGTCTGCTTCCTCTGCCTTTTCTAAAACCAGCTTAACATCTGGAAGTTCATGGTTCATGTATTGCTGAAGCCTGGCTTGGAGAATTTTGAGCATTACTTTATTAGCATGTGAGATGAGTGCAATTGTGCGGTAGTTTGAGCATTCTTTGGCATTGCCTTTCTTTGGGATTGGAATGAAAACTGACCTTTTCCAGTCCTGTGGCCACTGCTGAGTTTTCCAAATTTGCTGGCATATTGAGTCAGCACTTTCACAGCATCATCTTTCAGGATTTGAAATAACTCCACTGGAATTCCATCACCTCCACTAGCTTTGTTCATAGTGATACTTTCTAAGGCCCACTTGACTTCACATTCCAGGATGTCTGGCTCTAGGTGAGTGATCACACCATCATGATTATCTGGGTCATGAAGATCTTTTTGGATAGTTCTTATGTGTATTCTTGCCACATCTTCTTAATATCTTCTGCTTCTGTTAGGTCCATACCATTTCTGTCCTTTATTTGCCCATCTTTGCATGAAATGTTCCCTTGGTATCTCTAATTTTCCTGAAGAGATCTCTAGTGTTTCCCATTCTATTGTTGTCCTCTATTACTTTGCATTGATCCCTGAGGAAGGCTTCTTATCTTTTCTTGCTATTCTTTGGAACTCTGCATTCAGATGCTTATATCTTTCCTTTTCTCCTTTGCTTTTCACTTCTCTTCTTTTCATAGCTATTTGTAAGGCCTCCCCAGGTGGCCATTTTGCTTTTTTTGCATTTCTTTTTCTTGGGGGTGGTCTTGATCCCTGTCTCCTATACAATATCACGAACCTCCATCCATAGTTCATCAGGCACTCTGTCTATCAGAGCTAGTCCCTTAAATCTATTTCTCACTTCCACTGTATAATCATCAGGGATTTGATTTAGGTCATACCTGAATGGTCTAGTGGTTTTCCCTACTTTCTTCAATTTAAGTCTGAATTTGGCAATAAGGAGCTCATGATCTGAGCCACAGTCAGCTCCCAGTCTTGTTTTTGCTGACTGTATAGAGTTTCTCCATCTTTGGCTGCAAAGAATATAATCATTCTGATTTCAGTGTTGACCATCTGGTGATGTCCATGTGTAGAGTCTTCTCTTGTGTTGTTGGAAGAGGGTGTTTGCTACAACCAGTGCATTCTCTTGTCAAAACTCTATTAGCCTTTGTTTTGCTTCATTCTGTACTCCAAGGCCAGATTTGCCTGTTACTTCAGGTGTTTCTTGACTTCATATTTTTGCATTCCAATCACCTACAATGAAAAGGACATCTTTTTTGGGTGGTAGTTCTAGAAGGTCATGTAGGTCTTCATAGAACCATTCAACATCAGCTTCTTCGGCATTGCTGGTCAGGGCATAGACTTGGATATCCGTTGCCTTGGAAACAAACAAAGATCATTCTGTTGTTTTTGAGACTGCATACAAGTAATGCATTTCAGACTCTTTTGTTGACTATGATGGCTACTCCATTTCTTCTAAGGGATTCTTGCCCACAGTAGTAGATATAGCGATCATCTAAGTCAAATTCACCCATTGCAGTCCATTTTAGTTTGCTAATTCCTAGAATGTCAACGTTCACTCTTGCCATCTCCTGTTTGACCACTTCCAATTTGCCTTGGTTCATGGACCTAACATGGAAAAGGCAATGGCACCCTACTCTAGTACTCTTTTGCCTGGAAAATCCCATGGACGGAGCCGCCTGTTAGGCTTCAATCCATGAGGTCGCTAAGAGTTGGACACGACTGAGTGACTGCACTTTCACATTTCACTTTCATGCATTGGAGAAGGAAATGGCAACCCACTCCAGTGTTCTTGCCTGGAGAATCCCAGGGATGGGGGAGCCTGGTGGGCTGCCGTCTATGTGGTTGCACAGAGTCGGACACGACTGAAGTGACTTAGCAGCAGCAGCAGGGACCTAACATTCCAGGTTCCTATGCAATATTGCTCTTTACAGCATCAGACCTTGCTTCCATACCAGTCACATCCCCAACTGGGTGTTTTTGCTTTGGCTCTGTCTTTTCATTCTTTTTGGAGTTATTTCTCCACTGATCTCCAGTAACATATTGGGCACTTACCAGCCTGGGGAGTTCATCTTTCAGTGTCCTAGATTTCTGCCTTTTCGTACTGATCATAGGGTTCCCAAGGCAAGTATACTGAAGTGGTTTGCCATTCCCTTCTCCGGTGGAGCATATTTTGTCAGAACTCTCCACCATGACCTGTCTGTCTTGGGTGGCCCTACATGGCATGCTCATAGTTCCATTGAGTTAGACAAGGCTGTGCTCCATGTGATTAGATTGGTTAGTTTTCTCTGATTGTGGTTTTCAGTCTGTCTGCCCTCTGATGGAGGATAAGAGGCCAATGCAAGCTTGCAGATGGGAGAGACTGACTGAGGGGGAAACTGGGTCTAGTTCTGATGGGTGGGGCATGCTCAGTAAATCATTAATCCAATTTTCTGTTGATGGTTGGAGCTGTGTTCCCTTCCTGGTATTTGAAGTGAAGTCGCTCAGTGTCAGACTTTATTTTTGGGGGCTCCAAAATCACTGCAGATGGTGACTGCAACCATGAAATTAAAAGACACTTACTCCTTGGAAGAAAAGTTATGACCAACCTAGATAGCATATTCAAAAACAGAGACATTACTTTTCCAACAAAGGTCCGTCTAGTCAAGGCTATGGTTTTCCGTTGGTCATGTACGGATGTGAGAGTTGGACTGTGAAGAAATCTGAGTGCCGAAGAATTGATGCTTTTGAACTGTGGTGTTGGAGAAGACTCTTGAGAGTCCCTTGGACTGCAAGGAGATCCAACCCATCCATTCTGAAGGAGATCAGTCCTGGGATTTCTTTGGAAGGAATGATGCTAAAGCTGAAACTTCAGTACTTTGGCCACCTCATGCGAAGAGTTGACTCATTGGAAAAGACTCTGATGGTGGGAGGGATTGGGGGCAGGAGGAAAAGGGGACGACAGAGGATGAGATGGCTGGATGGCATCACTGACTCGATGGATGTAAGTCTGAGTGAACTCCGGGAGTTGGTGATGGACAGCGAGGCCTGGCATGCTGTGATTCATGGGGTCACAAAGAGTCGGACATGACTGAGCGACTGAACTGAACTGAAGTGGACTGTAGCCTACAAGGCTCTTCTGTCCATGGAATTTTCCAGGCAAGAGTACTGGAGTGGGTTGCCATTTCCTTCTCCAGGGGATCTTCCCAACCCAGGGAATGAACCCGGGTCTTCAGCATTGCAGGCAGACACTTTACCGTCTGAGCCACCTGGGAAGCCCTCCCCCCCCCCCCCCAAAAAAAAAAAAGCCTACAGCACCGGCCATTCCCAGGCGGTCTCCCATCCAGGTACTAACAGGCCCGACCTGGCTTAGCTCCCGAGATCAGACGAGATCGGGAGCGTTTAGGGTGGTATGGTTGTAGACTCCTGCTACTTACCTGGGGCCAAACCATGGTGGAGGTAATGAAGATAATGGCCACCTCCTTCAAAAGGTCCGATGCATGTTATTCTACGCTCAGTGCCCCCAACCCTGCAGCAGCCACCACTGACCCACGCCTCCACTGGAAACTCCTGGACACTCACAGGCAAGTGAATGTCTATGTCTAACCTCAGTTACATCCTGCACTCCAGCATTGTAAATAACCTAATAATTTGTAAAGAGCTAGCATTGCCTCATGCCTCCCTGTCTTTCTGTGTGTGATTCCTTCTATCTGAAATGTCTCCTCAACCCTCTTATGGCCAAGCTAATTTTTCAAAAATTCAGCTTTGATATCATTTCCCCTGTGAAGCTGTCACAATCTACAGGCATACCTTGCACTCCTCACACTGAATTAGAATTGTTTTTCTTCTTTGGTTTTCCCACTAGATTGTGAGCCTTGTATCTCATCTCCTATGGTACCTATATTACTATTTTTTTCAGTTGTTAAGTTGTGTTCAATTCTTTGTGACCCAATGGACTGCAGCTTGCTAGGCTCCTCTGTTCTTCACTATCTCCTGGAGTTTGTTCAAATTCATCTGCATTGAGTCTGTGATACTATTTAGCTATCTCATCCTGTGCCGCCCCCTGCTCCTTTTGCTTTCCATCTTTCCCAGCATGGGGGTCTTTTCCATGAGTTGGCTCTAGTACTATTATAGGAGCTGAACTAACTATAGCTAAGTACTCAGTTTTGAATGAACGTGAGAAATTGTTTCTCTTAAGCCAAAAATTATTTGAAGACAGCTATTATGATATTAAAAAGCAGAGATATTACTTTGCCAACAAAGGTCCATCTAGTCAAGGCTATGGTTTTTCCAGTGGCCATGTATGGATGTGAGAGTTGGACAATAAAGAAAGCTGAGCATCGAAGAATTGATGCTTTTGGACTGTGGTGTTGGAGAAGACTCTTGAGAGTGCCTTGGACTGCAAGGAGATACAACCAGTCCATTCTGAAGGAGACCAGTCCTGGGTGTTCATTGGAAGGACTGATACTGAGGCTGAAACTCCAGTACTTTGGCCACCTCATGCGAAGAGTTGACTCATTAGAAAATATCCTGATGCTAGGAGGGATTGGGGGCAGGAGGAGAAGGGGACGACAGGATGAGATGGTTGGATGGCATCGCCAACTCAATGCACATGAGTTTGGGGGAACTCTGGGAGTTGGTGATGGACAGGGAGGCCTGGCATGCTGTGATTCATGGGGTCTCAAAGAGTCAGACACGACTGAGTGACTGAACTGAACTGAACTGATTATGACTAAGGGGCTTCCCAGGTTACATTAATGGTAAATAACCCACCTGCCAATGAGGATACATAGGAGACTCGGGCTGGATCCTTGGGTTGGTAAGATCCCTTGGGCACTGCAACCCCTCCAGTATTCTTGCCTGGAGAATTCACGGACAGGGCACATTGGCCGGCTACAGTCCTTAGGGTTGCAAAGAGTCCGACATGACTGAAGTGACTTAGCATGCATGCACATGTCTTAGCTTAAAAAGTTAAGACTGCTGAAAACTCAACGAAGCTAATAATTAGCTCTGAAACACCAATCCTTACAAAAGTCTTTCATTCCTACTTAGAATTATTTTGGAAGGTGTTTGCAAGATCTAGCTGCTGTTGCTGCTGCTAAGTCGCTTCAGTCGTGTCCGACTCTGTGCAACCCCATAGATGGCAGCCCATCAGGCACCCCCGTCCCTGGGATTCTCCAGGCAAGAACCCTGGAGTGGGTTGCCATGTCCTTCTCCAATGCATGAAAGTGAAAAGTGAAAGTGAAGTCACTCAGTCGTGTCCGACTCTTCACGACCCCATGGACTGCAGCTCACCAGGCCTCTCCATCCATGGGATTTTCCAGGCAAGAGTACTGGAGTGGGGTGCCATTGCCTTCTCCAAAGGGTTGCTATGCCCTCCCCCAATGGATCTTCCCCACCCAGGGACTGAACCGGAGTCTCTTATTGGCAGGTGAGTTCTTTGCCACTAGTGGCACCTGGGAGAATGGCCCTGCCTTCTACATGGAAGAGTAAGTCTGTATGGAACAATGAGAAGAGATACGTGTACCTACTTTTCAAAAAAAGGACAACCTGACAAAATTACTGTCAAACTTTCTGTGCCTTCCCAGTTTGAAAGTAGATATGGCACATGGATACCTGTGATATTATTTTTCTATACTTAAACTGTATTTTTAAATTTTTCAAAATGAAAACTAAAAATAACTTTGAAAAGCTATGCAGAAACTTTCTTTTGCCTTGCCCCACTGCTTGACTTAAATCCTTATCCATCTATTAAAGTTATAAATAAGAGTATGTACTATATGTGAGGTTTATTTGTTTATCAATGTGAAGTGTCTACTGAGGGTTCTATTGTTTTTTTTTTCAGAATGGTTTTTACCTTTTCCAATGTAAGTACTAAAACTATTTAACTCTGCAAAAGCTATTGTCCCTTTTTTTCTTTTTTACAGCACTGGAAGAAAGGGAGGATAAGTGCTGCTCTCTCCATTTTAGAGATGAGTGGATGCAGTTGTAAATACATCACTGTCTGGCTCTGTGTCTTTCTGAATCACTGCATCACGGTCCCTGAAATGGTCACATTTTATGGCCTACAAAAAGTTTCATCATTAACTACCTTCACATCTTCTATCCTTACTGCCCATGTGTCATGCTCAGTTGTTTCAATGTGTCCAACTCTTTGAGGCCCCATGGGCTGGCTCATGGAATTTTCCAGGCAAAAATACTGGCATGGGTTGTTATTTCCTCCTCCAGGGAATTTTCCTGACCAGGGATCAATCCCCGCATCTCCTGCGTCTCCTGTATCAGCAGGCAGATTCTTTACCTCTTGAGTCACCTGGGAAGCCCTATGGCTCATGTATAATATCTTAAATAAGTACAGCTTTCAGAATTTATTGATAAAGTATAATTTTTGTTTACTATTTAGACTTCTAGAGATAAACTTTAAAGCCCAGTTACTAAGATTAATTAGGAGGGAAAGTATTATATGTCACAGTAATTTAAATTATTTTTGACTTACTTCTTCCAATTACTGATTTATGCTAAGCTGAGAATTGCTACATTTTTTGGATATATATCTAACTGTTAGATTCTAGTGTGTTTGTGGTTATCAATATGTCTTTTAGAATCTTAGAAACAATCATATAGAATATAAATTTATTTTTGAACATGCTCTCAAAGTATCTAAATCACTATTTTTGGATTTTGGTGTCAGGAGGCAATAGCCTGATTGTTTTGGTTAGAAATTCATTGCATGGTTTTTGCATCTATATGGAGGATCTGATAGGCTCCATCTATAATAAGCGGCTTATTCAGTATGTTAATTTTTTAAATGCTGCTCAAAAAAAGAGGCTGCCTTCTTCTGATAAACCCCAGACTTTAATAACATGTCCTCTGAATTAATTCTATAAACGCAGTACTAAAGTTCAGCACAGTGATCTAGCCTGTTTAATTAGCTCACAGCTGCACTGCTGGGATAACATTTCTTGTTGAGGAGTTAGCTTGATTTTCATTTGGGCTCTGGTTCATAGTTCAGTGGTCATTTTAAGCATTCTTAAAGAATTGCTTGTATTTACTTTTAAGGAAGACCATATACTGTCTTGCTTAATCATTACTCAGAAACACTTACTAGTAATCTTGTCATGATTACTTTATAGCTGTTGATTTGGCCTTAATATAATAAATGGTGGCAATATTCTAGACATAGAAGGAGCCTGTGGGATCAAAAAATTATCTGAGTTACTAGTTTAACTAGTATGTAAGTCACACAGAGCCGAAATCTCAAGTGCTTTACTATTTCAAAATTCATTAAGCTTTTAAAATCTCCTTTTTAATGATGAATATTTGTTGTTCAGTCCCTCGATCGTGTCTAACTCTTTGTGACCCCATGGACTACTGCACCCCAGGCTTCCCTGTCCTTCACCAACTCCCAGAGCTTGCTCAAATTCATGTCCATTGAGTTGGTGACGTCATCCAACCATCTTGTCCTCTGTCATCCCCTTCTCCTCCCACCTTCAATCTTTCCCAGAATCAGGGTCTTTTCTAAGAATCAACGCTTCACATCAGGTGGCCAAAGTATTGGAGCTTCAACTTCAGCATCAGTCCTTCCAATGAGTATTCAGGGTTGATTTCCTTTAGGACTGACTGGTTGGATTTCCTTTCAGTCCAAAAGACTCTCAAGACTCTTCTCCAACACCACAGTTTGAGAGCATCAATTCTCCAGTGCTCAGCCTTCTTTATGGTCCAACTCTCACATCCATACATGACTACTGGTGGTGAAGAATATAGATTATAAAATTTTAATAAAGTCCCTTTTAAGCTGTATTCAATTTGACTATGTTTTCTACATTTTCCAGTAAATTGTATTATTTGTATATATACTACAAAATATGAAGACAATATAAAATGTGGCAGATTAAATGGGAATTGAATAAAAATACATATTCATTTAATGTCTACTAGAAAAAACTACATGATTTAATTTTACACTTACAGCCACACTAGAAGACTGTCTCCATTTACACGGGGAGAACCAAAGAATCAGCATAGTTAAGGCACTTGTTCAAAGTCACATAACTGGCAAATTTCAGAACTGGGATTTGAATCCAGGCCTGATTTCCATCAAAGCTCAAGCTGTTTCTAAATGTCATATTGCCTCCTCCTCAAAACCCAAGTTTAAGATTCATCTTTCACATAATATTCAATTTAATTTTCTTGGCATGAGTTTACACAATATGTACTATACTGTCACATTTTTAGGTATTTCTTTGGAATTATTTTTATTGTTACTTCATGACTTGTTGAGGCTACTGGATGTATATATTCCCTGGGTCCAGACACTATATGTTCTTCTTCCTTTTATGCCTCCTAGCAAGAACCACTTTGGACAAGTGATACAATCTTTTACACTGGTTTTATCAGGGTATGATTACAGAGATCTTTAGTTAGAATAGGATTACCTCAATGAAGATCTCAACGAAGAAGGCTGAGTGCCAAAGAATTGATGCTTTCGAATTGTGGTGCTGGAGAAGGCTCTTGAGAGGCCCTTGGACAGCAAGGAGATCCAACCAGTCGATCCTAAAGGAAATCAACCTTGAATCTTCATTGGAAGGACTGAGGCTGAAGCTGAAGCTCCAATATTTTGGCCACCTAACGCAAAGAACTGACTTATTGGAAAAGACCCTGGTACTGGGAAAAACTGACAGGAGAAGAAGGGGGCGTCAGAGAATGAGATGATTGGGTGGCGTCACCAACTTAATGGACATCAGTTTGAGCAAAGTCTGGGAGATAGTGAAGGAAAGGGAAGCCTAGCATGCTTCAGTCCATGGTGTCACAAAGAGTCAGACATGACTTAGTGATGGAACAACCTCAAAAAACGTTCCCAGGAATACAGAATGCCATGACACATGCTTTATCAGTAGGATAATGATAGTTCAAAGAGAATTTAACACCCCAAACCCAGAATGATAAAATTTTCATCCTTGTTGGTAAGTTTTTTAGTGTTGAAGTATTGTTGTAGTCCTATAAATGAGGCACTGTTACTTGGGGAAATAATTTTGCTGTGATAAACTCTTCATTCAATGGTAAAGTGGCTTCATATAGCTTACACTGAAACAAGGAATGTAATAAATATTTTAAAATTTAAATATAAAAAGTTAGGTGAATTATATAAGAAATGAAATGCCAGTGGCCAGACATATAACACAATTCAGGGACTGTGTATGATGGTAGCAGAACATTAAAAGGGGGCTAGAGCTTGGAACTGGGAAAGCCAGAGAGGCAGACGAAGTGAAAATCTTGACAAGACAAGGTAATAAGCCATCAGAGCATTTTTTCAAGAAACAGGCATCAGTAAAATTCAAGATGAACCAGGGAGGTCAGAAACTAAGCAATAAGTAAGCAGAAGTGAGTATAAATAGATGTGAGAAGTAAGTCTACTCACTGGGTCAGAAACTGGAGAGGCAAGCAGAAGATCATGAGGACACGGTCACTGGAGTTTAAAGAGCTACTGAAACGAGTATTTACCAGCACGGTTACTGGCAGAGTGTGAGAACCTGGAAGCCATAGATTCCAAAAGAGAAACGCAAAGCAAAGAGTCAGATCTTGGACTCCTAGGGGCTTCCCTGGTGGCTTAGATCGTAAAGAATCTGCTTGCAGTTCGGGAGACCTGAGTTCTTTCCCTGCATTGGGAAGATCCCCTGGAGAAGGAAAGGGCAACTCACTCCAGTATTCTTGCCTTGAGAATTCCACAGACAAAGGAGCCTGGCAGGCTACAGTCCATGGGGTCAAAAGAGTCGGACACAGTTGAGGTGACTAACACTTTCACTCACTGGACTTCTAGCCTGCAGAATTGTAAGAAAGTAAACTTAAGTACCTTAAGTCATCCATCCAGCATGTGCTGTGTTATTTTGGCAGCCCTGGCTGACTAATACAGTCCAATTATCAGGGCCCATGACCATCCCTACTGAGAAGAACTGCACCAGACTCCCTTGAACTCTTAACAACTGTAACCACAATGGGAAACCCCAGCTCTGAGTCACCAGAGAATATTGTGCAAACCTATATTGCTATAAAATTGTATGCTAAATTTGCCTGGGCCTTGGGTAACATTTTATCCTTTGCTCACCCTTCAGTTTCTTTCATCAGCCCATTCCAGTACTTCCTTAACCTTATTCAGTTCTGGCTTATGACCATAAACACCTAAGATTGTATAATGAATAGTAAGATGGCATTTGTGTCCCTGTGTCACCCCTCCTCTAAACTTCAAGTTTTAATTTTCTCACACTCTTTTCTTCTTGCCTTTTTCTTCTACATCAGAGAAAGAGATGCTCCTTTTTCTTTCCAAGGTGACTCCCCTCTGTTTGAGAACCTATCTTATTCTGATCTGCACACTCCCCAGCATTATCAGCTTTCCTCACCATCAAAACCACATATGTCAACAAATTGACTTTCTGACCTGGTTTTTAATGATTGGTAAATTGGCTTTTTTTTTTTTCAACATAGGTCACCCTTGAACACATGGGTTTGGGTTCACTTACACGTGGATTTTTTTTTTTTTTTTGGTACATATATACTATAGTACTGCTCCATTTGCGGTTGATTGAATCTGAGGATTCAGAACCTCTGGCACAGAAGGAAGGATGACTCTAAAGTTATAGGCAGATTTTCAACTTCTGGGAGTGTGGGTGCCCCTTAACAGCTGTGTTGTTCAAGGTTCAACTTTATTTCTACCTGGAAGAGAGAAAAAAAAAAAAAGACCCTGAAAGGAGTTCCCTCAGGTCACCAGAATAAAAGAACAAGGCAGTGAATAAACATTTAGAATTCATCATTGGAGAGGCGATAGTTCATTTGTTTATTCATTTCAAACTAATTTTATTTTAATCACCTATTATGTGCCAGATCTTATTAAGCCTGGCATGTAATAAATGCTTAATAAAAGTTTCTTTGTATAAAAGATAGATTAATTACTGTGTTAATGCTGCTGCTGCTGCTGCTGCTAAGTCGCTTCAGTCGTGTTTGACTCTGTGCGACCCCATAGACGGCAGCCCACCAGGCTCCCCCGTCCCTGGGATTCTCCAGGCAAGAACACTGGAGTGGGGTGTCATTTCCTTCTCCAATGCATGAAAGTGAAAAGTGAAAATGAAGTTGCTCAGTCGTGTCTGACTCTTAGCAACCCCATGGACTGCAGCCTACCAGGCTCCTCCACCCATGGGATTTTCCAGGCAAGAGTACTGGAGTGGGGTGCCATCGCCTTCTTCCGATGTCAGTGCTAATGCCTCCTAAGTATGTATCTTCTATGTTTTTCTTCCTTAGTATGCTGGGAGGATAACTGTCAAGATCAACAAATGATTAATGAATAAATTAATGATTAACATTATCCTTATCCTCAATGGTCTGAAGTCATGCAAATGGGTAAATTGTATGAAAGTTAGGATAGAAATGCTCAAGTATAAGAACTTACTGTTGGAAACAGGGAAAGACAAAGAAGAACTAATGAGAAACACAATAAGAAAATGTCATGATGAAGAGGGGAAACAGAGACTGTGAGGGCACCAGAGTCACCTAACTGCTACTGCTAAGTCACTTCAGTCGTGTCCGACTCTGTGCGACCCCATAGATGGCAGCCCACCAGGCTCCCCTGTCCCTGGGAATCTCCAGGCAAGAACACTGGAGTGAGTTGCCATTTCCTTCTCCAATGCATGAAAGTGAAAAGTGAAAGTGAAGTCGCTCAGTCGTGTCTGACTCTTAGCGACCCCATGGACTGCAGCCCACCAGGCTCCTCCGCCCATGGGATTCTCCAGGCAAGAGTACTGGAGTGGGGTGCAATCGCCTTCTCAGAGTCACCTAAAGGAACTGCCAAAAGTGTAGACGCTGTAGTTCCACTCCAAACAGTCTGAATCAGAAGCTCTGCCACGCTGGCTCCAGGAAACTGCACGGCGAAGTTCACACAGGTGATTCTGCCCCACATTCTGATATCTTGAGAAACAAAGGAGGAGTTTCAAAGGAAAGGTAGGCAATAAAGAAAAATTATATAAAACCACTGTGGTGCTGGAGAAGACTCTTGAGAGTCCCTTGGACAGCAAGGAGATCCAACCAGTCAATCCTAAAGGGATTCAACCCTGAATATTCATTCATTGGAAAGACTGATGCTGAAGCTCCAATACTTTGGCCACCTGATGGGAAGAGATGACTCACTGCAAAAGACTCTAATGATGGGAATGATTGAGGGCAAGAGGAGAAGGGGGTGGCAGAGGATGAGATGGTTGGATGGCATCACCGACTCAATGGACGTGAGTTTAAGTAAACTCCAGGAGACAGTGAAGGACAAGGAAGACTGGTGTGCTGCAGTTTACGGGGGTCACAAAGAATCAGACACAACTTAGTGACTGAACAACAACAATAACAACATAAACACTAAATAATCTGAAAAATGTAAAATGTACCACAGATGTGAGAAAATCCTTCTGATTTTCCTATTTTTAGCATAAAAACATACTGAAGTAAACACAGATCAGGGAGGGTGGAGCAGAAAGCTGTGAGTCTGGATCCTTAATGTCTGTGTTCAACAGCTAAATCAATCATATTACCACCTTCCCCTGAACTTTTAATGTGAGAATAAGTCCTTACTTATTAATGAAATAAAAACATACTTTCTTGTTTATAGCACATTCACTTTCTAAGAAGCGATAAAGACTATATGCTTACTACTAATAATGACAACATCTATTGAGCATTTAGTACACACCAAACATTCTAAGAGCTGTACATAAGCAACTCACCAAACGTCACAACAAGCCTAGATGCACCGTAACTCACCATTACTAATGGAAAAATAAATGAGTTACTCAAGGAGGTGAAATATAACAAAGGTAGAAATCTGTTTCATAGATAATAAAGTGTTAGTCACTCAGTTGTGTCCAACTCTTTGTTACCCATGGACTGTAGACCACCAGGCTCCTCTGTCCATGAAATTCTCCAGGCAAGAATTACTAAAGTGGGTTGCCATTTACTTCTCCAGGGGATCTTGCCAACCCAGAGATTGAACCTGGGTCTCCTGTATTGCAGGCAGATTCTTTACTACCTGAGACAGCAGGGATGCCCATAGATACTACAAGGATAGGGAAATGGACATGGTAAACCTGTTTATTCTCAGTACATTTCCTGGCATTTCTATTGCCCATCTTATTTTGCATTAATTTGAATCTCCTAGACATTTTGTGGCACAAATCAGGTCCAAATCCTCCTGTAGGAAGTCTTCCTCAACAACATTTAAGTAAGAGCTCCTCCCTCTTTTTTTTTTTGATTCTCTGGAATTTAGATTTAGTGCCATAATCCATGACCTAGATATTACATATGGGGTAGGAAAAAAAAAAAAGCCTTATACCTTGAAGAGTACAGGACGTTAAATAATTCCATCAAATTTTGACATCTAACTGTTCACATTTTCATCTATAAAAATTTTCCATTCTGTGACTTGAAAATTCTTATTCTAGGGTTACCTGTAATCATCCATCATTTAATTCAGAACTAGTAGATAACAGTTCTCTGTTGTTTTCGGCTAAGTAATGTTTCTCTTCATATCTCTCTCTGGTGATCCAGGTTAATGGAAATTTGAGAACACACACAACTACTTTCTGTGAAGCATTGAATATTTTTCCTCTCCTGCCTGCATACACCTGTCAGCTTTCTTTAACAGTCTGAAGTGATTAGAAGTGACACATTCGCATATGTATAAATGTGTATTTTGGGAAATGATATGGTTTTAAAATATGCTGCTGTTGGTATGTCTTTATTTTGTCCCCTTGCTAGCTGCATGTGACAGAATTTTTGAGGGAATAAAGAGTCAAATGCTTCCATTTACACTTAATTACATTGAGGGTTTTAGAAAGCTCTCTCCATGAGTTATACAAGATTAGTTCACATTGAATTGGTCAACTTATCAGAAAAGTTGTCAATAGTTTAGATTTATGCCAGTAAATGGAACATTTGGAAAAGACTGATGCTGGGAAAGATTGAAAGCAGAAGAGGGCAACACAGGATGAGATGGTTGGATGGCATCACCAATTGAGTGAACATGAACTTGGGCAAACTGTGGGAGATGGTGAGGGACACAGAAGCCTGGCATGCTGCAATCCATGGGGTCACCAAGAGTCAGACACAACTTGGTAACTGAACAACAAAATGGAACATACTTTAAACAGTTTGCAAAATACATCATTTTGAATACACAGTCTGTCTTCAAACAATGTTAACATTTCAAATGGTAACTTGCCATAGGATTTAAATATCTTTATATACTGTTTTCATTGTAACCAAAAAAGATATTTAAATTGTATTCAAATAATTTTGCAAAATTAAGTATTTCAACAATAAATTGCATCATTATTTTGTTATGCAGTGATATATCTCCAGATCAATTAAACCCATAAAATAAGTGAAGATTAAAAGGATATGATTATATCAAACACAGTGGCATCTTGTAAGTAGCTTCATTTTTTTACATAAATGCTAATTAAGCAAACCAAAACTCTTGATTTTTAACAATGAAAAATATGCCATTAAGAAGGTTTCATTGCTAAACTTTTGGCAAAAAAAAAGATGAATTTCCTAATTTAATGTGTACAATTATTTATATATTGCTTTCTACTTGAAATTATAAAAACCAAATGACACAGTATAATCATCTTAATTATGACAGTAAACATACACTATTGCATGTAACTCACATGTCATTAAAATGCATATAAATATGTTCTAGGATAAGGAAATCCTATGGACAGAGGAGCCTGACAGGCTGCAGCCCATGGGGTCACAAGAGTCAGACAGGACTTAGTGGCTAAGCCACCAGCCATATATGTATATGAGCCCCATACATGAAAACTCTATTGAAATCATATTTTAAAGTGACGATGTTGAGTAATTTTCACAACCACAATACTTATCAGCATATATTTTATTATCTGGGTCTACAACAAACCCACAAAGTGAACAGATCCTAGTTTAATCTATTACCCATTTTGCTAGTGCACTATAGTAATGAATCATATATTACTTTAATGTCAAATTCTTGATTAAAGTAGAATACATAATTCAATTTTCTATTGGAGGAAAAGTTGGACAAAAGCCAGTGATTCTTAAATGTCTCTAAGCCGTTTAGAAAAGTTAATCTGTTCCTCTGTTAAGAAGTTTAGAAATAGTGTCAGGAATGGCCGTTGTACCCACCACCAATTTCTTAACAGTGATTAAAGACAGAGAGAAAACAAAAAAAAAGTATCATCATGCCCAGTGCTTATTTTGCATGTCTAGGGCACAGCTCAAAATGTTGGCACTGTTTGACCTGGAAAGATACGTAAATTGATAAAATTTTTTCAACAAGGTTAACTTTTTTTTTTTTTAACTTTTCACATATTTAGTTTTTAATCCTTCAAAAATATTTTAAGCACTATCAGAGTGAACAAACAAAATAAAGTCCTTCGTATCACCTATTTATTCTTCAGGAAGACGTTACAGACATTACTTTTTCCAGCCCTGGAGTGAGTAGAAAGGAGTCTCTGATGAACTCATCTTTCTGCTCTAAGTGGCATTGAAAATAACACTGACATGGTCTCTAAAGCAGCGGCGACAGGTCAGAGGTGATGAGAGGAAGATGGAGCAGGATGTCTTAGGTAAGGTACAAGTGTTTACACGTGTGTATGTGTTGTGTAGGAAAGAAAAACCGTTTTATTCTGAAAGATGTCACTACGGTGGTTTTTTATTAACTTGCAAAATCTCTTGAAGGTTGGCGGCGGAAAACATGTTACCTTTCAGCATCTCAATTATCGCGTTACCCCGTGTATCACCCCTCGCGGGGGAGCCCCCCCCCGCCTCCCGCAAAGAAGAGTGCTGGGTCGAGATGCTACAAGTGAATTAAAAGAGCCAACAGCTTGGCATAGGTAGAAAAAGCAAACGCCAAACAAAAACGCGGGGATTCTGAGCGCAGACCATCACGGGCCTGTGTGCACCCGCCAAACAACTGGGTTAACCCTTTGGGCGCTGCAGCGGGGATCCCCGGAGTCTACGGGCCCGACCTGCAGGAACAGAGATGGGGCGCCCCGAGCCTGTGCGGGGTATGGGCTATCGTTCCACAAGAAGGGGACCGAGTTGAGTGGCACTTTTGTCGTCCGGCGCGTGAGTCACGGCCCAAGAGAGGCACTGAGTCCAGTACTGAGTGGAGCAGAGACGCGGCGGAGAAAGCCGCTCTAATGTCCGCGGACGCGTGGGTCAACGTTAACCTGTCCTGGCATGGAGGGCTCACCCTAGCTCGCCCGCCCGCCCGCCTGGCTCCCGGGCTCGGAGAGGTGCAGGCCCTGGGGTGGCCCCAAGGTGAAGGGTGATCAAGTCTGCCTGCGGCAGTCATCGCTTTCCAGCCTCCACAGTCGCGGGAGCCGCCCGAAGCCGTGCTGAAACAGCGGCTGTGACTGACGGAGTCACCGCCCCCCGCGTCCGAGCCACCCCCTCTTCCCCCCACTGTCCCCCCAGCCCCCCCCCCCCCCCCAGATGCGTCGGGGAAACACGGACGTCAGAGCCTCTCAGCCAATCGCTGACAGCGACTGGAGGAAAGGGGCGAGCAGGAGGGGGCGGGGGCAGCGGCCGGTCGGGGCGCTCGGCGGAGGAAGAGAGGGAGAGGCGCGCGGAGGCGCGAGTCCCCCGCCCCTCACTCCGGCCACCCTTTCCCCGCCGCGCGGCAAGTTCTAACCGCCGGGCGCGTGCTCGTCAGCCGGGAACGCGCTCGCCGGGTCCTCCCCTTAAACGCCCTCTCCGCGACGCTCGACTCCCAGTCTCCGTCCGAGTCGCGCTTCCTCCCGCGCGCGCGCGCCTGCCCGCCCCCAGGCTCCCCGCGGGCCGCGTCACGTGACCGCGCCTAGCCAAGGCGGCAGCGGCGGTGGCTCGAGCTTCGGCGGCGGCGGCGGCGGCAGTGGCAGCGGCTGCAGCTGCGCCGCCAGCGTGGAGCGGGAGGCAAGAGGGTGTGGAGAGAAGGGAGCGCCAGACCGGAACGGGTGAGCGTCCTCCTCCCCTTGCCTCCCCCGGCAATCCTGCGGGCCACCGGGTGCAAACGGGGCCCCTGCCTGAAGCTTCGCGCAGCCCCCCTCGTGCTCGGTGGTTGGCTCTCCGGGGGCTGCGGGTCCCTCCCCGAGCGGGTCGGACTGCGTTGTTCAACGAGGGGGCTGTACCCCCGCCCGCCGCTGCCTTTGCGGACGGCGGCGTGAGGCCGGCGGAGCTGCCCGTGCTGAGCGCGGCGCGCCCTATGTGCGGCTCTGCGGAGCCCGGGAGGCGGGTCCTGCGGGGACGCGGGCGGCCACTCGGCGGCTGCCGGGCTCTGGGCGGGGGCCGGCCCGGGCGCCGCCTCCTCCTCCGCCGCTGCCGCCTCCTCGCAGTGCAGCGTGAGTAGGGAGCCCAGGCTGGTGGACGCCGAGCCTCTCGGCTGCGCGGTCACCTCATCCTCGAGGTGCAGCCGATCCTCCGCGTGGCGCCCCAAGTCCTCCGAGCCGCCTGCGGATTAGCCGAGGACCGAGCCCTCGCTCTCGTGCTTCCCGCAGCTCCCACCGCTCTCTCCCCCGACCCTCCTGCAGCCTCCCCTTTCTTTCCCCTTCGGAAAATGGTTCCTGCTGCCGGGCGAGGTGAGTCGCGGCCGCCGCCCGCCAGCGGCGGGGGCGGCTGGGCAGGTCACCTGCGGGGGAGGCCGGGCGGAACGCGGAGGTCCGGGCGTCGCGGCGGGGTTTCTGACCGCTGGTTCTCCGCGGACAGCGGCGATTCGGGAGAAGTTGGCGGGGGCGGACCGCGGGACCCCTTGCAGGTGGTCTCCCGCTGCGCCCGCCCCGGCAGATCGTAAAGGTGAGCGGGTTCCTCGGCGTGCGCCTCAGCGCCGTGTCCGACCGGGTGTCCCCGCCTAGGGCTCGAGGGACGGGGCTCGGTGGGACTTCGCGTCTATACCCGCAGCTTTTTATGGCTTCTCTGAGCCGCCTCGGCCGCGCCGTAGCCCATCCTGCGGCCGGCCGCCCCCGCCCCGGCGCCTGGTGACCTTGAGGGCAGCGGTGCCCGGCACTCTTTCCCCGCGCCCCGGGAGGGTCACCCCTCTAATCCCTGGCTTCGGCCCCACTGGCGCTCCGCGGGCGGAGAGCGGACCCCCGACTAGGGCTAGCTAATTGATATGTGTCACACCGGACGATGATTCCCCGGGAGTTGGAGAACCGCCTCGCCTTTCTCCCGGCGTCTCCAGTCTGGCCCCCCAGGATGTTCATGGTTGCTTCCGTCCGATTTGCGTTCTTAGACTTAGTTTAAAAGAAAGAAAAAAAAAATCTTGCGTCCTCCACTCTTTTTTTTGGAAGGGTTAGTAGGAACCGCATTCGCGGGTGTGTGTGTGTGGGGGGGGAGTGCTCCCTTGATTCCATCCTGTAGGCGAATCCTCTGGCTAGGCTAGTTAGCGACCCCTGGTTCTGCGCCGCGGTCCCTGGCCAGGTTGGTGTCTGTGCGCATTTCATTCACCAGTTTTCTGGCACCTGGCAGACGCCAGGAGTGCGTCTCGGGACTGGCAACGCCGGGAGTGCCCGAATCCTGTGCGGTGCAGCGGTGCCGGGGCGGGCCAGAGGTGCCAGGGGGGTCTTTCATCCAGCGGAAGCCTTGGTCCTCCTCTGCAGGCGTAATTGTGCCCTTCCTGGGGTGGGAGCGCAGCAGACAGCCACCTCGGGCCGCTGTGCACGCTACTTTTCTGGGTTTATTAATAATCTAATGGCCCCTGTTGGTATCGATTGCTGTTCATGATAAATTAGTTCTATGGATTTTTCTTCCTCGGAATGTAGGTATATGCATCTATTCGGACTGTCTGCCTTTCAATATGGAAGGCTTTGTTGTGTTTAACCTCCCCCACCTGAGGACAGTCTTATTTTAAAATAAAGCTCTTGTTCAGCGTGGGTGTATTTTATAATAAGAAGTACTTGTGAGGCTCTGCTTTGTATGAGGCTCTCTTCGGGCAGAGGGTGTGTAACCCTTTGGATAGTGGCCCACGTGAGTGAATGAAGGGCCTTCACCGCTTGCCCTGCTGCCAGCCTTCTTCCCCAGACTCCCTGCCCTTGTGTGTGGCAGAGGCGGATTGAGGGGAATTAAAGGGATTGGAGGAGAATCTGCTTTTTATACTTGAGCGTTTCATTTGGTCCCCCTGCTCCTCCCCCCTTTTTTTCTTTTTTTGTCCTGGTGAGTTTAGATTTGAAGCAAATAGAAACATGTTCCTTAAAGGGAGCCTTTGAGAACTTGTATAGGAAATGGGCTTATTTAGCCAGGATTTCAGGGGGACGTTTTAGTTTCTACCTTGCTTTGCATGAGACAGTTAAATTGCTGTAATTAAGGGTGGATCTCTGTCCTGATTTTGGCTTGGGTGTAACTGCAAAGATCTTTGAAAAGTAACAGTTATTTCCTACCATACAGTCTGCAAAAGTGAGTCACAATCGGGTGAGTTGAGGACAGAGCGCCACCTTTAATTTTAAGATTTCGGCATATTCTTTTATTAAAATGGTGAATATTCAGATTACGCCTTCTTGACTTTTGTTGGAGTTGTTGTAATTACTGGCATCCCCATTTAGATGTGTAAGATGAAACTGTCTTCATTTTTCTGTATTTTGTAATTCTTCACTCCTTTAAGGAGGTTTCTGCAATTGTATGGGAAATCATGGTGTTTTTCATTGAAGCCTGGGATTTAATGTAGAACTCTGAGATGAGATGAGAAACTAGATTTGACTTGTGCTTATAAAATAACAGGGACAATAATAGTTTGGATCTGTTTAGGAAAAGAAGGAAAGTAACAGCTTCATTGTAAATAGATATTTAAAACTAGGTGTTGCCACAAATAAGTGTACTCACTAGCATGACAGTGGCTTTATAAATTTTTTTTAGCTTCTGTGCTATATTAACAAATTCTAAAGTAAATGTGCAAAATTATTAACCTTTTTTGAATAAGGCGTAGTAATTCTTTTTTTGTTTTTCATCTTCCAGCAGCTTGCCTTTTATGGTTTGCAAGTTTTCCAATTACTTGTTTTTAGATAATGCAAACAAGGACTTCAGCAGGCGTACTTAACACTCAAAGTTATTGAAGACCTTATTGGAAAAGGTGGTTTCTGTGTGTGCCGTTTCTCAAATGTAGCTCGTATAAAAATAAATGGAGTTTTTAATGCTTAGGAAACAAATGCTGTAGTGACAGCTGAATGGATGGGATTTCCTTCCCAACCACTTGCTCCTTCCTGTCCCCCTCCCTCACAGATCAAAAACTTAAGGTGCACCTTCTGTTCAGACACGGATACCTTCTGATGATTGTGACTGCAGATGTAACAGAAAAGATTTAGCTTTCAAGTAATGAATGAATACATGTGTGAATATTACCAAATGTAGTTTTAATCACAAGCCACAAGGTTGTCAGCATTCCTATCTGCATTTAACTTTTAATTCAACACTTGAACAGTTTCTTCATAGACTACTGTAAAGCGTATGCTATTGAGCTCCAGATAGTTTTATTAAGGTGAAAAAATCTGCTTGAGGTGAAAAGTAGTTTATGCTTGTAAGTCTGTGGAATATGGCCCCAGGTTAAAGGACATCATTTGAGCAATTAGGTTGATGTATGTAGAGTAATTATACAGTGTTACTCATATCTTGATAGAATCCTGATTTGGGGGTTAAATATACCGATTTCTTTTGTCTGACAGATATGTTAACTTCATTTTGGGTGCAGCATTCTGTTACCATGTGAGTTGAATTATATTGGTTCACAGGTTTTAAGAAGAATGGCCAGTTACAACTTTTGGTGGTCTTTTGCAATACTAACCAAAAAGTGTGTGAGAATCCTCTCTTTATGTTTTTACACATACATGCAGTTGAAACTGGTCATTTTCACTTTTTAATTATGAAATTTTGTAATGAATGAGCAAAAAATTAAAGGAGTAAGATCAGAATACAGAAACCTAAGAAATAAGTTTTTGTAGCTTAGGTATGAATATTTACTTGCCCCGTTGTGGGGAATATTTTCTAATAGGTGTCATGATATGTAGAAGGGTACTGTGAGAGTAGCTTATTTTGGAATATATAGAATCTGAGGTAACATGGAAGGAAAATGATGAAATAGATACGGGAATAATTTTCAAAGAAAAGCTTAAAGATTTTTTAGCTTTTATGAATATTTTATACACACACATACACAGTTGTGTTGTTAAACTTTTTATTATGGAAGTTGTCCAGAATGTGAAAGTAGAATAAGATACTTACTGTCCAGTTTTGACAGTTATCAATTCTTGGCACATCTAATTTCATTTCTATTTTTAAACAAGAAATAGATCTATTATAAGTGGGGACATAAGACAGATGACTGAATTAAATTCTTATGTTTTTTATTTATAATTTCTAGGATATATACAATAATGTCCAATATCTAATGGAATCTAAAAGGTCAGTTTTTATGTTCCTTGTTTCTGTAATAGTCTTTTATAGCAGGCACCTAAAGATAGTGTCTCTCAGATTTCACTCTTAATGATAATGCCTTTGAGTTATAAAATGCTTTACAGTATTTTGGAATGTATTACATACTATCTCATCTGATTCTCACAGTCAGTAATTCTGTGAAATGAGCAAAGTAGATAGCTATACTTTTCTTGTCTTTTAGATAGGTAAAATGATTTGTCTAGGCCCTAAGGTCATATAATACAGTCAGCAGCTAGATTAACTAGAACTGGACTCTAGGTGGCTTTTAGTTCTTGCTTCATTGCTCTTTCCATTATAAATGTTTATGTAAGTTTGTGAAAGTTATATAAGTTTATGAAAATCAGTTTCCGACCAGAGTACATTTAATAGTGGAATATAAACAGATTTGTTTGGGTTTAACTTTATAAATTTAATCTTTGCCTATATTTGGTATAATGTAAGTAAGCAGTTCATACCCTGATTTGCTTAACAGCTGAGTAAATGAATTTGACCATGTTTGAGGTACTATATTTTTAATATTGTGGATTGGATTATTTTTAAGTTAGGAGTTTTGTTCTCAAAGACCTGTTAGTCCTTGAAATGATCAGGGATGTCTTAAATCATAAGTTAAAACTAAAAGAGGCCTATACTGAAAATTTCTTTCAATTACTGCTGTAAATTTTTTCATGCGTTTTTTTTTCCCCCTGCCAGTGCATGTTTTTTACCTAAAGCTTTTTGAAATATTAACTTGGTACGTAATGAAGTTTGGTTTTAAAAGGTCCCAAATGAAGAGATTTTCGTTCTCGAAATCCAAAACCTTGTTGGAAATCTCACAAGAAAGGTGATGGTTCTCTAAAATGTGTCCAAGAGGATCACCTGGGAGAGTTACTGAAAGTGCAGATTCCCTGGCATCGCCCCTGCCGATCTGATTCAGCAGATCTGAGTGGGGCCCAGTAGTCAGCATTTTGAGAAACACTGACGTTGAATTTACATCTAGGTTAAAATTATATTGCATAGTAGAGATGCCTTTATAACTTAGAAGGGTGTTATTGATTTATTTGACTTTGAACATCGGGCTTTCAAGTAGTTTTGACTATTGTAGCCAAGTTTGATTTGTGGGGTTGGGTGGGTTTTGTGATAATTGTAAAACCAGTAAATTGAAAATATTTGTGATATTTGTGTGCACTGTCTTCTTTCAGAAGATCCATCTATAGTTATTAAGTTACTTATTAGGCACTGTAAAAGCCCTAAGTGGAGAATGTTCTTCTCTTTGTTTTCATGCCCCAGTGTATGCCATTTACAAATGAGTTGAAAATGGGGGCCTATTTATGTAAAAATGCTGAATGCTATGTCAGTACAGTACTGTATATTTATGCTTTAGTCTAGCTCTGATTTTATGTTGAAAGGAACATTTATATCAGATGTTCCTTCAAACTAAAAGGACATAAATTGGCGGATAAGTAGTGGTCCTTATTAACTTCAGTTAACAAGTAGCTATTCCTTCAGAAACAGTGTTAGTCCTTTATGATCTTTCAAGAATATTAATGACGTAAGACCAAATAATAATTTACCATTCTGTGTATGAAAACAAAAGTTACTGCTGTTTTACTTAAATGTTAAATAACAATTTATGTAGTTCAGCAATCTACTGTGAGATTCATTTCATATAAACTGATCTGACTTTTAAACTAGTTTTGTCTAATACTGTATATCCTGTATGGATTACAATTGAAAACCAGATTTAAAATGCAATTATTTTTGCTTCATTTATGACACTGTAGTAACTAGCCTGTATTTGTTTTTAAAACTTAATTGCACTTAATTGAACTTAATTGCAAAGCAAGTCCATCTTAAGACTGTGCTGAACATTTTTTTGTTCATTTGTTCCAAAAACTTAGGCTTGTTGGCTATGCTTTAGAATATATTTAAGAATCATGGGCTATAATTTACTAATGATTGTGGAAATTAAAACTAATAAAGATTTCTGGCAGGGAGATCCAGATAAATTGTAGGTAACCCTTTTAAAGCTATTTCTTCTATTCTTTTAAAGCTATTTTTATTAAAATTTTCCTAGAACTGTGTTAGTTATTCTAAACATTAGTATGCAGTTACCTCTTTCGTAAGAGTATTATTTAGTATTTCTGAGTTGGGTAATTTTCAACAGTATGGCATCTCAATATCTGGGATACCTGCTTTATATTAATATTTTTGTCACTTGGGCCTCTGAAGGAAAAAATGATGGTTTACTGCTTGCTTACATTGTGAAATCTGAGATTATACTCTAACTGTAAACTGGTATGACTAGTGTAAAGATCTGACAAATATAGGACTAAAAGTTGCCTGCCCTGAAAAGTAGATCTTAAAAAGGATTTGACTGTTGAAAAGATACTTTTTAAATAACTTGATTATTAGCAATGTAGATTTATTGCTCATTGTATTAACTCAGTGAGTGAGTTTGCTCCCAGAAGGATTTTAAGCAGTTTTACTCTCAGAATTCTTAGATCTGCTGCTTTATGCTGCTTTAATCTACCTTTGATATTTGTGCCAGAATTTTTTTGTGTGTGTGTGTGTTTTTACATAGTTTGCCTGCTGTCATTTCTTGACTAAAACTCTCAGTGGTTTCTCATTTTTCTCTTTATCAAGATGGAACTTGGCTCTGAAGGCCTTAGGACACTGATTCTGAGAAATATTAATAGGAAGGGGTTATGAAGGGAGAGGGCCAAACCCGAAATTTGAGTTAGGCCTGGCTGATGCAGTTTCCCGTTTGGGACTTCTCCCATACTTTGATACGGTAGTATGGACTGAACCTGTCTAAATGTGTTTAGTATTTTGCTCACGTATCCCTTTTAGTGAAGCCTCCACCTGTTACTTTTCTAAACGAGTTAACCAGGATCGCCACTTTGCACAGCTCTGGGGGATGCTGTTCACAGTGGGAATCGTGTTTCTGGGAGCTGAGAGCACTGCTGCTTGCTGCGGGCCAGTCAAGTCTGGCAGTCTCTCTCTAAAATCTGCATATACTCTGTCCCTCCTTTTGCTGTAACTTCATCCTGTTTTTTCTCTCCCCATAGGACCCTCGATCTTACCTATCTAAATGTTCCCATCCTTTAAAACTCAGCATTCATCGGCCTTTCCCAGTCGTGGCTCAGTAATTTTCTTGTGTGAATTTCACTACATTGGTAGGTCTGGTTCATATATTTCCCATCTATTATATATCCTTTTTGTCTTCGGGATAATATGGGACTTCAGGTAAGAACTTGAGTTCTTGAGGATATATAGAGTTTTATCCCACAAATATTCAGTCAGTATTTTTTTTTGTGTGTGTGTATATTGATTAGAACTTAGGCATTGTGAAGGTGGAGTAGATAAGATGGAAGAATTTTTCTTGGGCAATTTCTAAAGGCTTTTTACCTTTGAAATTTTAACTTTGCTCAGATGAATTCATAGGACAACTTGTGTTACTTCTGGAGAGCAGCTACATTTCGTAGGGTGTTGCTAGGACAATCAAATTTAGCTTCTATGTAGGAAGTCTTTCCCCTTTCTTAGCTAAAATTTGTCCTAAAACAACCAGTTTCACTTTTCTTTTAGCTGTGACATCTTTTCCTTTCATCAGCATTGATGTTCTTAAGATGTTTTTGCATCTGCTATCCATTAGCATATTGTGTGATGCAAAATGCCGTAATTAAAAGCATATATTATGCTTTAAAGTTTAAAATATGATACCCTTGTAGTTACTCTTTATTGATAGGAATACCCTTGGAGCCAAGTTTTTAAATGTCAATTTATTGCAGATTCTTATTTTCTGAGAGTTCTTTTTCATGAATTGAGGGTGAACTTTTGGCCCATGACCTGGTGTAGTATCACTGTAGGCCTCAGGAAGATGTGTAGATACAGGGTTTCTGTTAAGTGTTGGAGCACAGCAGTGTGGTTTTTCTTCTAAGTACCTTCCTTAGGTCGAGGCAGGAAAACCTGTTGTTGACTTTGTCATTTCTGTTGAGTGCTCATGTAGTACCTGGAGTCATAATTTCAAACATCTAAGCAGTTAACAATTGAGGTAGATTTGGTGTATAAGCTGTGGTAGTTATAAATGCTTTAAAAAGTTGCTCTTCATAGACTATTCACTTTCCAGCGTTTAGCACCACTGAAACTGTACAGGTGTAATGTAGAAAAAAGTATTGTAGAAGGAGTTAATTGTTAATAATACAGGGGTGTAGATGGTTTTAGTAGTGAATAAAATTAAAGTTCTGTGAAGGCAAGTCATCAGTGGAATCCGCAAAAGTGAAATAAATGGCTTAGAGAAGGATCTTTTCCTTCTGGGACACACATGGATGGCATTGCCATGGACTCCGTGCTGCTTTGCTTATAGTTATGCAGAAGTTTGTGTGAAATTTTCAGTTCCTCTGCTGTAACACTGTCCTTTTTTCTCCTACTTTTACCCCAAATCAAGTGAGTGATGCCTTAGCTACCTTTTTTTGTTTAAAAAGTGAATCACAAACTTGAGGAACTTTACTTTGCACATTCCAGATAATTAGTACTATGGTGGAGAACTGCTCAGTTCAAGGGCAGATACAGGGGGCTGAGAACAAGGAATGTCAGCAGTGAAATGGGGAAGAGATGCTGGCAAAGTCCAGGAAAAGGAGCTCCTCCAGCTTCAGACCCTCTGAATGTCAGGTATCAGAAAAACAAACGTCAGTCAGTCAACCAGCCCTTTTTTACATGAAGAGTAGATTTAAAGTTTAAATTCACCTGCTCTTAAGCTTAAACTGCACTATAACCTTCTACAACAAACCTTCTAGAACTAACACCCCCAAAAGATGTCCTTTTCATTATAGGGGGCTGAAATGCAAAAGTAGGAAGTCAAGAAACACCTGGAGTAACAGGCAGATTTGGCCTAGGAGTATAGAATGAAACAGGGCAAAGGCTAATAGAGTTTTGACAGGAGAACGCACTGGTCATCGCAAACACCCTCTTCCAACGACACAAGAGAAGACTGTATACATGGACATCACCAGATGGTCAATACTGAAATTAGAATGATTATATTGCTTGCAGCCAAAGATGGAGAAGTTTTACACAGGCAGCAAAAATAAGACCCGGAGCTGACTGTGGCTCAGATCATGAACTCCTTATTGCCAAATTAAGACTTAAATTGAAGAAAGTAGGGAAAACCACTAGACCATTCAGGTATGACCTAAATCAAATCCCTTACGACTATATGGTGGAAGTGACAAATAGATGCAAGGGATTAGATCTGATAGAGTGCCTGAAGAACTATGGACGGAAGTTCGTGACATTGTACAGGAGGCAGAGATCAAGACATTGCCCAAGAAAAAAAAATGTGAAAAGGCAAAATCGTTGTCTGAGGAGGCCTTACAACTAGCTGTGAAAATAAGAGAAGGGAAAGGCAAAGGAGAAAAGGAAAGATATGCCCATTTGAATGCAGAGTTCCAAACAGTAGCAAGGAGAGAGAAGAAAGCTTTCCTCAGGGATCAGTGCAAAGAAATAGAGGAAAACAATACAATGGGAAAGACTAGAAATCTCTTCAAGAAAATCAGACATACCGAGGGAACTCTTCATGCGAAGATGGGCACAATAAAGGACAGAAATAGTGTGGACCTAACAGAAGCAGAAGATATTAAGAAGAGGTGGCAAGAATACACAGAAGAACTATGCAAAAAAGATCTTCATGACCCAGATAATCACGGTCGTGTGATCAGACATCCTGGAATGTTAAGTCAAGTGGGCCTTAGGAAGTATCGCTGTGAACAAAGCTAGTGGAGGTGATGGAATTCCAGTTGAGCTATTTCAAATCCTCAAAGATGATGCTGTGAAAGTGCTGTGCACTAAATATGCCAGCAAATTTGGAAAACTCTGCAGTGGCCACAGGACTGGAAAAGGTCAGTTTTCATTCCAATCCCAAAGAAAGGCAATGCCAAAGAATGTTCAAACTGCTGCACAGTTGCACTCATCTCACATGCTAGTAAAGTAATGCTCAAAATTCTCCAAGCCAGGCTTCAGCAGTAGGTGAACTGTGAGCTTCCAGATGTTCAAGCTGGATTTAGAAAAGGCAGAGGAACCAGAGATCAAATTGCCAACATCTGTTGGATCGTTGAAAAAGCAGTAGAGTTCCAGGAAAACATCTGCTTTGTTGACTATGCCAAAGCCTTTGGCTGTGTAGATAACTACAAACTGTAGAAAATTCTTAAAGAGATGGGAACACCTGACCTGCCTTTTGAGAAATCTGTAGGCAAGTCAAGAAGCAACAGAACTGGACATGGAACAACAGACTGGTTCCAAATAGGAAAAGGAGTACGTCAAGGCTGCATATTGTTACCCTGCTTATTTAACTTATATGCAGTATACATCATGAGAAATGCTGGACTGGATGAAGCACAAGCTAGAATCAAGATTGCTGGGACAAATATCAGTAACTTCAGATATGCAGATGACATCACCCTTATGGCAGAAAGCAAAGAAGAACTAGAGAGCCTCTTGATGAAAGTGAAAGAGGAGAGTGAAAAGGTTGGCTTAAGACCCAGCAGTCAGAAAACTAAGATCATGGCATCTGGTTCCATCACTTCATGGGAAATAGATAGGGAAACAGTAGAAACAGTGACAGACTTTATTTTGGGGGGCTCCAAAATCACTGCAGATGGTGACTGCAGCCATGAAATTAAAAGACACTTGCTCCTTGGAAGAAAAGTTATGCCCAACCTAGACAGCACATTAAAAAGCAGAGACATTACTTTGCCCACAAAGGTCCGACTAGTCAAAGCTCTGGTTTTTCCAGTAGTCATGTATAGATGTGAGAGTTGGACTGTGAAGAAAGCTGAGCACCAAAGAATTGATGCTTTTGGTGTTGGAGAAGACGCTTGAGAGTCCCTTGGATGGCAAGGAGACCCAACCAGTCCAACTAAAGGAATATTCATTGGAAGAACTGATGTTGAAGCTGAAACTCCCAGTACTTTGGCCACCTGATGCGAAGAACTGACTCATTTGAAAATACCCTGATGCTGGGAAAGATCGAAGGCGGGAGGAGAAGGGGACGACAGAGGATGAGATGGTTGGTTCGCATCACTGGCTCAGTGGGCATGAGTTTGAGTAAACTCTGGGAGTTGGTGATGGGCAGGGAGGCCTGGCGTGCTGTAGTCCACTGGGTCTTAGAGTTGGACACGACTGAGTAACTGAACTGACCTGAGATATATTGAACATTGGAGCTCACCTGATTCTCTTTTGCCTCTGGACTCTTGCTACATCATTCCTTTTGCCAGGAATGCCTACCTTTCTCAGAGCATGTATATCTTTATTTTTTTTTAATTGAATGAATTATAGTTGTTTTACAGTGTCATGTTTCAGGTGTAAAGCACGGTGATTCAGGTAACTATCTTTTATCTATATGCTATATAGATATGACTGAATTTCAGATTCTTTCCACCTTATAGGTTGTTACAAAATAGTATAATTCCTAGTGATCTATACTCACAAAATAGTGAGTATAGATCCTCCAGAGGATCTTCCCAACCCAGGGATCAAACCCAGGTCTCTCGCATTGCAGGCGGATTATTTATCAGCTGAGCCACCAGGAAGGCCAAGAATATATAGTGATATATAGTTATGACTGAATTTCAGATTCTTTCCCTTTATAGGTTGTCACAAAATAGTGAGTATAGTTTGCTGTGCTATATAGTAGTTCCTTGAACCTATGTATTTTCATGGTATTCCTGTGTGTGACTAGACCTAAAACTTCTCATTTTGGTTTTTAACTCTGTGATGTTGTTCTTAAGATCTCTCCACATTTGAAGTTCAGTTTTATCATTGCCACTAAAAAGCCAGGTGACCATGGGTACATCACTTGGTTTATTTGTTACTTTCTAAAAAGTACCAAGTGCAAAATCAGAGTTCTGTTAATTTTTTTCCTGGAACTTTTGGCTTTTAAAACAATATGTATGTCTATACTAGGTGGTCTTCTCCCTCTGCCTTGTCCCAAATCTTCAATTGTTTTTTAGGTTTGCCACCTAATTTTGCCTTTAACTTACCATTTGATGTTTCATCGGTGATACGCTGTTTCATTCATGGGGACAGTTTAGCTTTTCAATAAGTATATTTATCTGAGACTTCCAGTTACAGAAGTGACTTGGTGCTGGCATTTAACCCTCTCCCTGCTAAAGTGCGCTGAAATGAGAGTGAGTGGGCGTTTTCAGTATTTGTGAAGATCCTCAGACCCCTTCTCTCACTTTGCTTTCAAGATGCTGACCAGAGTTGAAGTGTCTTCTCTAAGGACTCTGATAAGCTCAAGAGAAAGGACCAAAAGAGTCCTAAACCAACTCTGTTTGCGGGAGGGGCTGTCCAAAGAGCCTGTCCCCTGCAGACCAGCCTATCAGTAGTGTCCCTAGTCAGAAACCACACATGCGAGTCAAGAACTCCTATTTAACTTGTGTCCTTTTGTTTTCCCTCATAATTAAAAAAAGAAAATTTGTTACGGCCTTATTGAGGCATAATTGATATGTAGTCCAGTGCATATATTTATTTTTTTTTTTTTCAGTGCATATATTTAAAATGAAAAACTCAAGTTTTGTTGTATGTGTTTTACAGTGAAACTCCTTCCAGTCACATTCATGAACACAGCCATTCCCCTAAACATTTCCTTGTACCTTTTTGTAATCAGCTTCCCTCCCTCTTCTTCTCCCACTACCTTCTTTCTAAAAGCAACCACTAATCTGCTTTCTGTCTTTCTAGATTAATTTGAACTTTCTAAGGTTTATGTACATGGAATCACAAGGTATGTGCTCCTGGTCTGGCTTTCATTCAGCATAATTATTGGAAATTCATCCATGCTGCGTATATTAATAGTTCAGCTGTTACTGCTGATACTGTTTATAGTAAAACAAGAATATTAAAATTCCACCCCACTCATTGATTGCGTGGATATACTGCAGTTTGTTTATCCATTTACCCATCGATGGACCTTTTGGGTTCCGGTAACTTACGGTGTCTGTTCAGATCATCAATCTACTTTTCCATTAGGTTGTGTTATTATTGAGTTGTCATTTCTTTGTATATGCTAAATAAAAGTACTTTGGGAAGCATGTGTACTTGTGCTAGGGGTGGGGGCAGGAATGATGTTAAAATATATTTACACATCTATATCTATAGATATAGATAGGTATCACCTCAAACTGGAAAAGCAAATGGGAGCGCTGCAAGTATTTTTGGTAGAAGTGGAAGTAGACACTTAAACAAAAGTCACCTGTACCTTGTTGCTTCTGAATGGAGAATGGGACAAGGGGGCTGATATTTTTAAAAAGCCTTGTAGACCTGTTTCACACAAACTTTATGCATGTATACGTTTGTTGAAACTAAAAATGAAAACATGAGTGGAATGTTTGTATGTGTGGATAAGACAGGTATGTCCCCTGTTGTTCAGTTCTTGAGTCTGCACGCGTGTGTGTGTGTGTGTGTGTGTGTGTGCAAAGTCTCTTTGGTTGTGTCCAACTCTGTGCAACGCTATGGACTGTAAGCCGCCAGGCTCCTCTGTCTGTAGGATTCTCCAGGCGAGAATATGGAGTGGGTTCTTTACCACTAGGTGTGTCTCCTGTTGTTTTTGAGTCTGCATGCAGTCTTGGGCAACTGAGATGCAGAATTCAGTACTATTTTGGATAAGAGAATTCATTTTTACTAAAGTGTATAAGTAAATAGTATAGACTTGATTGAATACTTGTTTTGGGAAGACAAGTCCACTTAAGTTCCCTGATTTCTCCCTCAAGTGTTCCTCCACTTTGCCCGTTCACATTTCCCGTCCTTTATCATGTAGAACAGTTGGCTGCCTTCTTCGGTTGGGTTTCCCGTGGGTTGTCGCTCAGCACCACCACCACTCCACAGGCACCCCACGCAGCTCCTAAAAACATCTGAAGACATTTTTCCAAATAATATCGCCCTGTACATATAGCCCTGTCCCAGATTAAGAGTTTTATGTGATTTCTCCATTTCTTTATCTGGATAAGTATATATTCTTAATGTTAAACTTTCATCCCATGAAATGTTGATTTGTGAGACACTTCTTTATTAATATGTTAAGGAGACTATTCTGTGCCTGTCGAAACAGTTTACCATATTTTAAAATTCCACCCCCTTCATTAATTTCCCATCTTCTCTTTGAAGAATTTGATATTTGACAGAATTCCTTCCTCCTGCTCTTTCTTTGAAGGAAAACTCTCAAAGGGAGACAGCTGACATCCCTTGAAAGACGCTGGAATTCAGAGGGGGAAAACCCAAAAAACCCATGGTTCTGTTGTCAAAGTGCCATGAAAAATAGACCAGCTCTAAAACACACTAATTACTTTGATTGGACATAGGAAATTTAAAAGTCGTGGATAAAATGAACACTGGTGTAGCTCCTTGCTTGTCTTTTTTAGCATCTGCTTACTTGTTTGGGCTATGCTGGGTCTTTGTTGTGCACGCAGGCTTTCTCCAGGTGCTGCTCTCTCGCTGTGCTGCTCGGGCTTATGTGGCTTCTCCTGCTGTGGCGCTCAGACTGTAGGGAGCGAGGCCGTCAGTGGTTCCAGCGTGCAGGCTCAGTAATTGTGGCTCACTGGCTCAGGATGGTGTGCAGCATGTGGGAACTTCCCAGCACAGGGATGGAACTTGTGTCCCCTGTATTGGCAGGCCAATTTCCTTTACCACTGAGCTGTCAGGGAAGTCCTGATGTAGCGGCTCTCTATCTGCCAGATACTGTTCCAAGCAACTTGCAGATATTAACCTGTTTCAGTGAGTAGGCTCTGTGGAATTTGGGGTGAGATAGTCTCTGCCGAAAAAGATGAAAAGGGTTATTAATGGTTTTAAAAGCGAATTCTGGAATACAGTGACTTACATAACTTTTCTACCAGTTTGAAATGTAACAACACTATAATTTTGGGAGAATACAGAAGACTTAAAAATGAAACAAAATCACTGCCTCTGAGAAATAGCCAGCTTTAACATTTTGATTTATTTTTGACCTTTAAAAAAAGTTGTACACCTGTTAGCATGCTTGAGATAATGTAGGTGTGATTTTTTGATTTAAAAAAGTTTATATCATTTTCTCCTGTTCTCAAATTTTTTTCACTGACATCATTTTAATGAAATGATACTCCATCCCACGGCTAGTCCCTTGTTACTGGATGTTTGGGTTTAAAATTTTTTTCTCTTATGTTAGTTAAATAGTCCTCCAATGAACATCTAGGATTTTTTTTTTTTTTTTGTAGCTTTTATCTTCACTTATGATTGTTTACTTTGTAACTATTAGGTTTAAGAGATTTCAGTAGTTTGTTATCATTTGATTAACATTTTCTGCTAGCCTCATTTCTGAGAGACTGATTAAGTATTTGGGGTTCTATGTCATTTTCTGCTGTGTGTATAGTTTGTGCCATTCAACTTCTAGGTCTTTCATTTATTTTCTCAGATTCACATAGCCCTCTTACAGTGTCATAAGTTTGTTGTTGTTCTACATGTTTGACACCTCCATGAAATGTTCACTTTGAGGGCAGGGACTTAATCTTTCTATCTCTCACCTCTGGCACAGTGCCTTTTACCTGCGATGTTCTTAATGACTCTTGAACGAGCATCTGGTGACATCGAACTCCTGCGAAATGCTTGTTTTGTCTTTCTTTAGAAACTATTACACTTGCAGTGAGAATTTATCACAAGGCACTCATTGTAAGCTGAATAATATGACAGCTGAATCATACTATTGAATATGAGAAATAGCTTGTCATAACTGTGCTGTTGGTTTAATTCTTTCTGAAATTGTTCACCTCCCTACTTTATTTTAGAGTAACATAGACTTTACTAAGAGGAGTAGAATATTAAGAAGTCCACAGTAATGGATGTTACCTTTATTATTTATTTCATAATGCTGATAAAGTTTTCCTAGAATACTTCTTACAGATTAATGTATCTTTTTTTAAAAACAGAGGAGGAAGTCCTACAAAAGTTTGGCATTAAGCTTTTAAGTGCAAGTGTATGCTGAGTTAATCCAAAAAAGTGGAGGTTCTATGTTTGCATATGAAATAAAACTTTAATAAAGGTTTAGAAAGGTGTCTTGGCAGGTTCTTCCTGTGACATTGTGGCTGATTTTTTTTTTTTTAATGCTCAGTCTTTGAGTGGAAAACTTAAGATTTTGGATAAATAATTTCCTTCAAAAAATAGTTACCTGATCACTGTGCTAGAGAGTAACAGCTGTGACCTGCCAAGAAAGAGAGGCTATTAGGCACAGCTTGCCGTCCGTCGTACTTGATGTCTCCAGTGTCCTTTTTGGTTTCTTTTTTGGTGCGGTGATTCATCAGGTGCCGTATGCTTCCAGGGAAGCCAGTGTTAAGCGTATGCACATGTCGCTTTCCTAGTCTGATCTCTTCCTATAATGAATAGGAATATATTGTTCCCAACTATTCTAGAAGAGAGACATTTTGAAGTCAGCTGTCCAACCTTTATCTCAGTAGTTTTGCTACCATCGTTTCCTGTTCTTGGAACTCTTGATGGTGATCTCTCTCCTGTCACTACTACTCTTAAAGGATTTTTTTTTTTTTTTTAAGTTGCAGTGAGCTCTCCTTGTATTCTACCCTCAACCACGGTAGAGAGCCAGCCTGTCAGTTCGGAGTTGTGTCATAATCTTGGACTGGCCCCTGTAGTCAGTCTCCTTTTTTGATGTGTACCATAGATTCAAACTGAATGTTTCTCCAAGCCCAGGCTGTGTTGGTGAAGGTCTTTGTGCCAAAAAAAGGGAAAACTCCTCCTTTAAGGAGCTTCTTTGGCTCCATCCCTTCAGTGTATTCAATGCCTGGTAACCCCCAAAGGCTGGTCTGCAGGGAGTTGAAAGTAACAAATTTTGAGTGGTTTGGGGGATCTAGAGAGATTATAGTTTAACTTAAAGCAGAGAGATTCGAGTCATCAGAAGTGACTACATTATAGCATTGTTGAGGACTTGAGACAGCTACAGAAGTGGGATATGACCAGAGGAAAAGTAGGACAGATTATGTAGTTAACTGAATGTAACTTTTTTACATTTAGTTAGCAGACAGACATCATATATATTTGAATATTCAAAGCAGGGTTTTTTTCCTCTTAAGTTCTGCCTCTTAATTACTTAGAAAAGTTGAAGATGTAAAAGAATTAAACTGTAATGACATAGCTCTAATGTTGATGTCCATAAATAATGGTGGTCTTGTCGTGGAAGGCTATTTAGTAGACTGATTGCCATCTGAAATACCTCTGAAAGGGAGAGGATGAAAGAGGAAGGAGACTAGAAGAATAGAGGTGTGGGATAGTTTCTCTGCTAGCCTGAAGGCTGTTGTTTATCTAACTTCCTGAACCATGTAAAACATGTAGAAAACCAGGAAATTGACAGATAGGTCCTCTTAGAAGCCAGAGGTTCAGGCATCAAATCTCTCAGTGCCTCATTCCACTTTAGGTATTTACTTGGTGTTTTCACTAGTACTTTAAATACATTTCTGTAGCATTTTGCTCACTGGTTTTCCACCACACTACAAATGAGAGCAGATTGAGAGAAACTGGAAAGGTTGTCCAGAAGAAGGCAGAAATATTACCCCCCAAGTTGAAAATGGACATCTTGATAATTTGTGTTTTAATTTTGTCTTTAATGTAACTCTGAGTGTTAATGCATAAAAAGGAACTGCTGCCCTCTCTTAGTTTGATAATTTTGTGTTTTTTCTGAGAGGTGGCAAATTTTGTTTCCTTTAATTACTTTGCATAAAAACAAAGAATCTGTATAAACTAGCTTTGGGTTTCAGTGTTGCTTCTTAATTATAAACTTCTAAAAGACATTTTAAGTGAAAGTTGGGATTCAAATTCTCATCAACTTGGCAAGGGTGGAATTTCCTATTTTATGGGCTTAAAATGCTGGGAAGTGGAGAGACTGACTTCGGAAATATATTTAAGCTGGAGAAATATGGCATTTCTAAAATATCTTTTATTATCTTCTGTTTATCTGTCAACTTCATACTCCTAGATAAGCAAAGTTCTTCAAGAGCTAGGTTTAAGTTGGTGATTGTCTTTGTCTCCAGGACCTAGAATAATACCTAGCACATTGTAGGTTTTTTTTTTTTTTTTTCAAAGTAATAATATTCAGTGATTACTTGCTGGTTTAATTATGTTTGAATTTTTCACATTGTCCAAGATAATTTTGTGGTATGTTGTTGAAAGATTTTTGTGTAAAAATATTTGAGATAAACTTTTCTTTATAAGGATAAGCTTCAGTTTACGGCAGATAATCTCACAACCCGATTCTGCTGCATTTTAAGTGCTTTTGTCATGAAGAATTTGAATATTATACTGGAAACAATCACAGACTTCAGACCATTGCTTTAGTTAAAGAAAATAGATTTGGCTTACTGGCTTTAGTACTCGAGGTCATGAGGATAAAGAATCTGATTTTCTTTGATAGAAGAGGATTGATCGTGTCAGAAGCTTGTTGCAACGGTATCATTTATTCTGCATGGCAGCCCTCCAGATACGAAGATGGAATGATGGTTCCTTTCTCTGGAGCTAGAGAAACGAGTCAGTTCACCTGTCCAGATGCTTAGTGGCAGACAAGATCTGTGGACCCAGCCCTCTAATTCCCCACTCTGCTCCTCTTTCTGCTCTACACTCTTGAGCCTCTGACATGTCACCAGAAGTTTAAGTAATACCAAGGGTTGGATTTTTTTCCTTTTTCTTTTCTTCGAATTAAAATGTTTTGGGATGAGTTTTGGCATGCTTACCTGTTTCCCTAAGGTTTGACAAAAAATGTACAGAAGGCTGGAGATTTGCAGTATTCTGATTAAATATCATCTGTGAAAAACTAAATTTAAATCTAGTTCTGCTTAGGTTGTAGGAAGTTTTTTCAAAACTTTTAAAAAAAGTTTAAAGTGACAACAAAGATTCGATAGTATCTTGATCTTAAGAGGAGAATTTATGTTACCAGAGATATTAGGAAGTAGTAGTTGTTAATGAAATGTGGTATGTCTGACAATAAGATCTATAATAGAAAAACATAACACTGGAGATTCAAGAAACCATTCATGTCAAAATTAATAAGTGATAAATAGTAAATGGTAAAACAAATGTTTGTTAATTTTAAAAACCATAATTCTGTTGAATTCATTCCACAAGGTTGAAAAATTCATTTGGGTTTAGGATGTTGACATTCTGAATTGATTGAAGTGATTCTGTGTTATGAAACTCTGCTTTTCATAGACATTTAGCTCTGATAAACAACAGTTTCTATGATATAATTTTTTTAAACCATGTCCCTATAACTTACAGTGTGTGAGCAATTCACTTGTTAATGAAACTTATCTATAAAATTATTTCTAATGATATATCCTTCAAAAATAATGAAGATTGCCTGTTACTGAGAGTATTTTCTTTTAAAAGTGCCCCAGACTGTAAAAGAAATTTTAAAATAGGAGTGCTCGAAATGTTTTTAGCAATGACAGCCTTACTAGGATGAACTAAGGTATCAATAATTCTTAATGTAAAAATAGATATTTCTGGCTATATATTTTGATATATCAGCTATTTTTTTATAGTCATGCTAACCAGTCATAATAAGCATCTAGGACAGAATCTAGATTTATTAGATACTTAGTAAATGCTTACGGGCTTCCCTTGTGGCTCAGCTAGCTGGTAAAGAATCTGCCTGCAATGCAGGAGACCTGGGTTCGTTCCCTAGGTTGGGAAGATCCCCTGGAGAAGGGAAAGGCTACCCACTCCAATATTCTGACGTAGAGAATTCCATGGGCTATACAGTCCTTGGGGTCGCAAAGAGGCAGACACGACTGAGCAACTTTCACAGTTCACACAAATGCTTACTGGAAAGAATCCAGCTTTCCAGAAAGTTCATAATTGGAATTTCTGTACATTTTATTTTTAAACTACTGAGTCAAGCAGTCAATGTAAATTTAATTCAAAAAGTGAGTTCCAGGTTTGTCGTGGGATCAATACACAGTCAGTACTGACAATTGCAGTCTTTGTGTCCTTACTATTCAACCATATTTCAATATATAGAAAAGACTTGCTAAACTTCGTGTATGTAATGTTGTATGTACTGTGTGTATGGTGTAGGATAAGAGATGAAGGTTTGGATTCAAAAGAAGTGTCTTCCTAATTGGTTTATGATATATTGGGTATATAGATGAATACAAGTATTTATAATTGCAAATTAGAGAATAAATGAGGATTAAGAAGCCATATTGATGATTTATATAAAATGTGGCATGCATTTATACACAATGGAATGTTATCCAGCTATAAAAAAGGATATCTTACCTTTTATGATAGCATGGATAAACTTCAAGGTCATTATGCTGAATAAGTCAGACGAGGAAGACAGATACTATATGGTCTCACTTATGTATGGAATCTAAAAAAATAAAACTTGTTGAATTGTGGGCAAGAGAAGACTCTTGAGAATACTTTGGATTGCAAAGAAATCAAACCAGTCAATCCTAAAGGAAATCAACTCAGAGTATTCATTGGAAGGACTGATGGTGAAGCTCCAATACCTTGGTCACCTGATGCGAAGCGCCGACTCATTGGGAAAGACCCTGCTGCTGGGAAAGATTGAGGGCAGGAGGAGAAGGCGACAGCAGAGGATGAGATGGGGCTGGCTAGTGAGAGCTCAGGGCTTCCCTGGTGGCCCAGTGGTAAAGAATCCGCCTGCCAATAAAGGAGACTCAGGTTCGATTCCTGGGTCCGGAAGACCCCTTGGAATAGGAAATGGCAAGCCACTCTAGTATTCTTACCTGGAGAATCCCACGGACAGAGGAGCCTGGCAGACAACTGTGTGTGGGGTCGCAAAGAGTTGGACTCGACTGACCACACGCAATACTGTCAGTATTATTAAGGTGGGGAGGGGACTAGAGGGTTAGATTGGCCACTTTCTTGCCCTTACTGTCTGGTAAGTTGGCCGTGGCTAATCATTTATGGGTGGTAGGGTCAGGATCATATTTATTTCTGGCTTAATACCCAATTTTCAAGCAAGTTCTGGGAGTTGGTGATGAACAGGCAAGCCTGGCGTGCTGCAGTCCATGGGGTCGCAGGGTCGGACACGACCTAGCGACTGAACTGAACCCAGTTTTCTCTTAGTGTCTCTGCATGCACACACACACCACTTGAAATATGAAATTGTTCCCAGTCATGTAGTTTCATGCTGAGATTGAGCAGGAGTATGTTGTGCCCTGAAGTACACATGGTGGAAGTGCCTGTGCCTGGAGAGCGCTCTTAGGCTGGTTAGGCTGTTGATGAATCTGGTTGTCTGGCCGATGTTCATTTGTATAACATGTATAAGAAATGCATGTTTATATTTCTTAATGAAGCGTGCACTCAATGTAGTATTATTTTTGCTAAAATTTCCTGTTAGGATTTACGGAAGATTTCGTGGTATGCTCCACATCACATTTTATTCAAGGCAAACTGGATAAAATGGGAAATACAGTTGTGAGTTTTAAAATCCTTAACTGCAAACTGAAAGAAAAGTGGGTGTGCTCAAAAGCATATTCCTTATCTGATATTCATGTAGTGAGGGGAAGATAGGGGATGAGAATTTGAGAAAGGGGTCTAGTCTTTGCTTAGACAAGTAAAGAGTAGACCAAAGTCAAATTGGTATGGATTGCAGATATTTGGAGCAGCACCATTTTGTATTTGGAAGTAGATTTCCAGCAGATTAAACTGCCTATGCTTCTGATCTTCCCAGGAAAGTGGGGTATAAGGTAACCCTTCCTTTATCATCTAAAAAGGGTAAAAGAGTGACTGGAAGATTGAGTTTTACAGATGCCTAAGGAGACTTCAGACAGTTTTCTTTTAACAATGGCCAGTGTTTTCAGTTCATATCTAAAGAAAAAGAGCATCAAATTATGTATTGTGTGAGGTAAAATGGAATATAAGAGTCTTCTTGACCTACCATGACAAAATAACCACAGACTGTGTGGATTAAACAACAGAAATTAATGTTTCTCACAGTTGTAGATACTGGAAGTCTCACAGGAGGATGTGTCGGCAAGTTGCATTTCCTCCTGAGGCCTCTCCTCCAGGCTTGTTAGTGGCTGTCTTGCTGTGCCCTTATCTGGCCTTTTCTCTCTGTGTACCTCTCTGACTTCTCTTCTAACAATAACAGCCAATCTGTTGGATTGGGCCCCACCTTCATGATGTGGCTTCCCTCGTGGCTCACACAGTAAAGAATCCACCTGCAGTGCAGGAGACCAGGGTTTGATCCCTGGATTGGAAAGATCTTGTGGAGAAAGAAATGGCTATGCCAGGAGAAATATCAATAACCTCAGATACACAGATGACACCACCCTTATGGCAGAAAGCAACGAACTAAAGAGCCTCTTGATGAAGGTGAAAGAGGAGAGTGAAAAAGTTGGCTTAAACCTCAACTTTCCGAAAACTAAGATCATGGCATCTGGTCCCATCACTTCCTGGCAAATAGATGAGGAAACAGTGTTAAACTTTTTTGGGGGGGCTCCAAAATCACTGCAAATGGTGACTGCAACCATGAAATTAAAAGACATTTGCTCCTTGGAAGAAAAGTTATGCCCAACCTAGACAGCATATTAAAAAGCAGAGACGTTACTTTGCCAACAAAGGTCTGTCTACTCAAAGCTCTGGTTTTCCCAGTAGTCATGTATAGATATGAGAGTTGGGCTATAAAGAAAGCTGAGCACTGAAGAATTGATGCTTTTGAACTGTGGTGTTGGAGAAGACTCTTGAAAGTCCCTTGGACTGCAAGGAGATCCAACCAGTCCAACTAAAGGAAATCAGTCCTGACTATTCATTGGAAGGACTGATGCTGAAGCTGAAACTCCCAGTACTTTGGCCACCTGATGCGAAGAACTGACTCATTTGAAAAGACCCTGATGCTGGAAAAGATTGAGGGCAGGAAGAGAAGGGGACGACACAGGATGAGAAGGTTGGATGGCATCACCGACTCACTGGACCTGAGTTTGAGTAAACTCCGGGAGTTGGTGATGGACAGGGAGGCCTGGCGTGCTGCAGTCCATGGGGTCACAAAGAGTCAGACAACTGAGCGACTGAACTGAACTGATGCACTCCAGTATTCTTGCCTGGAGAATTACATGGACAGAGGAGCCTGGTGGGCTACAGTACATGGGGTCACCAAAAGTGGGCCATGACTAATCGACTTTCACTTACTTTATGACCGCATTTAACACTGATTACCTCTTTAAAAAGTCCTGTCTCCAAAGACAGTCCCCTTTTGGGTTAGGGCTTACACGTAAGAATTTTGAGGAGATCCAGTCCAGTGGTAACAGGAAAACCAAAGAAGCTCACTCTTTGAAGTGCGATTTTAGTCAGTTAGAAAATGGTTCTCAAATTGTAGCATGCATCAGAATCACTCGGATGCTCCTCAGAACTCATTCTTGGGTCCCACCCATTGACTTAATGGTTCTGGAGTGGCTCTGAGAGTTTGCATTTACAATGAGCTCCAGGGTATGCTGATGCTACTGGTCTGCAGACCTTGCTTTGAGATCTCTGAGGTGGTTATATCTCTCATTTGAATTGGGAGAAGTTGGAGAAGAGTACCCCTGCGAGTTCCTGGAGTGAGAGAGACAGACGGACTGCAGTGTAAAATAGAAGGCTTGGTGGGAATGTGGAAGAAATCCTGCTCCCTGGCCATCAAGCTTACTCTCAGTAAGCTAAAGAGACATTTGATTGGGTGTTGAAAGCAAGCACTTACTTATGTTGTCTGTTCCAGGAGGAGAGTGGACTCTAGACTTGGTTGGTTATTAAGGAGTTTAATTCCTAGAATATTTATCACATCCTTGAAATCTTTCCTGAAATGTCCCCCGTCTTGGGTCAGGGATTCCCTGACCATCCTATTAAATTTTATCTATGAAGATACAGACTTTATCCCAAGAAAAGAGGGCAGAGATAGGTGCTAAAGTGAAGAATACAAATTAGAAAGAGTGGTCTCTGATGCTTTTAGCATTTAATATTTGCTAGTTTAAAGAGACTTTTGGGTTGAAATACAGGCAGTGACTAAAATTGGGTTGTGCTTCAGAAGTTCAATTTTGTTGATTTAGGTCTTGAAACAAAATTTTTTCATAGAAACAGAACTGTAACAGTATGTCAGGAAGATCCAAAAATGAAGCTAAGTCACTAGTGCTGTACTAGCCCGAGATCTGGGAGTCCCCATTTCATTAACTGAGTGGCAGGTAAGAGGGAGAGAAGCCGAGTTCCCTTTTCTCACCCAGTCTCAGATGGACTGAGAGAACAGTAAGTTTTACAGTGAGACCATAAAGCTCTGTATTAGATACTCCAAAACAACCTAGCTTTTCTTTTAAAACATGACTCTTGGTGTGGCTGATTTTGGCTGGGTATTGAAATAGCCCTAAATCACTTTTTTCCTCGTCCTTAGAAGTTCTTATATTTTAAGACATGTATATGTGTGTATGTATGTTTAATACACATATACATGTATACGTATATATATATACACACACATATATATATGCTTTTATATATATATACACACACATAAGCTTTTTTATAGCTTCCTAGTATTTTGCCGTATATCTTCTGTAACCACTCTCCTGTGTTTGGACATTTTAGGTAGTTTCTATATATATATGAAATAGCGAATTCATACTGATAGCTTCCATATCAGTCCAGCCCACGGGACTCTTCTTTGCCTTCCCCTGTTCCATCTTTTTCTCTCTCTACTTCTACAGTGAGAAATATAGCTCCTCACATGAACACTTCTTTTGGGAACATCTGCATCCATGCTGCTATGCTAGACAGAGGTACTAAGAAATTTAAGACTTGTTTATAGTCCCCTTTCTTTTAGACAAGAGCTATGAAGTTAAAATACTGTGTCTAAAAGTTAACTTACATTGTGTCCTCAAACACACTTTCAGAGTTGTTTTATTCATTTGAAATACAATTGGGCTCATTTATTTATGTTGTATCCTCTTTCAACTTCTCCAACCATTTTCATTTCAATTTTATATTTTGAGTATGTAGAACACTAATGTGCTTCCAAAACTACACATGAAAAATGTGTACTCAAGATGAAGGTCGCTCAATTCTGTCCGACTCTTTACAACCCCATGGACTATACAGTCCATGGAATTCTCTAGGCCAGAATACTGGAATGTGTAGCCTTTCCCTTCTCCAGGGGATCTTCCCAACCCAAAGTCTCTAGCATTGCAGGCAGATTCTTTACCAGCTGAGCCACAGGGAAGCCCCAGAATACTGGAGTGATTGCTATCCCTTCTCCAGGGGATCTTCCAGACCCAGGAATCAAACTGGGGTCTCCTGCATCGCAGGCGGATTCTTTACCAGCTGAGCTGTCAGGAAAGCGTACTCAGAGTAGTTGGTTCTTTCCCTTTTCCCTTCTATCCCTGCTCTTTTTGCAGGTCACCAGATTTTTGGTTTCCTGCTTTATTCTTTCTGTTTCTTCTCTGAAAAATAAACAGACTTAGGTATTATTTGTTATTTCTCTTTCCTTACACAAAAAGTGCTGTACATAGTCTGCTTTTTTCCCCTACGCTACATTCTCTGCACATCCCTTCATATAGGCTTGTAGAAGGCTTCTTTGGTTTTTTTTGTGTTTTTTTTTTTAACTTATTATATTTTATTTATTTATTTTTATTTTTTTAAATTTATTTATTATTATTTTTTAATTTTACTTTACAATTCTGTATTGGTTTTGCCATACATTGACATGAATCCACCACGGGTGTACATGCGTTCCCAAACATGAACCCCCCTCCCACCCCCCTCCCCACAACATCTCTCTGGGTCATCCCCATGTACCAGCCCCAAGCATGCCGTGTCCTGCATCGGACATAGACTGGCGATTCGATTCTTACATGATATTATACATGTTTCAATGCCATTCTCCCAAATCATCTCACCCTCTCCCTCTCCCTCTGAGTTATTTTGCCGTATTATCTTCTGCAACCACTCTCCCGTGTTTGGACATTTTAGGTAGTTTCTAGCATTTTGAAGTTATAAATAAGTCTGTAATGAGTGTGCATGAGTGTTTTTATATTGTTAAGATACACTTCAAAATAAAATTTCTGTGCTGATGTGAAGCATCAGTAATAGTAATTTTATTAGCTATTGTCTAGTTAAGTACATGCCATGCTCTCGTTATCTCTCTGCTTAAGATACTACCCCAAACTTAATTGTGTAACATTCCTTTGTTAAGCTTCTAGATTCTAGGTCAGAAATATGGGTAGGAGACTTTATAGTGGCTCATCTCTGCTCCACGGTGTCTGGAGCTTCCACCAGGAAGTCTCAGATGACGGGAAGTGACTAGAACTGTTAGGGACCATACTTCTTTACCCACATCTGGTGCCTGGACTGAAATTGGGCTCAGTTCAGATGGTCAACCAGAATATGTACCCATGCTCTCAAAGTGACCCTGGACTTCTTCACAGAGTTGGCAACCTGGACTCTGAGAAGGCATACATATGAGGAGACGGGGCATTCCAAGACAGCCAGACAGAAGCAGCACAGCGGCCGATTGTGGCCAAGCCTCAGGCCTCCTAACGCAGCTCCTCCCGTACTCTGTTGAGCGGACTGTCCAGATTCAAGGGTGGGGACTCGAACTTCACCTCTCTGTGGGAGTCGTGTCCAAAAATTTGCACCTCTGTTTTACAGCTGCTGCCTGATGCTTTGCATACATTGCTGGTACATAGTTTGTTTCCTCAAAGCCTTACTAAACAATGCAGATTCCAGCTTTGGAAGTTTTATCAGCACACATGGTGAGAGATGGTGTTTCACTATAGATTTAATTTACATTTCTCTTATAAGTGACATTGAGCATCTTTGTCTGTTTTTAAGGTCTGCTTTTATATTTTACTGAATTGTCTGACTTTTTTATAGGATATTTGGTCTTTTTCCCAGCAACCTAAAAAATACCTTCAGTGTTGAAGGAAAATTAGCACTGGGACTCTGGCCTGCAACGTGTTGATAGAATTTCTCTGTGAACCCTTCGAACCTGCTGCTCTTCTGTAGAGGTTTTTCTTTGGAAGTGTTTTCTCTTTATCTTTGCTGTGGTCAGTTTTGATAAGCTGTATTTTCTTAAGAAATTACCCATTTCATCTAGGTTTTAAGATTTATTTTTATAGAGGTCTTTAACCTGTTTTTTGAAATTTCCTATGCAGTTTTTTCCTGTTGTCACTGTATTTTAGTATATTTGTGCATTCTTTCTACTTTGTCAGCCTGTATAACCTGTTCACTCTCTTCTTTTAACCACGTTCTCGTCTTTGTCTTAGATCTGTTGTTAAGCGTGTTAAAATGCTCACCCTTGAACTTCTCACTGAAAATTCCCCAAGGATCCTTTGATTTGATGAAGTTCATCATCTAGTAAATTCTTCAGGAAGGGCACGTGCATTTTAGTATTTCTGAGTTTTTGGGAATCCACAAATGTTCTCTTTGGTGGACTTAATATTTGAAGGGAGGCTTGGCTCCCACATTCTTAAATGTCTCAAAAATGCTTCTCTGCTCCACTATTGTTTCTTAGTGTTTGGGGTTTTTGTTGGTGGTGTTTGTTTTTGTCATTTTACTAAGAAATATCTTGAAGTAGGTTGTTCTAGATCGCCTTTCTCAGGTATACAGTGGACCCTTTCAAGGTTCAAGCTTAGATTTTCTCTTATTTCTGGAAAGATTTCTTGAACAATAGTTTTAAATATTCTGTTCCCTTTTTCTTTTCTTAAAGGACTCCAGTTATACAGTGTTGGATCGCTGGCATGTCTTATATTTCATACATTCTTTTCTGACCCTTTTTATTCCTTTCTTATTCTCATTCTCTTATTTTCCTGCCTTTTCTTCAAACATCTCTTATTGGATTTGCACTCAAATCCATTCTCTCCAGAGCACTTTATAATTTATTCTTAACTTCAGAAACGGTTTTATCTTTTCTTCTTTAAGACCGATCAATTCCTGTTGCATTTCTTCCTAGAATTTTGTTCATTTCTGTTTTTAGTTTTTGAATGTTTTATTCTAGGTGATTTTTGATTTTGTTTTCAGTGTCTTCAGGTTCTTGCTTGAGGGTCTTTAATTCAATTTGAAATATCACTTAATAATTTTCTAATGTTTTGTGGGTTTGTTGTATGTTGTCATGTTTTGTGGGGAGCGTGTTCATTGGCTAGAATGTTATTTGCATTTTCTGCCTTTTTCAGTAGCTCTTGATGGAATCGATGTGATTTCCCCTATCTATTCATAGACCTTTTTTTGGACAAGATTCTTGGTTTATAAGTGCCTTCCATCAAAATAGTAAAGGACTTTTTTTAATGAATCATGACAATGGTAAAGAGAATTCAGCAGGAATTTGTTTTTTTCTCTTTGGTTTCTCCAGGCTCCTCATAGTTCCTTGTTTGCTCTCTAAGGGGCGCCTCTCTTCTCTTTTCGTCTGTTTCTTCCTCAGAAGTGCTGCTTGTTTGAGCTTGCATTTTTTGTTGCTGTTGTCTTTATGTGTCACCAGCGATGCAAACTACAAAATCGCAGTGTTACTTCAGCATTTGATGTTGGGCCTCCTTCTCCAGTGGGTGATGTGTCTGTGCTTCATCTGTGTCCTTAGGTCCCTTCTCTTTTTGCAGAGTCTCCGGTGCCTGTGTTATATGCCCATAGGTTTGCCAGGGCAGTGGGAGCTCTCTTGGATTTTGAGGTAATTTGAAGTTTGTAGTATTCTGTCTCCTTGTTAATACTAGAGGTCATGTGTGGTCTTATTTGCGCTCTTCATGTTTTTATGTATTTTGGGAAGAGAGAGATTGGGATTCAGGCTGTTACCATTATCCTCCTGACACGGCAGTCCCAGAGGTGGTGGTGGTGGTTCAGTCGCTCAGTGGTGTCTGCCTCTTTGTGACCCATGGGCTGCAGCACGCCAGGCTTTCCTGTCCTTCACTGTCTCCTGGGGCTTGCTCAAACTCATGTCCATCAAGTCGGTGATGCCATCCAACCTTCTCATCCTCTTTCGTCCCCTTCCCCACAGGCCTTCAGTCTTTCCCAGCATCAGGGTCTTTTCCAGTGAGTCAGCTCTTCACATCAGGTAGCCAAAGTATTGGGGCTTCAGCATCAGTCCTTCTAATGAATATTCAGGATTGATTTCCTTTAGGATTGACTGATTGGATCTCCTTGCAGTCCAAGGGACTTTCGAGAGTCTTCTCCAACACTACAGTAAGCTTTTTAAAATGAAGATTCTCAGATCCTCGTCCTGGAGACTCGGATTCTGTTGGTGTAGGGTGAAGTGAAAGCTGTCTAGATTAGATACAGAGCTAGTTTGGGGAACTGCTTGCCTTAGACCAAGGATTAGCAAGTTCTGTAAGGGACAGATATTAATATCTTAGGTGTTCAAGAGCCTCTTCAGTCTTTGCTGCACAGTCTGTTTTTTTTTTAACCTTTCCAAAGTCATTCTTATCTTTAGGCCTTAGAACAGGGTAAAGGCAGGTTTGGCCGATAACCTGCCATAGAACATCTTCAGTTGCCTCTTTATGAATTTGGCCTGAGAGCTAGCGTTTACTGACTGATGTTTACTGTTTTCTGAGAGCCTGCAACAGTAAATGTTTTCAGGGCCCTTCAGTGCCTTAAGCAGCTTTGGATCTCCTCGGGTGTGTAAGCCAAGAGATGGGCTGAGCGACAACCAGAGAGCATGGAAGGAACGATGTGAAACAGAAAAGGGAAATGTAGGTGTTGCTGGCTAACTGCTTCAAGAACGAAAGCACTGTATATGACTCCTGTAAACCACCTTGTTTCACAGAATACTGCGCTTGGATGGGTGGCTAGCACATCGACCAGCAGTGTGTATTACTATGGGATCAGGAGCCTCAGAGTCACAGTTATCCCTGAAGAGTTATTTGTTTAAATTTTAAGGATTTATACCAAATTTACTTTGACTTTTTGCACAGCTGACAATGAACTTTTCCGACCACGTACAGATTCAGTTGCTTCTTAAGGCAATTTTTGATTTCTGTTAGTAAGGCAGGCACAAAATAGCTTTCTGTTTCCCAGGACCCGAGGGCACGTTCTTAGTCTTAAAGCTGTTATTCTATTGTCTGTAAATGTATTGGAGAAAGTGCATGAACTAGTACTGTGTCGACAGCCACCCTTACCATTTCTGATTCTCCAGCAGTAGTTTTAAACAGGCTTTTACAGCACAGTTTTAACGTGAGGAGCAGAGAGATCATTCTGGAAGGTGAAGTAACATGAATAACAGTATTGTGGAGATATAGAGGTAAGAAAGAATAAGGCTTAATTAGCAGGCTCGTTATTATTAGTCTTTAGCCGTCTCTAAAAGCCATTTACTGACAGGTTCTCTTACCCCTACTATAAGAAAACATGAAAGAAAAGTGAAAGTGTTAGGCGCTCAGTTGTGTCTGACTCTTTGTGACCCTATGAACTGCAGCCCGCCAGGCTCCTCTGTCCATGGGATTCTCCAGGCAAGGATACTGGAGTGGGTTGCCATGCCCTTCTCCGGGGGATCTTCCCGACCCAGGGTCTGAACCAGGTCTCCTGTATCGCAGGTGATCCTTTACCAACTGAGCCACCAGGGAAGCCCAAGAAATCATGAAATGGAGGTCAAAGTGGCCCCATAAAAGGAAGGTCATTTTAAACTTCAGGAGTCACGTAGCTTTCTGGAGTCCATGAGGAGATGGATTTCTATTGTGAAATCGCTGTGGTTTGAAGCATGGGCTTAAAAAAAAAAGGCACTGTGTTAGTCACCTGTATTTTTGGTGACAAGTCATCCTGTTTATCTTCATCATTCACTGCTGCAGTTAGTGTGTAAAGGTCTCTCACACAGACTCTTCCTTTGTGTGGGAGGAGGGACAGTTGGTAGGTTAGTGATTTTGCTTGATGCATTGTCCTTGACTCCTCCACTTTTTGGGAGGGATTATGATTTTCATTTCCTTGCCAAACAAGAAAAATGGACAAAAGCAGTTGGATACCCTGATGCTGTGGTCCATTCTTCATGGGAGCCAACATAATCGTAAAGCGCAAATCAGATCATATCACCTTGTAGTTAATGTTCAAACGCCTGGCCATGGCCCACCAGGCCCTCCATATCTGGCCCGCTCCCTCTCCCCCAGTTACTCCCAGCCAGCCTCTGCCTCCTCACACACTGTCACTGGCCCATTGGGCTTCCTCCGGTCCCTTTGGGACGACATTTCAGCTTTGTTTCTACCTTAGGACCTTCCTGTTTCCTCCACAGGAGTGCTTCTTCCCTGACGTGTTCTTGAGGCTTCTTCCTTGTTACTGTTGAAAGTGAAAGTCACTCTTTGCGAAAGAGTTGTGAAAGTCCAACTCTTTGAGACCCCATGGACTGTAGCCTGCCAGGCTCCTCTGTTCATGGAATTCTCCAGGCCAAAATACTGGAGTGTGAGTAGCCTTTCCCTCCTCCAGGGAATTTTCCCAGCCCAGGGATCGAACCCAGGTCTCCCGCATTGCAGGTGGATTCTTTACCAGCTGAGCTACCAGGGAAGTCCAAGAATACTGGAGTGGGTAGCCTATCCCTTCCCCAGGGAATCTTCCAGACCCAGGGATTGGTACCGTCAAGTCTTACACTCAGCACCACCCCTACCCCATTCCCCATGATGTGTAATCAAGTGCTTTTAAAACTAACTGGCCAAGTGTCCTCAGTATCTAAGACTTATTCAGGGAAATGCTCAGGAGACTTGGAAGATCACTGCTGCCCTCCCTGCTTATGTGAAAGTGTTAGTTACTCAGCTGTGTCAGTTGCTTTGAAATCCCATGGACTGTAGTCTGCCAGGCTTCTCTGTCCATGGAATTCTCCAGGCAAGCATACTGGAGCGGGTTGCTGTTTCCTTCTCTGGGAATCTTCCTGACCCGGGGATTGAACCTGGGTCTCCCGCATTGCAGGCAGACTCTTTATCAACTGAGCTGTCAGCAGAGCCCCAAAGAGCGTTAGTCAGTGTGTTAAGTCACTCAGGCATGTCTGACTCTTGATGACCCCATGGACTGCAACCCACCAGGCTCCTCTGTCCATGGGCTTTCCTAGGCAACAGTACTGGAGTAGGTAGCCATTCCCTTCTCCAGGGGATTTTCCCAACCAGGGACGAAACCCTGGTCTCCCGTGTTGCATTATACCCTTCTTTTGTAGTGTAATGTTAATGCAGGCAGGCTTTGGGTGTAGCAAACTAAAACTCCTAATAGTTTTTGAAGATTTCTCCATTCTGTACTTAAGGCTCCCCCGCCCCTTGGAAAATCTAAATGCAGGATTTGGTACTTATAATATTTCATGTTTTTCCTTTTCTGGCCCTTTTATTGAACATGTAGCCTGCCATCTGGTATACAAGATCTCCCGTGGTTGTAGCGTTTGAAAATCGTACATCTTTTATGTCTGCCTTTAGGTTTTTGATTAAAAGCACTGGACAGAATGAACATATAGTTTAATTGATGTGATAGACTACTACTGGTAAGCTTAGGAACAGCCACACCTGATTTCCTGGTACTATAGAGAAGAAGAAATGAACACTGGTGCGGTCTAATACCAGGAGAAATCAGCAAGAGCAGAAAGTGGTGAAGGAACCTGGTGATGTATTTTCAAGGAAGTGTAAGTGGTATTTGTCCCAGTTCACTTTTCTTTGGAAGATAGTAGGGGAGGACACACAAGAGAGTATACTTGTTCTGTGTCATTTTAAGTCTTCAAATGAAGAAAGCATCAGTTTCATTAGAAACTTGGTCCTGTGTTCTTCCATTTAAAGGATGGTGAATCAGATAGTGCCATTAGTGAGTTAGGAGGAGAGTATTTGAAGGACAAATTAATCTCAGTTGGAAGCTATTCCTTAAAATGTTCATTAGTGTGTCAGAAAGATTTGGGGAGGGTATAATCACTGCCTCCCACTTACTAGCACACAATTGAAATTAAACTCCTGTGGATAAATCACTCAGAACAGCTGGGCTTTGCATAGGAGTATCGCAGAAGCTGGGCCCTGTATCCCTGAGAAATACAAGGTGTTTAATATCCTGCAGGGTGTGTATTCAGTATCATTTGGCAGTGATAAAGAAGGCATCTGTCTGCTGGTCCTCGTGTTGCTTTTCGGGCACTACTGCTTATATGTGGTATTGTTAATAGTCAGAATTGTGAAGTCCGTTTCAGACTAGGACTGTGATTGGTTTTTTGGAGCAATAGTGGTTATTTTTTGTTTTTGAGAGAGACTTCGGAAAAAATTTTGATCCATAATGGATACTGTTTCCTACAGAGTTTTCTTCTAAGGAGAGAAGGTGGTTTGAAACTGTAAAAAAAAAAAAAAAAAAAAGGATACTTTTTTCTTTTGTTGGTGTTCTGTAGTAATAGTAGTAATAATAAAAACGACTGCTTTGTGAATCTGGGAATTATAATTGTTTTAAAAATGTGAATTTAGAAGGGTACTTATCTTGTAAGACTGTGGGAGCCAGAAAATTTTATTTTGTGTTATGAGAAGTGGCCACAGCTATAAAAGCTGCATCTATTGGCAAGTTTTATACCCTTGGATAAGTATCAGTGGTGTCTTCATATAGTAGAGTAGTCCGCAATCTTTGCATACAAACTTTGTTGTCCTTTTAATGTAAATAATACCTACAAAAACAGCAGCAGTAGAAACACTCCTTTCACTTAAAAACTGAAGTATAGGAAATGCTTATTTTTCAGATCTTTTCTAGGAGAACATTACAGTTTTTAAATGCAGTTCTAGCTGGCGCTGCCACACAAAGTCTTAGCAGAATCTGCTGTCAGTAATTCTGCCAGCCATCAGCTGGGGAAACCATGTCTGTAACTCTTGTGCAGCGCCTTACATGGCTCTGTGCATTGAAGGTGAAATACTGTTGAAGATAAATCAAAGACCTTTGGGTTTTTCCCTTGAATTTGTCCTTTAGAACCTGCAGTGGAGGGGGAGCTTGGAAGGTTCTCTCCATGCCTGCACGTCTTTCTTCTCACAGTGCCCACCCCCAGCTTGGAGTTTGTGTTTTACATTCTGGTCACCCACAGACAACAGGTTTTCAACTGCTTTCAAAGCAGACTCCTCTTTCCTCCTTGCCCTCTCTCCACTGAGGAAACATTTTGATAACAACAAGTCGCTGAGGTTGTAAAAATGGATCTCTGGCCTAAGTAGATCTGTTAGATATTTTTAAGCAGTACTGTTTTCTGAGAGCCTTTTATCATTGTGAAGGGAAATAATTATACATAAAAATAAGTTCTAGGTAGTTAGGGCTTTAAGGTAAAAAAGCAATAGTGGAAGCCAATCGGATTCTGGGGCAGCCTAGGAAGGACTCTTTTCTTACCTGTTTTATTATAGTGGTAACTAATGGTTGAATCAGGGGCTTCCCTGGTGGCTCAGCTGGTAAAGAATCCGCCTGCAGTGCAGGAGACCTGGGTTCGATCCCTGGGTTGGGAAGATCCCCTGGAGAAGGGAAAGGCTACCCACTCCAGTATTCTGGCCTGGAGAATGCCACGGACTGTATAGACCATACAGTTGCAAAGAGTCGGACACGACTGAGCGACGGTCACTCACTCAGGTTGAGTCGGGTGAAATATTTTCATAGTTATGATCTTGAGTTGCAAGGGCCAGCTTTTTGGAATGTGGTAAACACTTCATTGCTCCAGTTTTAAGTTACATAAAAGTAATATTGGGACGGGTACACATTTTATATTTGCATGGCTTTTCTACCCTTATAATTAAACAGTGCCGTTCGTTCATTTAGCAAACATTCACATGCCTACCTTGTCCCAGACCACATACTCCTCTCTACGCGTAAAAGATGTACCCCTTAGGCTCATTGTTAATAAAGGAAGAACACAAACATTCTCAGAGTTCAGAATAATATATATAAAAGGATGAATAGTAATGCTGCTTTCAGATACAAGTTTGCCATGGTTCATAATGGATGGGTATTTGGGCTCTGAAAGAGATTTGTTGACGTTTATGTAATATGATTCCCTGTATACAGTTACATGTACGTCAGTATTCCTGCCTTGAGAATCCCATGGACAGAGGAGCCTGGTGGGCTACAGTCCACGGGGTCGCCAAGAGTTGGACATGACTGAGCGACTTCACTCATACTGTTACATGCATGTCTTAACTGTAAAAAGCATTGAGCATAAGCTTAACTGTAGAATAAGTTGAGGTTTTCCTGTCTGTTTTTAATGAAGAATTCTCTTCTTGGTTTGTATAGATAATACCTTTTCCTTTTTTTTTAGCTTCTTTGTTTTTTCATAATGTAGTGTAATTCCTTTCACATACTGAGCTTCAGGAAATATTGATGATAATGAAAATTCCCGATCTCTTCAACATATGACCATTCAGAATTAAAATTCCCAGAGAATTTTAGTGATGTGCTGAATTTCCAAACAGATGAACATCTCAGGTCTGTACCATGCCTCAGTATATTTGTGAGTGCATATGCAAAAGCAGGGCAGAGTGGGGAGGAGCAAACCACACTGCTGGGGTGGGAATCCCAGCTCTCCATAACAACTTTGTGAACTTGGACCTATTTCACTTCAGTTTCCTCAGCTGTGAAATAGAAAGTAATACTGCCAATCCCATAGGGCCATAGTGTCTGTACAACACTATGGTAATGTTAATTATTGTTGTTACCATCATCGTCATAATCATTCAATTTCATGTAAAACTGTAGCAGTGCTCTCTGTATAGTAAACACTCAAGATTGGGTGGTTTTTCTCTTACTGCTTTTGCTGTCACAGGGAACCTGCTTTTCATTTTACCTTGTGGCCAAAGCTTTCCCCCTTAGCCACCCCTGTGTTCCCTGGAATATTCCAGGTTCCTTTTTTGTTTTCTGGCAGGTTTTAAAAGGTTCTAACGAGGCATACTATTTTGACCCTGTTAGAGCTTAATTCCCACTTTTTTCTCCTTCCCGAACTATTAATAACTAAAGATTAAAAACGAATCAACTGAGGCATCCGTATCACAGTTGTCGTTAAATAGCTGCATGTAGTTTAATACATACAGCTAGTCATTGTACTAGTTTCATATCTGTATCTTCTCCGAAGAGTGTGAGATCTGTGGATGGAGATGATTCTGTTTCGTTTCCCCCTGTGGCCTCAGCACCTAGCACTCAAATGCACCTTGGATGAGGGGACACGTTTGCCTGCCTGTTCTCTTCATGCTGATGTCACTGAGGGAGAAGTCAGTGTAGGTGAGTGAAGGCCTTCACCTCCTCTGAAACCTGATAGAGTAGTAGAGGAGGCACGCAGTCTAGAGAGTTAGAAAAGCCCAGCTGCAAACGCTTGAATGAATGAGAAAACTAGCTGTAAGCTGTCACCTGTCTGTACCTCCTGACGACAGTGTTGGGTTTGACAGTCACTCCGCCACTGGTGTTACTCATGCCGTATTCATACTATGCACATTTCTCATTTACCCGTTTAAAAGTTTCCAGTCCAGGCTGGTAGGTATAAGGCCCGTGCTGCCTTTTTTATGGAGATGGTATCCTTGAGCTTCGAGTTAAAATTTGTCGTCATAAAGCACAAATTCTGCCTGAGTCTCGGAGAAATGATGAGTGCTTATGAAAGACACATTATTCAAGATGTCACTTTCCTTCTCTTTTTTAATCCTCATGACAGCCTTGAGGGGTTGAGAGCCACATATCTAATATTTATTTTGTAGACATGATCTATCACTTTTATGACAGGGTCTGGAATTCACTGTTTAGGAGGGAATAGAAAGGATGGAAATGATTAGGTTGAGAAGGCAAAGGAATTTAGCTACTGACTGGTTATTGGGGAGAAAGTGCGAAATCAGAGGCACTTCTGAACCTAAGTGGTGGATACTCTGACTGAACTAGGAAAGGACCGAACACCGTTTCCTAAAATATTCTGTGAAACACTGGTTCCAGGAGATATTAATAGGTGCTCCGTGGAGAGGGAGGGGGGAATATAGTAGTTAAAAATAAGTTCAGGAAATGCTACATACATTATTCCCCTCTTGTAGATTTCACAAAATCACAAGGTTATTCGAAGTCTGACTAAAGAAGCCTGTTTGCTGTGCTGACCTTTTCATATCATAGCTGTTAACGTATTGTGAATTAGCCTTCTCTAGGACACCAGTTCGGAAGTCTGGTCTAGAGGAATTTGGGGATTGGTAATAGGAATGGATTGTGAGGTTTGAGCTTGAGGTTAGGACTAAACCTTCAATTACTATCAGGATTTTGGAGATCAGTGAGAAATGAGGTCTGAAATAGAGCCTTGTAGGTAAATGAAGTGAAACCAAGAGACAATACTTGGAAAAGCAAATACTAATATCCAGTTGAAATCCTGAACCTAAGACTGTTGAATCGCATGTGAGTCTTTCAGATAAAGGCACAGCTTTTCAATACCACAAGTATATACGGATACCGTGCTAGGCCCGGTATAATGGGGAGCATAGATAGTGTTTATGAGTACAGATCTAGAGCCGTAACTGAGTGTTGCTGAGGTCGGAGTAGAGGACCCCAGACTTTGCTGGGATAGGTGGAGAGACAGAATGTGGATGGGGGAGCCAGTCAGAGAAACAGGGCAATGCTAAGAGGAAGAAATGTAAAACTGGAAAGCGCTTGGGGAGGGTGAGGGAGGCGTGCTGAACAGGATAGACAGCCAGTGGTGTAGATGAGAAAGGGATATCAGATCATTGAGCCCAGCTCCTCCATTTTATCCATGAAGAACTGGGAATGAGGAAGGAGAGTGATTGGCTCCGGTTATGTTAGCACAGCACAATCAGGATTAGAATCCGGTTGCTTCTGTTACCTTAGTCCCCTAGATACGTCAAAAGGGAAGGAAATGCTAATGATGATGTTGATGTATCTCGTCTTTTGGGAGAATGAGGACTGGCTGTCCCCCCCGGGGGCCCTCAAAGGATAGGGTTTATTATATCCCTTAGTAGGTTTACCATGATAAAGAGGCTGAAACTTGCAGGTTCTGAAACCCAGTTGATCTGTACTCATAATAATCTATTTTGGGGGATCAGGCTCATGTTATCAAAGCCTCATAAGATTCATATAAAAATTAGAATGTCAGTTTATTAATTTACAGTAGGGGGAAAAAAATAACTGGCTTGGGAAACAGATTCTCAAGTTCTGGCTAGCACATTCTCTTTCCCATAGATGCTGCCACATGGGAATCCACATTATAATTAGAAGGTTGCTCAGTGAGTATGTAGGCAGAACAAGTGGTACAGTCTTTGGAATGTGTAATGGAGTCAGGCTTCTCTTACGCTCCCAAAGACCAGTTACCTCATCTGGCAGTTGGGGTAATAATAATAGTACCTTGTTCATAGGGTGTTGAAAGGAATAGGCCAGATATACAGTCATCACTTAGCATAGTTCCTGCCACATGCATACCATCAATGTTATAGTTCTTCCCAGGTGGCGGTGTTCAGTCACTAAGTTGTGTCCGACTCTTTGTGACCTCATGGACTGCAGCACGCCAGGCTTCCCTGTCTCACCATCTCCCAACTAGGATACAGCTACTACTGGCACCTCATTGTGGCTTAGTATACTCCCCTACGTGCATGCTAAGTCGCTTCAGTTGTGCCCAGCTCTTTGCAACCCCGTGGACCATAGTCCTTCAGGCTTCTCTGTCCGAGGGGTTCTCCAGGTAAGAGTACTGGAGTGGGTTGCCATGCCCTCCTCCAGAGAATACTCGCCTAAACCCTGCTTAAATGATAAAGACCAAGTTTTCTTCTGCTGTTTTGACAGCTGTCCTTTCCTTGTTCTTTTCTGGTTGACCAACCCATTTCTGACTCTTACTCTCTGCCCCTCCCACCCATTAAATTAACTCATTCAGTTTAGGCGTTGTCTGATCTTGAGTCCTGGGATCCATTTTAACCTTTTTAGTATGCTTGATACAGATACTCTGCTCAATCGATCATATTAGGTTGAACCATATGAAATTGCAGATTTTTTGTTGCTTTTCATATACAAAAATGTCAGTGTCATATGGCTTAATAGAATACCTTGATTTTTAAAGTTAATTCCTTCCAAGTGGTCCCAGTAGTTTCTTTCATGAGAAGCTAAGTCTGTTGATGAATTCAGAAGTCTTTCCTTTAAATTCAAAGAGGTGTGTGTATACCGGCATACTTCTCTTCCTGTAACTAGGTTCTGAGGTTCTTCTGTTGTATGTCTGCTTGTATCCTTTGTGTTGTAATACCGTTTTTCCTCTTCTTTTTCATTTACTCTTTTACCTCCTCAGGCCAGCATCAAACATGTGAATGATTATTTGTAATCCCTTGACTGATAGTTTACATGGTGCATTTTCTGTTTAAATTATTAAGCCACTGTTTGCTGCCCATTGTACATTCCGTATGTTGTTGTTTAGTTGCTCTGACTTGTCAGTTCTTTGTGACCCCATGGACTGCAGCACTCCAGGCTTCCCTGTCCTTCGCCATCTCCTGGAGCTTGCCCAAACTCATGTCCATTGAGTCGGTAATGCCATCCAATCATCTCATCCTCTGGAGTCCCCTTCTCCTCCTGCCTTCAGTGTTTCCCAGCATCAGAGTCTTTTCCAGTGAGTCGACTCTTCACATCAGTTTGCCAAAGTATTGGAGCTTTAGCTTCAGCGTCAGTCCTTCCAATGAATATTCAGGACTGATTTCCTTTAGGATGGACTGGTTGGATCTCCTTGCAGTCCAAGGGACTCTCAAGAGTCTTCTTCAGCACCACCATTCAAAAGCATCAATTCTTCAGCAGGCAGCTTTTTTTATGGTCCAACCCTCAGATCTGTACATGACTACTGGTTTTATATCCTAGATTGTGGCCATTAAGTTTAAAATGTTGACAGTTCCAGAGAGGATACTGTGGATCATTACCAAAGTTAGCAGATTCCTTCATTGCACTAGAATTTCAGCATAATGCTGACTGGATCAAGTCAGAAGGCCTGATCACTGAAGGCAAATACATCACTTTTATAATGCTCAACTAACATCCACTGGCTTTTGGGCAAAGAAAATGATCTAAAGGCTGCTCTGACAAATTGGCTATTTCTCCCTTGTGGTTTCTGGTTCTTACCCATTTACAATGTGTGAATTCTAAATAGTGGTAATCATCGTACAGACACAGATCTGTGTTTGTTCCCTGAATGTTGTGTCACAGAGAGTTTTCCAAGTTGGTATTTAGATTTCCTAATCATTATTTTTAAGTTTTGAAGAATCTCAGTGGTTAATTGTCTAATTTTAATTGTGGCAAGAAAACCTTTTTCTCCCTCTGGGTGTAACTACTGTTTTTCTAAAGTAGATCAACTATTAGAAAATTCTGAATGTGATCCAGGCCTCTCACTTTTTAATTTTTCAATGCTATGATATGTTATTATATATGAGGACATCACATTCAGATATTGAATTTAATGTCTTCATTTATTTAACAAGTATATATTATGTGCCTTCTATATCGGTAGGCTGACTTAAATATTATACAGTGAATGCTGCGTGTGATGGTTTATTGGAAACTAAAAATGTGTTATAGTGTCAGTGTCACTGCTAATTGTTAATTTAACAATTAAGTAGGTATGGCTTCCCAGGTGGCGCTAGTGGTAGAGAACCCACCTGCCAGTGCAGGAGACTTAAGTGATGAGGGTTCCATCCCTGAGTGGGGAGGATCCCCTGGAAGAGGGCAATCAGATACTGGCAATCCACTCCAGTATTCTCGCCTGGAGAATCCATGGACAGAGGAGCCTGGTGGGCTACAGTCCATGGGATCAAAAAAGTCGGGCATGTTAACTTTACCTTGAAGGAGAGGTTACGAGAAAGGTGCAGGAAATAGGCCAGTTTTCATTAGGAAAGATGATGCTCGGAGACTTATTTGAAACATGTGCAAAGACAAAGGAGTTACGGAGTCTAAGAGCAGTACCAAAACAAATGGATGAGAGAAGGGATGTTGGTTGGATACATGATCCTACGCTGAGGCCCTCAGCATCCACGTTTCTCCTTTTGAAGACTTCTGCACAGGGGAGATGCCCATAGGCTGAATGCTGCCCAGTGTCTTACCACCATCTTAAAAGACCCGCTTCCTTCTGATCACCTTCTTGGTTCCTTCATTTTACTTTTTGCTAGTGCTAAGAAAGGAAATTTCCCACATGGCTCAGTGATAAAGAATCTGCCTGCCAATGCAGGAGACACTGGAGATGTGGCTTCCGTCCCAGTGTCTGGGATCCCCCAGAGGAAGAAATGGCACCCCACTCCAGTATTCTTGCCTGGAAAATCCCATGGACAGAGGAGCCTGGTGGGCTGCAGTCCACAAGATCACAAAGAGTCCGGAGACGACTTAGCGACTGAACACACAAGAAAGGAAATGAAACATGTTCCGACCTTCTCAAAAGCGATAAAAAAAAAAATCTCTCATTATTTTATAAGATGATTTAAAATCATTTGTATTAAGAAATTATCATAAGGAAACAAAAAGCCAAGAGCTTTTGAAATCTGTATGTTTTTTCCCCGAGTACTATAATAATCTGAAGTTTTGGTTATTACGTGTATTCTTGTTTGTTTAAACACTCTGTTAGGGGAGTTTGAGGATTCTAATTGCATTGATCGTCCACAGTTCAGATTGACTCTTAACCATTTTTATTCTAGTGAATAGTTAAGCAATTTATTAGCCTCTGTAAGAACTGTAAAAAGAACAGGAATTGGGTTCCCTCAGAAAGCTTTAGTTGTATTTAAGAAGAAAAGGTTTATTTCAAGAAACCTTCCAACAAGATATTGTTGTTGTTGTTTTTATGATGATATCAACTCTTTACTGAGCTACCTCCTTATTCTCCTTTGCTCAGATGTATCCACCCCTCTGTGTTCAACCCCCTTCATCCACTTTGCCCCATCCCACCTCAGTCCAGAGGTGTCGCTGACAGTGAAGCCTTTCTCGGATCCACATCCCCGGTAACACTCGACGCTTTGTGTGCTCACCAAACCATTCGTGATGCTCTCTACAGCAACTCATCGTGTTTGCTTGTTGTTGTTTAGTCACTGAGTCTTGTCTGACTGCAACTCCATACACTGCAGCACACCAGGTTTCTCGTCTTTCGCCACCTCCCAGAGTTTGCTCAGAGCCATACCCATTGAATCAGTGGTGCCATCCAACCAGCTCATCTGCTGCTGCCCTTTCTTCTCTTGCCCTCAGTTTTTCCCAGCATCAGGGTCTTTTATAGTAAGTCAGCTCTTCTCATCAAGTGGCCAAAGTATTGGAGCTTCAGTTTCAGTATCGGTCCTTCCAGTGAATATTCAGGGTTGATTTCCTTTAGCATTGACTGGCTTGTTCTCCTTGCAGTCCAAGGGACTCTCAAGCGTCTTCTTCTGCACCACAGTTCAAAAGCATCAATCCTTCGTCTCTCAGCCTTCTTCACGGTCCAACTCTCACATCCATACGTGACTACTGGAAAAACCCATACCTTTGACTAGACGGACCTTTGTCGGCAAAGTGATGTCTCTGTCTCTCAAACACTATCTAGGTTTGTCATAGCTTTTCTTCTAAGGAGCAAGCATTTGCAGTCACTCTCTGCAGTGGTTTTGGAGCCCAAGAAAGTAAAATCTGTCATTGTTTCCACTCTTTCCCCATATATTTGCCATGAAGTGATGGGACCAGATACCAAGATCTTAATTTTTTGAATGTTGAATTTTAAGCCAGCTTTCTGACTCTCCTCTTTCACCTTCATCAAGAGGCTCTTTAGTTCCTCTTTGCTTTCTGCCATTGAAGTGGTATCATCTGCATATCTGAGATTGTTGATATTTCTCCTGGCAGTCTTGATTCCAGCTTGTTTACTTGTCTTTCTCCCTCATTTAGGCTGTAAACTTGAAGAAATTGCCGTGGATGTAGGGCTTTACTCAGGTTTCAGTTCAGTTGCTCAGTTGTCCAACTCTTTGAGACCCCATGTACTACGGCACACCAGGCCTCCCTGTCCATCACCAACTCCCAGAGTTTACTCAAAACTCATGTCCGTTGAGTTGGTGATGCCATCCAACCACCTCATCCTCTGTCATCCCCTTCTCCTCCCGCCTTCAGTCTTTCCCAGCATCAGGGTCTTTTCAAATGAGTCACCTCTTTGCAACAGCTGGCCAGAGTATTGAAATTTCATCTTCAGCATCAGGCCTTCCGGTGAATCTTCAGGACTGATTTCCTTTAGGATGAACTGATTGGATCTCCTTGCAGTCCAATGGACTGTCAAGAGCCTTCTCCAGCACCACAGTTCAAAAGCATCAATTCTTCAGCGCTCAGCTTTCTTTATAGTCCAACTCTCACATCCATACATGACCACTGGAAAAACCATAGCTTTGACTAGACAGACCTTTGCTGGCAGTTAATGTCTCTGCTTTTTAATATGCTGTCTAGGTTGGTCATGACTTCTCTTCCAAGGAGTAAGCATCTTTTAATTTCATGGCTGCAATCACCATCTGCAGTGATTTTGGAGCCCACAAAAATAAAATCTGTCACTATTTCCCCATCTATTTGCCATGAAGTGATGGGACCAGATGCCATGATCTTAGTTTTCTGAATGTTGAGTTTTAAGCCAACTTTTTCATTCTCCTCTTTCACTTTCATCAAGAGGCTTTTTAGTTCCTCTTCTCTTTCTGCCATAAGGGTGGTGTCATCTGCATGTCTGAGGTTATTGATATTTCTCCTGGCAATCTTGATTCCAGCCTGTGCTTCATCCAGCCCACGTTTCTCATGATGTACTCTGCATATAAATTAAAGAAGCAAGGTGACAGTATACAGCCTTGACGTACTTCTTTCCTGATTTGGAACCAGTCTGTTGTTCCATGTCCAGTTCTAACTGTTGCTTCCTGACCTGTATACAGATTTCTCAAGAGGCAGGTCAGATGTCTGGTATTCCCAGCTCTTTAAGAATTTTCCACAGTGTGTTGTGATCCACACAGTCAAAGGCTTTGGCATAGTCAATTAAGCAAAAATAGATGTTTTTCTGGATCTCTGTTGCCTTTTCGATGATCCAACTGATGTTGGAAATTTGATCTCTTGTTTCTCTGCCTTTTTAAAATCCAGCTTGAATGTCTGGAAGTTCATGGTTCACATACTATTGAAGCCTGGCTTGGAGAATTTTGAGCATTACTTTACTAGCGTGTGAGATGAGTGCAGTTGTGCAGTAGTTTGAGGATTCTTTGGCGTTGCTTTTCTTTGGGATCGACCCCGGGTTTGATACTCCAATCTGCGTTGGAGACAGATTCTTTACCATCTGAGCCACCAGGGAAGCCCGTACTCAGGGACTTTAGGAACTTGTTTGGGACTAATAGGAACTTCAGAGAAAACAGATTCAGGAAGATAAGGATAATATTGGTGATTGAGTTTGATTTGCTGCAAGACATTCAGATGTTGAAACAGTTGAAAACATTGGCCTGGGGCTTGATCAAATGCTGTGATACAGGTTATAATGTGGTATTTGCTGTTCTGAGAGGCCTACGGAGATATCCTTGGGTGAGAACCTCATTTAAGATATGGTTAAAATGTAAAAAGCCAGGAAATATGTGGGCTGAGAATTGCCTAGAGACCTGGGAGTGCTAAGCAAGATAATGGAGAGAAGGGAGGAAGACTGTCAAATGACACAAAAATATATAGGAGGATGAGGACTGAGAAGAAGCCCGAGATTGTTAATCAACACAAGCAGCCAAGTCAGGAGTGAGGATGGATCCAGGTTGCTCATCACAGTGAGTGATGATCCAGGAAGAGCTGAAGAGTGACCTCATTCAGAGAGGTGGTAAAGGATGGACTTACCAGCTGGCACTTACGGTAAAGAAAGTGAAGGTCGCTCAGTCACGTCCAACTCTTTGTGACCCCATGGACTTTGGCCTGCCAGGGTCCTCTTCCTGTGTCCATGGAATGCTCCAGGCCAGAATACTAAACTGGGTAGCTGTTTCCTTCTGCAGGGCATCTTCCGCGGATTGAACTCAGGTCGCCCACATTGCAGGTGGATTCTCTACCAGCTGAGCCACCAGGGTAAAGAACCCACCTGCCAGTGCAGGAGATGCAAGGGGCACGGGTTCAGCCCAGGGCCTGGAAGATTCCTGGAAGATTCCTGGGGGTAGGAAACGGCAGCCCGCTCTGTCCAGTATCCTTGCCTGTAGACTCCCATGGACAGAGGAGCCCGGCAGGCTACAGTCCATGGGGCCGCAGAGAGTCAGGTATGACTGAGCAGAGCAACCAAACACAAAAGGAAAGGTGGAAAAGGAGATCTGGTTTGTCTCGTAAATTCCAAAAGTGGCTTGTTTTGGGAAGAGGAGGAGAGAACAGTCTTGCGGGGTGGCATGTATCTGAATATGGAAGTTGAAGGAACCAGTATAAAGTGGTGGTTGGGGCTTGCAGTGGCAGTTCAGGAAATAAGGTCTGGGAGTAGCCTTGAGTAGCCTGGAGAGGCAGGGGCAGGAGGAAATTCAGGAGAATCTGAGTAGAAAAATGAACAGGCGCGGGTGTTGGAGATGTGTCAGTGGATCGTATGTGACTGAGAAAAACAAGTTTCTAATGGAACTAAGAACTCAGTTTTTAAAATTTCTCCCTCCGTTGCTCAGCCAGTTGATATGTCTTTTCAGGGGTAGCTAAGTAACCAGATGGGTGTAGGATGAGAATGAAAGAGCACAGAGGACAAACAAGCAAAACTGCAGTCACTGGCCATTGGGAAGCTAGCCTTTTTTAGGAAGGCAGGTATGATCAGAAAGGGTCTTGATTGCCTTTGAGCCTGAAGGTCAGAATGGCTACATAAGATTCCATTCTGTATAAGAGAAATAAAGAGAAGTTTATTCAAGACTTCCAGAGAGGAAGTCTTGAATAAACAGTTCCCAGTGAGCATGACTCGTAATGTGCAGTTCTCCCCTTGAATAGCAGTCACAGAGTACAAATCAGAGTCTTGGAAGGAAGGTCAGGAATTGTGTGAAGCCAGAGTTTAAAGGATCATCAGTGTGATGTGTTGGGTGGTTATGATTCAACACATCCACTAATGTCCTTATTCTTTGCATTTTGGCGAGTGAACTCTAAGTCAGCTTCTTGCCTCACATCGTCTTAAAATAAACTTACCTTATATTTTAGCCAGATGCTTTGAATGCGTTGCAGAAGTGAGTATTGATATACTGGACCATTCTTTAGTATCTATGGCTGGAAAATGCAAAAGACTGTTAGGTACTATCACACGGTTTAAAGAAAAAAAGGAGAGAAAGGAATGGAAAAGGGTCTTCTGCCCTTCGTTCTGTGTTCCGTTGTTTAAATATTGGAATAAATAGTCCTTGAAATCTAGAAGTTTTAATTAAGAAAACAGACAGCTCATGTTAAATTTACAGATAAGAGTTATGCTTCCTTAAATATTGCCAACTTTATTTTTGTGAGTTTGTTCTGTGACATAATGAGCATCCTGCCTCCTTAAGCAGTTAAGTGTAGGTTCTTGTGAACTGACAGGAGAGAAGCTCTTAAGAACTGAGTAGGCTGGTAGAGCAGCTGGTGTGACATTCAAGTGTTCATGTTGCCTTCAAGCTCCTGAACAGAAGGGGAAAAACACTGTTTTAATTTAGAAATCGCTTTCTTGACTATAGTTGAAATGCTCCAAGCCAGGGAGGCTGGAAAAATGATAGAACATTTCGTTCTCATATTTAACTGTAGATATAATATGTTCTTATATTTGTTAGTAAGCAGCACTGGATTATATAAAATTACTTCCTTCCTTCTGAGCTTTTCAGAGGCTCAGAGGAGTGGGGGCAGGTAGGAGAAGGTAGATCTCTGAATTGTAGTTCTCTGTTAAATTTGTTAAAGTTTGATATATTTAGTTTAAAATCATTTTATGTAAATTCAGAATAAAGCAGTATGTCTTCATGTTTCTTTGAAGGAAATTATTTGCAGTATTTGTGTAATACATCAGTATATTTGGTATTAAAAATCAAAGTAATGGCTATTTTTAGAGTATGGTCTACTTTCAAGTATTCATGCAGATGAAGAACAGGATAATAAAGAACTGTGAATAATTTGTTTCTATTGTTGTTGGGAAATTTGGGGTTAAGGTGGTAATCCAACAGTTTGTTCCTTAATCCAGTTTCAGGGATTACTTAGTATCTCTAATAGTGGTTGTCCAGACCAGTAGCATCTCCATTGCCAGAGAAATTTTTTGAAACGCAAATTCTTCTTACATCCTATCCTAGATCTACTGAACTGGAGTCAGAGATCGCCAGTAGTCTGGATTAAGGAGCCCCTCAGGTGATTCTGATGCAGGCTGAGGTTTGGAAAGCACTCATCGGTGCTCAGGACAACCTTTCCAGAGACACAGGCATCATCGGTGTTTGGGGCAAAATGGTTGCAACTGGTTTGATCCTAAAGCAAAAATATCTATAGTGAACTTGAAGATCCCTGTGTTGGGGATCGTTCACATTACAATTTTATCATATATTCTGCTTAATTAAGGACTTTGATGTCATAAACAAATCATCCGTGCTGCAAATGACAGATATCAAAAGAGTGATTATCTTACAGCCCCAGTTTAACAGGAACTGTTCTGCTTTGGGCTGACAAAGTTATTTCTTCATAAAATAAAGACTAAGAGGAATGGGAGCTGTAGTGGGAACTACGATAAGGAAACTGAGTGTTTTTTTCACACTTTTACTAAGCCAGCGTGCTATAGTGTGGCTTCATCATTTTAATTGAACAGTGAAATTCTGAGCTGTGCAAGGAAAAAAAATTAATCTTGTAAATGCACATGCAGATAAATTGTTGTTGTTACCTACAAACTGATCTCACGCTTGCTAACTGCAAATAGATGGCAACAATCATGGTCAGGATTGCAGTGCCACCCAGTCTCTCTCCACTGATTCCCTTGACAGTTAATTCAAGAAGGGGAACAAGCAGTGAAAAAAAGAACTGGCCACCAGAGATGGCACCATGGTGGGAACGGGAGTCAAACATCAGAGAAATGAAGGCAATAGAACATTTCAAGAGCGAAGTGGTTAGTAATAACAGAGGTTGCCATCAGGTCAGATAAAAGGGACTAAATGTGTCCATTAGATTTAGGAACAAGAGAGGTCAGTGATCACCTTGAAGAGTCATTTCAGTGTGGCATAGGAGCAGCAGCTAGATAGAAATGGGGTGATCTGTGAGTTGGAGATGAAACAGAAATGGCAGATTTAAGAGGACAGTAGCTAGATGTGGGATTGAGGGTCATTTTTCCAATGGACTTTTATGGGTGAGATTATTTCTTTATTATTTAGATCTAATCACTAACTTTCTTACATGTTGATTTGGCATCATTTTAGCATGAGTAATCCTAATAAATTATTTTCTCAAATAAATGCATCATTTTTTCTGGGCTTTGTGAAGTATTGAAGCTCGGCATTATTACTTGGCGTAAAGTCTAGCACCTGGTTAAGAACCACTGCTTTGTAGCAGTCATTGTATAATTTACTTGGAAATCTTAACTTACATTGTCTGAAAGAATTTAAAGGAAAATTTGTGTATTTGCATACCAAACTGGTTTGCAAACTCTTTGAATCTTATGACTTTCTCTTAACAAACTAAACACCTAGCATATTATTTTAAACAGAAGTTTAGAAAATTTTGTTTTGCTCTGCTGTTTGAATTGGCATTGATTACTTTTCAAATAGATTTTTAGCTAAGGTTCAAAAAGAATGTCTCTATTCGGTAAACATTGAGCACCTACTATATTCCTGAGAGTGCTGGGGGTTAAAATTAAATGGCACAAATCCTGCCTTGAGTTCACAGATCACTGGGGAAGACAGAGTGGTAAACAAATGATTGCAGCCGTGTGTTAAAAGCTGTACTAGAAGAACAAATTAGCGCCTCCACTATTCTAATCTACTTGCTTCCCACACTGAGAGGTTTGCTAAAGCGGTCATGCTGAATTTATCACTGGCAGCATCTGTAACTTGCCCTTCCAAGTATTGTATTTAGTCTGTCTCTCAAAGACTCTGGTGGATAAGTAACTTGCTGGGAGCAGTAGGGCTAGTTTTTTTGTCAGCACAGACACAGCCATGATGTTCATGAATTTGGGGGGACTTATAAATCAGGCCTTGTAGATAGTGCTTATTTTCTGCTTGTCAGTTCTTATGAAGCAAATCCTGTTCAGTGGATTTTATGCTGTATATGCGTATGGTTCTTTACACGAGGTAAATGACTTTTCTAAACAAGCTTAATATTTTATGCAAGTGTGTATGTTTTCTTTAAGCCCCTTAAAATGCGATTAAAGTCAGTTCAGAGTAATATTAAAAGCAAACAGTCCTTTGGTTCTTCACAGTGTTTTAATGAAATAATTTGAATATAACAAAATCCTGTAAAAGAAACTTCCCGCCACTCATGGTCTTGTGATGTCTGTTCCTTCATATGTATGATATTATATCATCTGCTCTTTCCTCCATTACAGTCATATATTACAGTAGGTACTTAACCAGTTCAACAATTTACAGTAAATTTTTATCATTTCTTATTAAAATTGTTTTAAGTTTTTAAAAACTTCATTTTAGGATATGAGTCAGGCAGGTATCATGTTTTTTTCTGCAGAAGGTGACTATATAAGGAACTTGAAGGCGGGTAGTACCTCTTGTTTAAGATATGAAGATCAAAGGTAAATAAATGTTCAGTGTGTAGAAAGGATGCTTAGTCACTCGGTCGTGTCCGACACTTTGCCACCCCATGGTCTGAAGCCTGCCTGGTTCCTCTGTCCATGGGTTTTTTCACGCAAGACTCCTGGAATGGATTGCCATTTCCTCTTAAGTTTAATCATAGGTATACAGTCTGCCTCCCTTAGGGAACATTTAAGGTGGGGAGTTTCAGGTTGCTCACCCTGGCTGAGAGTTACTGCTAGTATCTGATGGGGTGGGGCAGGGAGGGGCTGGGTGAGGCTGGATTTCTGAATTTATGAAATAGTGCTCATAGTCAATAAAGTGCCAGTAGGAGCCACAGTGAGAAACAGCTATAAAGATAGTGTCCCTCTTCTCATAGCTGCCTGTCTACAAAGGAATTTGAATCAATTTTTATGTTTTTTTAAAAAATGACAAGCAATAAGTGCTGGAGAGGGTGTGGAGAAAAGGGGACCCTCTTACACTGTTGTTGGTGGGAATGCAAACTAGTACAGCAACTATGGAGAACAGTGTGGAGATTCCTTAAAAAACTGGAAATAGAACTGCCTTATGACCCAGCAATCCCACTGCTGGGCATACACACCAAGGAAACCAGAATTGAAAGAGATACATGTACCCCGATGTTCATCACAGCACTGTTTGCAATAGCCAGGACATGGAAGCAACCTAGATGTCCATCAGCAGATGAATGGATAAGAAAGCAGTGGTACATATACACTATGGAGTATTACTCAGCCATTAAAAAGAAAACATTTGAATCCGTTCTAATGAGGTGGATGAAACTGGAGCCGATTATACAGAGTGAAGTGAGCCAGAAAGAAAAACACCAATACAGTATACTAATGCATATATACGGAATTTAGAAAGATGGTAATGATAACCCTGTATGCGAGACAGCAAAAGAAACACAGATGTATAGAACAGTCTTTTGGACTCTGTGGGAGAGGGAGAGGGTGGGATGATGTGGGAGAATGGCATTGAAACATGTATAATATCAAAGAGAAAATGAATCGCCAGTCTAGGTTTGATGCAGGATACAGGATGCTCAGGGCTGGTGCACTGGGATGACCCAGAGGGATGGTACGGGGAGGGAGGAGGGAGGGGGGTTCAGGATAGGGAGCACGTGTACACCTGTGGTGGATTCATGTTGATGTATGGCAAAACCAATACAGTATTGTAAAGTAATTAGCCTCCAATTAAAATAAATAAATTTAAATTTTAAAAAATATATATGAAAATGGAGATAACTTGAGTCTTCTTTTTTGAAAGGCTGCAGTCAAAAACTTTTGTCAGTCAGATGGTGTGTAACAGCTTAGGTAGTAGTACCCATTTGAGGTACACTGCCAGCTATTTTCTTGATAGTAGCCTCCGTAGAACTTACATGTTGTTATGATTTATCCCATGTTTTAAATTTTGATCTTTCTACCCTTCTTTTAATGGTTTTTGTGAGCATTTAATGCTTGCTTTCTTTCGTTCTTTTTGGCAGTAGATGATGATGAGTATTTGGTTTCATTGCCATAAAATGAACCATTGGATTTGATCTTCAACATGCCTTTCAGTTGTTTAATTCTGATTCTTTGTTATGTAATAATTTTTTTAGCAGAATACTGGCTTTTTAAATTTTGTTCATTGTTGGTGTATTGATTTAGAAACTTATAACTTTTATCATTAAGTGAATGAAAATAAGCTGTCTTTATCTTTAGAGCCCTGGAGAAGGAAATGGCAACCCACTCCAGTACTCTTGCCTGGAGAATCCCATGGAGGGAGGAGCCTGGTAGGCTACAGTCCATGGGGTCGCAAAGAGTTGGACACGACTGGGCGACTTCACTTTCACTTTATCTTTAGAGGGTCCCCTGCCAAACCCCAGATCCATAATTTGTGTTCCTATAGAAGGAGTTGTGGCTTCCCTGGTGGCTCAGAGGGTAAAGCGTCTGCCTGCAATGCAGGAGACCTGGGTTCGATCCCTGGGTCAGGAAAGTCCCCTGGAGAAGGAAATGGCAACCCACTACAGTAAAATCGAATAGACAGAGAAGCCTGGTAGACTACAGTCCATGTGATCGCAAAGAGTCGGACACGACTGAGGGACTTCACTTCACTTCTTCAGAAGGAGTCATAGACTAAGAATCTTTGTAAATACTTTTTTTTTTTTAACTTTCATGTTTACTGAGATATATGATAGATCTAGTAAATAGAAATTTGACCTAACACTTAAGTTACTTTGGTATATGAATGAAAATTTGAAGACATTGAGTTATTTCAGTGTAGATACCTTAAGAGAAATGTTGGAATTTCCTTGGGAAAGAATATATGAAATCAGAAGTAACTTAATGTACTGAATTAATTACAGAATCTGTAAGCATTAAAAAATTAAAGATTAAGATTTAGGACTGTAACTTTTTCTGTTAGGTTTGGAATTTTATCCTGAGTTGGGAGTGATTTGGAAAAATCAAAATTACTTGGGAATCTTTAGTTGACTTGAAGGACACATTAAGAGATTAATGAAAGTTTAAATGAAAAGATTAGTTTCTAACAAATTTTGATTTATAACCAGTTTGCATAAATCTAAAGTTGAAATTAATGAAATGTCTTTCCTAAGCCGATGACCACAATTAGCAGATCTTCAAATTAGATGTTATGTTTCATACACTGTATACAAAAAAGAGTAAGTTTTCCCATCTGGGTTATGTTGTCTTTGACCTAATCTTGTCTAAAAGGAATCTTGATTTTTAAAAGCTAAGCAGTTGAGGATTACAGGAATGGAGTGCTGAATAGAAGTTGTGTACATGTAGAAAGCATCCTTACTGCATCAGGACTGATGGTGTTATTTTTTTAAAACAGGGATGGACTTTCAAGACGTGTGTGTGTGTGTGTGTGTGTGTGTGTGTGTGCTTAGTCACTCAGCCATGTCCAACTCTTTGCAACCGCATAGACTGTATAGCCCGCCAGGCTCCTCTATCCATGGTAATTCTCCAGGCAAGAACACTGGAGTGGGTTGCCATGCCCTTGTCGAGGGGAATCTTCCCAACCCAGAGATAAACCCAGGTCTCCCGTGTTGCAGGCGGATTCTTTTTTTTTTTTTTTTTTAAAGCAGGCGGATTCTTTACCGAGTGAGCCACCAGGGAAGCCCGTCGGGACTTGAGTCATCACCAGAACAGATGGGCTGTCTTCAAGTTTTGAACTGTCCTCCATACATTCTGTCAGTATAGCTTCATCAGCTCCAAGGGTAGAGAGTCTGACTGACCAAGGGACCCTTTATTGGTCAGAGTTCTCCCTCTCCAGAGAAAAGAAAGAACCAATGGGAAATCTGTCTGTATAGTGATTGATCATCTACCCATATAGTGATTTATCAGGAGGAATTTGCTCAGGCAGTTACGGGGACTGAGAAGTCCCACAGTCTGCCATCTACAAAGTAAAGACTCAGGCAAGCTTGTGGTTTCATTCAGTTTGAAGGCCTGAGAGCCAAGGAAGTCGATGGGCAATTTCCCAGTCTGAGGGCTGAAGACTGGACAGTCAGGCAGGGAGTGGGGTACGATTTACCATTTTTTCTTTTGTTTGGGTGCACACTGGATTGGATGATGCCCACCTACATCACAAAGAGCGGTCTGCTTTACTTAGTCTATTCATTCACCTGCTAATCTCATCCAGAAACACCCTTGTAGGCATACCCATAAATAATGTTTGGCCAAATATCTGAGGTCCATGGGATCTAGTCAAATTGACATAAAATTAATAACTGTTACAGATCCATTCCAGTATGGGATGACTTGTTACTAATAAGTGCTGCCTCAGCCAAAAATCTACCTCTCTGTAACTTTCTTTCATTTCATACTTGTGCCCTCCACTATAGAATATATCTAGTCACTATTCTACACTGCAAATTTTCAAATGTTTTATGCTGTCACTTATATGAGAAATCTACAGTTCAACACAAATGAACACATCTATGACACGATAGACTCACAGAGATAGCAAACAGACGTGTGGTTGCCTGCACACAAGTGGAAGAGTGGAGAGGGAGAGAGAAGGGGTCGGAGTCTGGGATTAGCCGATATAAACTGTTATACACAGGATGGATAAGCAACAAGGTCCTACTGTGTAGGACAGGGAACTTTATTCAGTATCCCGTGATAAAACAGAATGGAAATGAATATGAAGAAGAATATATATATATATATATGTATAACTGATTCCCTTTGCTATATAGCAGAAATTAACACAACACTGTAAATCAGCAATACTTCAGTGAAAGTTTTTTAAAATTTTCAAATGTTTGAAAATAGCCATCTTGAGATATTCCTCTCCTAGACTAAATTCTTTCCACATCTGTAATGGGCTGGTTTTCTGATGTCTTCAACATTCTCTTTATTATTTTTCACACTGTGCATCTCATGGTAATTCAGACCTGACCAATGCAAAGTCTAGTTGGCCTGTTGTCTATAATACACATACAAGTTGGCGCCGCTCTTTTGTTCATTAGTCTTTTTGATGTATTCAGTCATCATATGCTTTATCTGTATAGCAGAGCTTCACCTATATTAGACTTATCATCAGAATTCTCTGTTTATTTAGGTTTAGACGTCTTAACAATAAAAATTTGTTTGTTGTTGTTTAGTTGCTAAGTCATGGCCAACTCTTTTGTGGCTGTATGGACAGTAGCCCACCAGGCTCCTCTGAGATTCACATCTCAGGCAGGAATACTGGAGTGGGCTACCATTTCCTTCTCCAAGGGATCTTTGACCCAGGGGTTGGACGGCATCTCGTGCATTGGCAGGCAGATTCTTTACCACTCAGGCACCAGGGAAGCCCAACAATAAAAATAGCTCACATGCATTTACAGTTTACTGTGTGCCAGGCTAAGTTCACATTGTTTTATGTACAGACACACATTTAGGGAGGCGTGTTATGTTGTATCTGTGTTGCATGATCCTGTAACATAAGTGTGTTTGTGCAAAGCAAAGTAGAAAGGGTTTGTTAACTCCCTTTGTTAGTTTTTAATACTCCTGTCATTGCTACCTAAGACAGCTTGGGAATGGGAGGGGAAAGCACTTGCATCATGATAATTAACATCAAGCCAATGCTTTGAGTAAACTGAACCTTTGTCTTTGAATGTACACTGTTGGGTTTCTTGTATATCATATTTGTACAGTTGTGTTTTTGAAATTAAATGTAAGAGATCATACCTTTGTACTAATTATAGTTAACTTCCCATTTCCACCTGTCTTTCCAGATTCTAATTCTGTCATCTGGTACACTTGCTGAGTTAGCTAGCTTCAAGTCATCTATAGATTAGAGAAGTATAACTTCTGTGTTTTCACATCACTAATAGAAGTTTAGAACAGTCGGGAATTTGGAACCCAAAAATGCATTAAATAACACCTTTCAGGTTGTTCCTCTTATGCTAGTACACTTAGTTATAGTAGCATATGTTTTCTTGCCTGCAGGAATCATGTTACTGTATAATATTAATAATCACTTTAGAGTTCAGTGTTTCATCCAACTCCATATTTCATCACCAAATTTATTTAGCTGTCCAGCTATTTCTTTCGGTTTTTCTAATGTGTGGTGTTTTTGTTGTCCTCATCATTGTTGAGTCTAAATAATATCATACAGCCATTCTGTGATCCAGAGTCAGGTGACCTTGTGAAAGAAAGCATTGGTTTGTAACATTAACAAAACTGTCTCTTTATGAGCTTCACTCAGTGCTAAGACTTCATAGTCATCCTTTTGTTTTCTTTTGGGGTCCTGCCTGCCCATTCACAGCAAAGCTTATGTGTCACTTGGAATCCATCTCATTCTTTTTGAAGACTCTAGCTATTTTTGCTCAACTCTAGTCTTAAACCATCTGTCTTTTTATGTAATAACTCAAAGATTACCAACAGTTCTTGGATCAGAGACATTATCTAGGGATTCTGGGATAAATTATGGAGATAGGTGTTTTCTTTAAAACCCCCCTCTTGTCGAGCCTCAGCTTCCAAGATTTCTTCTTAAACTTTTCAAATGGAAGATCAGAATCTCTTCATGAACAATGAGAAGCAAAGGAAATGTTCTACTTTCTGTTGTATCTCAGTTCTAAATAGTGTTTCTCTCTCCTGATTGTCATGGTGAAGCTAACAATAAAGAGCAAAGCTTTTTTGTTGTCCTTGGCATTTTGGTCAGTTTACTAGTTAGGTGACTAGAAGCGTGAATAATAGTAGGGAAGAGAGGAAAACAGACGAGGTTGTAGACAATCTAGAAATAGACAACAGTTCGATTTCTCATTTGTGGGTTAATTAGTAGTTCAGATAGTGCACTTTGGGAAAGGGGTTCATTTGCATTGGGTAGCTTTCTCTGGACTTCTCTTTCTTCACACAGTAGGGGGAACTAAACACGGTGATCATGTACTTACCAAAGCCCTGCGAGTTGCAAAGTGATAGAAAAACCTCCAAAAGGAGTTTATTGACAAAGAACAAAAAGATCATGGTTAGGACAGACTTTAGGTGTTGGTTGACGCAAGAACCCAAATGATCCAGCACCGACAACCATATTTTCTCCCTCCCTTCCTTTTAGACGCATTCTCAGAGGCGGTCCACATCTCAGTTTTAAGTTCAGTAAGAAGAAACAAGCCTGTATTCCAGAGTCACAGCAGAAGCCCCGTTGCCCCCTGTTGGCCTTTGTTGAGTCACATGCACATGACTGAACCCATCATCCTTATGGACAGGGCAGTATCCGGATATGGGGATGGACCACTGAGAGCTGGGGAAGGACAGGGGTAGCAGATAACAAATACCACTCTAATGTCTAGTGAATTCTCGTTTTATCATATAAATTGGTACATTTGGTATTGTTTGACTGTTTAACCTACCAAAATTTCCATTTCAGCCTGATAAACGTGAAGACTTCAAGCAGAGAAACATGACTTTTGATTTGCAAATAGAAGTTTCAGATTCTAGCTCTATTATGTATCCTTATTGTTGAGAAATTTAAGGGCCACCCAGTAAATAACACCCTTCTCTCTGGCATGAATTTTGTCAAGAGAAAAGGCAAATATTGGCACGTAGGAATAAAAATACTACTTTTATTACTGACAGAAGCTGAAATGAATGACTTAGGTTTTGTGTGATAGCTGAAATTCTAGTATTGAACCCAGAACTAAACAGTTACTTACCTCCACCCCAGGCATTTTGAAGGATGCTAGGATTTTTAGCTGGGGGTCTGCCCCTACTAATTCAGACCAGATGGCGTGAGTCTTACAGACATGCTGTTTACAAAGAAGGCAAGGAAGTGAGGAAGCTCCTTGTTCTCGGAAAATCAGTCAAGCAGTTCATTTCGGCTCGATGATGATAGATGGGTAGGAGGCCAGAACTTGTTGAGGAAAATTTCTCTTTTTGGAAACCGGAGTAATGGTGACATACATGCTTCCAACACGTAGACTGATGAATCTTAATTGTTTTATTTCTTAAATAAATAATAATGATTTACTCTAGGATTGGTGTGATGCTCAGATGCCAAGAAATTTTAGGTAGGAAAACACAGAGATCGTAAAAATAACCACCCTCTCCAGCTTTTGAAGTCGAGTTATTATAATAATTGTTGTGTGAGTATGAACCCACTTTGCCTAGGGGATGAGTAAAATTCGTAATAATTGGGCAAGCATAAGGATTTGTGAAGTGGGTGAAAGCAGGCAACGAAAGAAAATGTCTTACAGAATTCATAACTGTCACATCCCTGTAAATTTAAGCCAAGGCCAGCGAGCTTTTCCTTCCCCAGGTGTCTTTAAGCAGTGGGCAGAGAATCAGCATTTTGTCCGTTCTCCTGTCCAGGGGTCCTCACATTGCACTCTCTGAACTACTAGCGTGTCACCTGATAGTTTGTTAGAAACAGAGATTGTGGAGCCCGCCCTAGCCGTGCTGAAACTCTGCAGCTGGCATCTGTAGTCTAACAAGTCCTCTAGCCAGTTCTGATGGATATTGAACTGGAAGAAACACATACCACGATTTTGCAAACATCCCTGTAACAATTCCATAGCTGAAGACTAATTGCACTTGCAAGTAATCTTTTCTACCTCCTCATCATTCGTGAAAGTGAAAGTCACTCAGTTGTGTCCGACTCTTTGCGACCCCATGAACTGTACAGTCCATGGAATTCTCCAGGCCAGAACACTGGAGTGGGTAGCCTTTTCCTACTCCAGGGGATCTTCCCAACCCAGGGATCGAACCCTGGTTTCCTGTATTGCAGGTGGATTCTTTACCAGCTGAGCCACAAGGGAAGCCCAGTCATTAAGCATTTATTAAATATGGGCTTCTCTTGTAGCTCAGTTGGTAAAGAATCTGCCTGCACTGCAGGAAACCCAGGTTTGATCCCTGGGTCAGGAAGATCCCCTGGAGAAGGAAATGACTACCCACTCCAGGATCCTTGCCTGGAAAATCTTGTGGACAGAGGAGCCTGGTGGGCTGCTGTCCATGGGGTCGCAAAGAGTTGGATATGACTGAGTGACTAACGCTTACTTACTTAAATATGGGGCATTCCTACTCAAAGAAATTGAGTAGGTAAAATTGAGCGTAGTCTTAAATGCCCAACAGATATTAACATTAAGACTGTATTTTCATCGTATAGGTTTAGATAGAGTGGCACGGTGGTCATTTAAAAGACTAAATAGAGCCTCAAAATGTAGAAGGGATTGGTTAAAGGAGATAATGGAATGAGAAAGAAACTAGAGGGTAGTGATTGTAATCTGTGTAGGGCACTTGAAGATGGGGGAGAAAAGGGAGTGTGCAGAAGAGGCTTTTCAAAGGAACGATTACCTGAGCTCAGCTAACTCACTGAAGCTGAGGTGGACAGAATCAAAGATGATTTAAGAGCTGAAGCCCGCATGATTAGGATGATGATAGTGGGGAAGGGGCTTTCCAATTAGGGAATAAAATGAATCCATTGTCAGGCATGTTAACCTTGTGGTCCTAGTTGAAAAGGACATATATTGAGAGGGAGAAGTTGAGAGCTTGTTTTTAGTTGGTTTAGAGTAAGAGGAGAACTTGAAAGCACATTTGTCCCTTGGTATTGGCAGGAGATTGGTTCTAGGCCAAAATAGCCCCCCAACCCCCCAATACCAAAATCGGCAGATACTCATGTGGGCCGTCTATCTATCTATGGGTTCCATATTTGCCCATTCAGCCAACCGGTTGTTGTGAAGAAAATTACAGTAATGCATTCACTCATTCTTGAAATGCTTACTGAATGTCTTCCACGGGTCCGACCCAGTTCTAGGTTCTCAGGATATAAAAATGGACCAACCCGTGCCCAGCCTTCGGAACTAATGTTGTGGGTGGAGGGAGACAACAAATAAGTAAATAAGTGAGCAAGATAATTTCAGGTAATACTAAGGGCCAGCAAAGAAAATAGAGTAACAGTGAAGAGTGGCTAAGGGGTATCTGATTTCTTCAGATAGCTAGTCGGTGAAGACCCGAGCTGGCAGCATGTGACAGAAACCAGTTGGAAAATGTGAAATAGGTGAAAGATAGTTTTAGGAAGCCAAGAGGTGCTGGCATCACAGAGTGGCCCAGGAGAACTGCAAGAAAGCATGTGAGAAGGTTCCTGGTGCTTTTCGCCTTTTCAGGCACTCTTCTATATGAAAGGTTTGGAGAGAGAGGATAGTGTGTATTTGAAGGAACATGAGCTTAGAGGCATCCTAGGTCATTCATGTCAGGCATTTGTTGGCTGTATAGAAACTCCTCAATTTATCTGAGGCCTATTCTTCTCAGTAGAGTAAGGAGTAATAACACCTCATGGGATTAAATTGTGATGATAAAGTGAGAGAATGAATTTAAAGCAGCTAACGTATTTCTTGTAACATGTGCTTAATGATAATTATTTCAATCGGTCATGTGAAATACAGTTTTATTTAATAATGGTGGAATATCATGTCTCTTGATACACAGTTTTATTTAGAAGTTATACTTTGAACTTTTATCATGCAAAACATTTTAAGGAGTGCGAGACTTATTTTTGCAGTTAAATGGTATATTTTGATTAGGTATCTGATGACAAAATATGCTTATATGCATAACACTCTCAGATGCATTTTACTCACTTTAAATATTTTCTTCTTACAGATATGTACCTCTCATGACTGATAGGAAGAAACTAGTCATGGGCCAAAGGTCAAGATACTTCCCTGGGAAATGCTGCTGATGCTCCTTTACAAAGTCATATGATGAATGTTTGGTTTAAGAAAGATTTTCCTATTTAAGAGATTTTCTCCTTGGAAATATATCAAGTGAAAATTACAGAGTCTTTTGGGAAACATTTTCCTCCTAATAAATTATACCTGTAATGGGCGACATGGCAAACAACTCAGTTGCATATGGTGGAGTAAAAAACTCTTTGAAGGAAGCTAATCACGATGGAGACTTTGGAATTACACTCGCAGAGCTGCGGGCCCTCATGGAGCTCAGGTCCACAGACGCAGTACGGAAAATACAGGAAAGCTATGGAGACGTCTATGGAATCTGCACCAGGTTAAAAACATCTCCCAATGAAGGTGAGCTGTGTTACATCCCTCTTTAGTACTTTGTTCAGTAAGTGCTGTGATTGGCTCATAAAAAAGCATGCTTAGATTGTCTTAGCTGTTGTTTGATGATGCCATACTTTTTTAACATTTAAGGTGGTTTAGCTATCAGATTCGGAGAAGGCAATGGCACCCCACTCCAGTACTCTTGCCTGGAAAATCCCTTGAACAGAGGAGCCTGGTGAGCTGCAGTCCATGGGGTCGCAAAGAGTTGGACACAACTGAGCGACTTCCCTTTCACTTTTCACTTTCATGCATTGGAGAAGGAAATGGCAACCCACTCCAGTGTTCTTGCCTGGAGAATCCCAGGGACAGGGGAGCCTGGTGGGCTGCTGTCTATGGGGTTGCACAGAGTCGGACACAACTAAAGCGACTTAGCAGCAGCAGCAGCTATCAGATTGGTGTAAAGTAACTTTAGATCAAAAAATAGTATTGCACAGTAATTTATTTATTTTAAGTTGGTGGGAGGAAGGATTTTGTACTGTCACACATATTGCTGCTTGTTTATTAAAGAGCATGGTTGTCTTTCCACTTGAGCTTTGGAGGGTGGAACCAGGCTTGGTAGTTCCCAGGAGATTCTGTAGAAATAAACCCTGCTCACTATCCTTCATTTTGCCAGGCAGCTTAAAATAGTTTTCACTGCCTGTAGCTGACTGAATTGTTGTTTTAAAAAAAAAAAAACCTAAAACTTTAGCAATTTGTTCTGAAGGTACCAGAGCAAATGGAGTAGATTAGATGGCAATTTTTTATTTAGCAGACATTTCCTTTGATTAAAAATAGTTTTCAATCTTAGAATTATATTCAATTTCCGTGTTCAAAGAAGTCTTTGGTTTTATAATTCTTGATTTGTAGTAAATTTCTTTTTGAGAAGCAGAAGAATTCATTATAACTTCATTACATTATGATCTTTGAAGGGTTTTCAAAGGATGACCTTTCTTTTATACACTGATCATGTTAAATGTGAAATTAAGGTTAGGGATTTTCAGGGAGGCATTTCTACACACTGCAAAGGAAGCGGCAGGCAAATATATGAAGGTGAGTGTTTGGTGGTTACAGTTTATTTTAGTAAGAATAGGTGGTTAGTAATGTTAAAAGTTTAAAGGATATTAGTATATATCCTTTATATCTTTATGTAGAAAGGAGTATCTGTCTAAAGCCAGTTCTAGAGAAATCATTTTTCCGGAAGCATCTTATGCTGTGCCACTACTTGTGATAAATTTTGGGGTAATAGCAAAAAGTCATTTCCAAAATTGTCAAAGAATTTTAAATCATACCAAAAGATTCTTTGAAACCTTTATATAATTCTATGCGAATTGCTCATTGTTTTAATGATGGGTAGTTACTTTAATTTTTCTGAGGAAGCTGATGTCAATATTCCCATTTCCTTAAAGGGCTTCCTCAGGTCACTTGGAGTATGTTCTTTTTTCTGTAAAGTCTTCCAGATGGTCTTGATCTTTTCCTCAAGTCAGAACCACTGGAGACATGGAGTTCTCAGTTATACCTTAAATATGCTGCACCATTTTAAGAGCTGCTTCAAGGAATCAGAACAGACACGTGGGCTTGAAGCAATGTAATATGACAGAATTGTAGCTTGTTCATTATGCAAGTCTTAAAGTTTCAGCTAACTTCATATGACTTTAGAGATTTGTACATTACTTACACTGTTCTCAGTTGGTTGATTCAGTAATTTAACCATCTGTGCTTAACTACATTTAATCTAAAACCTAATCATTGGATGTTTCAGTATCACCAAATTGATCAAAAGCATTAATATTTTTTAAAAACCCTCAATATAACTGAAAGTGATACTGAACTTTACTTTGAAACCTGCCCTTAACTGCACTTTCCCCAACCATAGCTCTATGTTTCCCTGCTATTAGTTACTCAGAACTCTCGTCTTCTCATAACTAAAAATCCCTCCATGGTGTGTTATTTTTAATGGTCTTAGTTTCTGTTTAGTTTGCACTGCAATTTCTTTTCTTCTCTTATTTCAGGCAGTGCTCCTTACGTTGATTTTGGTTTAATTAGTGAAGTTTCTTAAATTAACTGAAAAGTTACACCTAATACATTAGTTTCTAAATTTAGGGGAAGGGAATGATTATGTACCTCTTTTATGATATCGTGGAAGTTGTGGATAGTCTAGAAATATTCAACACTCAAAATTGTGTATGTTTTATTGCTGTTTTGTGCCATTAAACGAGTGAATGCCATTCCGCCTCATTTACTAGAAAACTCTTGCTCACCTTTCTCCTAGTATAGTGAATTTAATTTTTGTCAAAATTTGTACAGACTTTTGTCTCCTACTCTTTATATATAGCTTGTCATGGTGAAATATTATTTTAAAGAATTTTATAAGCATTATATTTGTACTTACACTCCTTATAAGAATAAATATAAACAACAGCAGCTTTCACAAGAATGTCATTTCCAAAAGGAATAGTTCTAGTTTAATTTAGAAATAATTCACTCAGAAACCTAATGAACATTTTGTCACTGATCAACTAGGCAAATGATAACAAGTGACTCATCATTGGGGAGGTTTTATGCCCGAGTAAAATGATCTAGACAATAAGTAGCCTTTTGTTGGTATGATCTGCTTATGATCATGGAAAGTGAGATAGAAATATGATTCTTCAGCGTACAGGAATTTTGTTTAGGTAAAACTGATGTTTATGTGTCCCTTTAGTTGTTTCATTCATTAATTTCTTCATTGATACATACAGTCTTTCATCAGATCTAGGTCATTGTCGTATATTGTATATAATCCCTAAAAAAAGAATTAGTGTTGGGAGTTGTAAGTGTATAATTAAATTACATTCCAATTTCAGAGATGTTAATACAAGGTAAGAATATGTGATCAGGCTTCCCTGGTAGCTCAGGGGGTAAAGCGTCTGCCTACAATGCGGGAGACCGGGGTTCGATTGTGTTTATTGGGTATCTTCTATCTGATTGGCACTTTTCTAGGCTCTGGGCATATGCATACATGCTAAGTCGCTTCAGTCTTGTCAAACTCTTTGTGACACTGTGGACTGTAGCTGGCTAGCCTCCTCTGTCCATGGGATTCTCCAGGCCAGAATACTGGAGTGGGTTGCTATTTCCTTCTCCAGGGGATCTTCCCAACTCAGGGATCAAACCTGTATGGTTCTTTACCACTGGCACTACCTGGGAAGCCCTCTGGGCATACATCAATGAATAAAACAAAACTGGGTGCCTTATTTTTCCACCTGGGAGACAAGTTCACAGGACAAATAAATGAGATGTGGGAGGAAAAAAAATGAGATGTGTGTTATGTTAGTGACATATACCTAAGAGAAAACTGGAGAAGAAAAATAGAAAATATTAGGGGTGTAGATCTTAGACTGCTCTGAAGTCTGGAGGAACAGTTTAAGATGTTGAGAACAACACAATGGTTTTTGTGCCACCTTGGTAGTTAGCACTAAGAAATATTAACTTATCCTCACAACGACCCTATCCAATCTACAGCCCAAGAACCCACAGCACAGAAAGGTTAAGCAGCTTTGCTGAAGTCTTACAGCCTATAAGCCCAGAGGAAGGACTCAAACCTAGACATTCTAGCTGCAGAGAACACGCTTTTAACTGCTATAGTGTACTGCCTGTTGTAAAAGCTCACCTCATTCAGCATGCAAAAGAGTTGAGATACTGAGAATGGAGTATCTGTGTTCTCTCTTCACAGTAGGTTTTTTTTTTTTTTATGACAAGAATTACATAATGAAAAAAAAAAAATGGGGGTTTATCAGTCAGTGTTTAAAATATGCCCTAACTAAGGAAGTTGTGTTTCTGTGCCTTCTCATTTGGCCTACTAACTCACTGCTTGTTTCTGGCAGACTAGTACTTGACTGAGTTTGAACCTTACTGTTCATGTACTGATCAATAGGAAGTGTTTGAAGCCAGATGTGATTTTCATATTAAAAACTTCCTCAGTTCAGTTCAGTCGCTCAGTTGTGTCCAACTCTGTGCAACCCCATGGACTAGTGGTTCTGATTGATCATCTTCACTCTTAAAAGAATTAGAACTATAAATTTCAGAGTAAACTGGAATTGTGACTTATTCATATTTTTAGTTTTATCTGTTACCAAGCACCTAGCTTACAGTCTCCCCAGATATCAAGAAAGAACTTTTATGCCAAAACAACATTGTAACAAAATATCCTCACTGTATGAAATTGTCATTGCAGTTCTTCTGTATCATTACTGTTTCCTTACATTAACTTTCTCATTTCCTGTTCTAAACCTTCTCTCGCGGCTTCTCTCGCGATCTTTTTATTTTTACACTAGCTTTTGCTATCTTTTCCATTTTAATGTGTTCCTTGTGTTACCTATAGTATACTTTTTATTGGATGGTAGAATAGACTCTAGTAGTAAGATTTACAGAGTGCAGATCTCAGCCCTTGGTATCATTTTGTATTCGTAGCACTGTATTAAGCAAAGGATAAAAATCAGACACTTACTGAATGGTCTTCTTTAAGAGGCATGGCTCTGTGGATGTATAAAGGATAGGAAAGCAAAAAGAGACACCAGGCTTTCTAAGGTGGGAGTTGCTAAAATTAGAAGAGAACAGAGGGGAAAAAAAGAAAAAAGGAAATAAGGAAAGGAAACAGTGGTAGAAAGAAACAAAAGCAGGTAAGGTAGGAAGAGGGATAGCCAACAGCAGTTGTCCCTGGCTGACTGAGGTCTCCGTCATGTTTCAGATTGGCAGCTTCTGTTTGCACTTACTGGCGACGAGGCTGTTGGTCATGTTGTGCTTTGACCATGTCTTCATGATGTAATATAACAAAACGGGCATTCACACGTGGAAATGTATTTTAACTCCCTAAAGAAGTCAGCCTTTGCCCAGGATAAATCCTTATTGATTTAGAGGTCGCTGCAGGAGCACAGTGATTCCCTGATGTACGTGTTTGGTGAGGCCAGTTGGCACAGCCATTGTAGGCACTCGACAAGGATTTGCATGGTGGTGATATGCCAGCCGCGTATGTTCTAATATGTTCTAATACAGTTACCAGTGAGGGTGTTGTATTGATGACTCTGTGTGACTTAGTCCTAGAAATTTATTCCTGCTATGATAATTAGCATACCCCAGTTTAAAAATATAGAGAATTATACATTTAATACTTGCTCTGGTTACCAGTTTTCATTGTTTATGAGTTTGTTGAAGATAATTGCAATGCTGACTCCTCCTCAAATCTTGTAGCATATATGTTATTTTGTAAGGCTGTACTCGATAGAGTCTGAAGCGGCATCTCGTCGTTCGTTTTCCAGGTTCAGTTTCTGAATATAATATTTCCTTCTCAGAGCCTTCTCTTCTGCTTTCCTAACACTGTGCTCTCAAGGTTTGCTTTTTCCTGTCTGACCAGTTCCATCCGCCTTCTGTGCTTTCCTTTCCATGTCGGCAGGCCTTGGGTTTCCGATCACGGGGCACTCGCCTCTTCATCTCTGCCTTCTCCCTGGGTGATGCTCTCCGCTTCTAAGACTTCCCATCTGACTCCGACATCTGTGGCACCAGTCCAGGCTTTTCTCGCAGGCTTTGGGGCCAAAAGCTCAGTTGCTAGTGGACATCTTCATTTCCCCAGCCTCTCCAAACTTTCCCTTTGGAATGGATACTCCCCCCATTCCCCCCTTTCTGATGAAACTGTCACCCACCTTGCTAGGTAGACTCAACTTTGATAGGAGTCTTTCGCCTGTTCTTACTCACTGGGTTGACAAGACATGGAAATTCCGTGACTCCTGCCTCTTAACTCAAGGGCGTCTGCTTCTCTAGCTCCACACCACCCTGGTTGAGGCTGCTGTCTTTCTCTTGCATAATTCAGGTAACAACATACTAACGGGTGTTTTCTCCTGTCTCCCTTCGCACTGCCTGTCACTTTCCTGCTGAAAGCTGGTAGAGGTGTTGCACTTGCACTTAGAAGGAAGTTCAGACTTCTCACTTAGATTAACAGATGTCTTTGGGGTCTGGCTCCTGCTTACTTCATCTCATCTCTTGTCTCCTCAGTGTTTGAGGCATAGCAGACTTCAGTTTTCTGCAATACTGTTGTGCCAAGCTCATTCTTATTCCTGGTCTTGTGATCTCTTCACCTTAAGCATGCTACCTCACCCTTCCTGTGACTGTCTCTTAATCATTCCTGAGATCTCAGGTTTGGTATCTTATATTTCCCTTATCCACCCCAACTCCCTAAATTTGGATTCCAGTTCCTTTTGCTGGCTTCCGGTAACATCCTCACCACCCCCATCATTACTGCTTAACACTCTGGGTTGTGATTAACTGATTGCTCGTCGGTCTGCCCCATCAAACTACGAGTTCCTTGAAGGCAAGTGCCGGAGAAAGGCATCCCGTCTGACTCATTTCCCTTTGTATGTTTGTGCCTCTCCTTATCTGGCCTGCGGTTGGCGTTCAGGAACAAAGCCTGAGTTTGACTTCAGATAGTGATTCACTTAAATTTGAGGGGAGTCTCCTTCTTTTTTGAAATTGAGACTGTGATAAGAGTATTAGCCTCAGCAGTTGGAATGCTACATTTTCTGGTAAAACATCAGTATCTTGATAGCATTTGCATTTTTCCCCATAATATGTCTCTTTCAGATATACAGACAGTATTCTTGAGCCATTATCTATTCATAGAATGGTGGATCCAGACCCCGAAAGCATAAATTCTGAGGCTACTTTTGATGGGTTTTTAATCTGTTTTCGAATCTGTTTCCTCTTTGTGAAGCTAACTGGGCCATTGAAAGATCAATGCCTTGGCCTCATCACTGCTCCACTACAATCTATGGAGCCAATAGGTCTAGTCAGAAGAGTTCTCATTCTGTCTATCTGTTATTTTTTCTAAATGATTTGATACCATATCTCATCTATTTTTAAAGCTAGGACTGTGTAGTCTCATTACCAATTTCAACAGGGCTTACCTTTCTCTTCCCCACACAATTTGCTTTTCTCCCTCCTCACAGTGGAAACATCTTCCTATATGAGTAGTAGCCTGACACCCATGCCCTGGGTTCCATTCCCAACCCTGGCTTCTTCAGAGGTTTGCTCTAGATTAACTAGTCTGTGTCACCAGTGTGGTCAGTCATTTCCGTTGCTAAATAACTTGCCTTAATATCCGTCAGTTCAGTTCAGTTGCTCAGTCGTGTCCGACACTGAGACCCCATGAACTGCAGCACACCAGGCCTCCCTGTCCATCACCAACTCCCAGAGTTCACTCAGACTCACGTCCATCGAGTCAGTGATGCCATCCAGCCTTCTCATCCTCTGTCGTCCCCTTTTCCTCCTGCCCCCAATCCCTCCCAGCATCAGGGTCTTTTCCAATGAGTCAACTTTTCGCATGAGGCGGCCAAAGTACTGGAGTTTCAGCTTTAGCATCATTCCTTCCAAAGAACACCCGGGACCAATCTCCTTTAGAATGGACTGGTTGGATCTCCTTGCAGTCCAAGGGACTCTCAAGAGTCTTCTCCAACACCACAGTTCAAAATCAATTCTTCGGCGCTCAGCTTATATCTGTCACTCATCTTTAAAAAAGCAGAATGGTTTTATTTATCCATTTTGCAGTAAAGAGCAAAATAAAGCAGTAAAGCATTAAGGTAAAATGTGGCACAGAGGGCAGCAGCGCTGTGGTTTACCTTTGTGTACTTGTGTGTTCAGTCGTGTCCAACTCGCCGCAACGCCGCAACTGCAGCCCGCCAGGCTCCTCTGCCGGTGGGATTTTCCAGGCAAGACTGCAAAGGTGGGTTGCCACTTTTTTTTACCTTTACTCTGTTTTACCTTGACTGCTTTATTTCTTGTCATTGCATCACATGCCTGGCAGTTACCTGTGCTCATTGTTTCCACTTAACTCATTCCCAGACTAGCCTCCATGCTGCCTCTTGAAGGTTCCTTATCAGTCATCAGCCCCCATCTAGTGAAGGCCAGTTGTCCAGTCTGTCTTCATTTTATTCCACCTTTGCAACACCATTTGATATGATCAGCCACATCATCCTTTTTAAAAACTGCCTTTCTGTGGTACTCCATGAACACGTGTCTGTGTGTGTGTGTCCCCCATTTCTTCGCGGTTGCCTTTGGTGTTTTGAGAACCCTTTCTGACCATCAAATGTTGGAGTGCTCCAAGGCTCCCACCTCAGTCTGGCTTCCTTCTTGTCAGTGTACTCTGGCTTTCCAGGGGCTCCCATTAGGCCCATGGCTCCAGAATCATGTGTATAGTGAGATTCTCTGGCTCAGACCTCTCCCTGAGTTCTGAATATGGATAACCAGCCATCTACTAGACATTTCCACCTGTTTGTTTAATAGGCATATCATGTTTAAACCTGTAAAGCAGAACCATGAACTCCTGCCTCCCTTTTTCCACCCAGTTCTGCTGTTCCCAAAGCCTGCCCGTATCTTGATAAATGTCTCTATCTTCCATCCATTTAGGTGCATGGCCAAAAAAGAATCTAGGTATTCTGCTTTATCCTTCTTTTTTTTTTCCCTTTCATCCTCATCCAGTCCTTCAGCAAGTTCTATCTGATTCTGTACAAGATGCCTGGAAGATTCAGGGGCTCTGCCTCCGGTTTGGAAACCCAGAGCCAACCACCACCACCTCTCATTTTGTACTGTAGAGACCAGTGGTCTCCCAGCTGATCTTTTCCTCTGCTCACATGCATACTCTTCAGTTTGTCTTTCAGTCAATTTAAATGAGATTAGTTATCACTACCCTCCTATAAAGCCTTCTAGTTGTGTCCATTGCACTTAGAATATATGCCAGTCCTCTCTCTATTATTTTAACTCTCTCTCTTTCCCTCCAGTGCAGTATAAGTGTGCTGAATGTAAGAGCTTTTTGTTCACCCTGACTTCTCAGCAAAGTACAACAGACAGTACCTGGGCATAGTAAATATTCAGTGAATATCAGAGAGGGGGACAGACTGTTGTTGCAGAACTCTTAACTAGGTTCCATAAGTTTGTTATTTTAACTTAATAGAAATCAGTTGTCCCCAAAATAGAGTTAAAACCTGTAGTGTTCAGTTTGTAACTTGTCTTCCTCCTTACTTAACTATTGCCCTGTAGTTTATGATTTATATACTTGGTACCTTCTTTGGTCCTCCCAAACAGTCTAGGTTTTACCAATAAATATTAGTTCTGCCCATCCCCCCAGCCCCAGCCCCAAAGGAGTAAGTGACTTGCACAAGATTTCAGTAGGTTCACTGAAACCTAGGTCTTCTAATTCCTAAACCAGATAGCTTTGGCGGTGCAGTGTTCTAGGTGTGTGCTTGTATATGTGGGGGGAGCATAGAAGAATTACGCTAATCTTTGGATCAGTTGCTTTTTTACTTCCTGTATTCTTCCAAGATAACATTTTAAAGCTATCTTTAGCTCTGTGGCTGTTCTTTTCATCATTAACATAAAATATTGGCCCCTGTTACAACCAACATCATAAGTTAAGACTTAATTATTTTTATAGTTACAGTGATGATATTTAAAACTGAGGTGTTGTATATAATTGATGGTTGACTCTTAAGGGTAAGTTAAACTGATGGAACTAATATCTTCAAACATATTTCTTAGAAAAAAAGTGGAGACTAACACAGGGAAGGAACAAGAATCTTTTATTTTTGCTGTAATGGCATTAAAATATAAGACAGAACAAACCTACCCACTATATAGTAATCATCGCTTCATAAAAGAAAGGCTGCTTAATTTGAGAAGCATTAGGCACATAATTTCAGGACATCTCCAAGTATAGTTCTTTAAAACAAATACATTTCGTTTTATAGAAAACCTCACTAAATTGATTCCCTTCAGTTCAGTTCAGTTCAGTCGCTCAGTCACGTCCGACTCTTTGCGACCGCATGAATCGAAGCACGCCAGGCTGCCCTGTCCATCACCAACTCCCGGAGTTGAAACCCCCAATTAAACCGTGGGTGGCTGTTAACTCTGCGCAGCTAGGATTGGTAAAGGGATTGCTCTCACCTGAAGAGCGAGCTTGTGAGGTCTGAGTCGTCCTTCGCAGGTTCCCTCTCTCAGGCTCCTTTTCCCCCAGACACTGTCAGTGCAGTCCTCCACTGTCTGTCTCTCCACTGGCTCTGACTCAGAGCCTCGAGCCCTGTGGAAGGTTTCATCAGAAATCTAAGGTGCTTTCCACCCTGCCCAGTGTGGACCTGACTTGGTTCTAGTTGCTGGTGACAACCTTCTTTGGAAGCTTTTTGGTATCTTTAACAAGTAAATAAATAATTAATAATAAACCAAAGTAAATCTTTAAAGCTCTGTATATACACTTCTCATTGTTTATTCTAACAGTGAGCTTCCTTGGTTCCTCTTTACTCTCTGCCTGCCTCACATCCAGAATCGCAGCTAAAGCGAGCCGAGAGCTTTCCAGTGATCTGCTGCTCTCCTGCATTCTTCCTGGCTGTTTTCCTAGAACGAGTTCTTGCCAAAAAACAAAGAGTTGAGGTTACTTCCTTCTAGGTTTACATATATCATGATAAAAGTCATGTCATCCCGGTACCTCTGTCCCCTTCTTCATTGTTCTTAAACTTGGGGAAAATGTCCTTTGTCACTGCTGCTTGTTTCCCTACCTCCATACTAATGTAAGTGTGGGCATCCTTTGCAGTAGCTAATTGGGATGTATCTAGGCTTGACAGGATCGTCAGGATTAAATTAGAGGAGCACTAACTTGGTAGGTGAAGAAAAGGCAAATTTGATCATGCAGCTCTCTCTCAACTTTCATAGCTTTCCAATTTCATGCTCTAGGCAGTAAATAGTATTTCCCACAAAATGTATCTTTTCCTCAACAGTGACAGTCAGTCAATAGCACTGCCTATTTCTCCAATTGAAAATAAATCCTAAAAGTCAAGCTTGAAGGAAAGGTCATCCTAAGTCTCCCAGGTTTTGTGATTTAAAAATCTTTTATCACTTGAATTAGAACTTTTAGAAGTTTTAAGGCTTATGATAGGTGAACTTTTCATTGTTCAGCAAATAAGAATGAAAGTAAGAAAAAAACTTGCACTTGTTAACTAAGATGCCGTAAGTAAATCGAATAAACATCTTTATATACTTCCCTACTTTTGGAAGAAAAGTACAAGGAAAGATCAGGGAACTGTTTAATTCCAATCTAAAACTATCAAACATATCATTTCTGGTTCTCTGACAGTCTATATAGATGGTGTAGATAGTATGAACAAAAAGCAGCAATTGGGAAAAGTGCAATTTCTTAATTCAGCCTTGTGTTGTCTACTTAAAATATTTTCTTCAAGCACTGCACATGTTTTTTGGTAATTTAGATTGCGTACGGTTAGTCTAACTCACAGGAGTAAACCATTTTGGTAAGATCTTATGCATTGTGTCCAAAAGTAATGAACCCATAAAGTGTAGAGAATGTGTTTTGAATAAAATAGTTTCATTTGTAAGTAGTAAAACCGTTCACTAAAATTTCTTTCTTTTTACTAGGTTTAAGTGGAAACCCTGCAGATATAGAAAGAAGAGAAGCAGTATTTGGAAAGAATTTTATACCTCCTAAAAAGCCAAAAACCTTTCTTCAGCTAGTATGGGAAGCATTACAAGATGTCACTTTAATTATATTAGAAATTGCAGCCATAGTATCATTGGGCCTTTCTTTTTATCAACCTCCAGAAGGGGATAATGCACGTAAGTAAATTGGTAGGGGAAAAAAGACTGTTAGGTGTGAAGTTCAGCTCATTTCCTTACTTGCTGCTAAGTTCCTTCAGTCGTGTCCGACTCTGTGTGACCCCATAGACGGCCACCCACGAGGCTCCCCCGTCCCTGGGATTCTCCAGGCAAGAACACTGGAGTGGGTTGCCATTTCCTTTTCCACATTTGCTTACTTAGTACATAATAAAAATAGCAGTATTAAGTTTGCTGTATGCTAGAAATCATTCTAATAGTGCTTTTTAATAGTTCTTTAAATATATTACCTCAGATAGTTTTCCGAAGAGTCCTGTAAGATAGATAGTGTCATCTGCATTTTACAAGTGAGACACAGGGGTTAAGTAACTTGCCCACATACGCATATTTTGCGTCTGGCAAGGAGCTAAGCATGTATATAATGTGTTATGTGTCATGGTGGTTTTTAAGTTCTTTAGAACACTATTGTGAAATAATTAGTTTTTAATTTGGGGTGTTTTAAAAGAACCTTTTGGAAAATCATTATAAAAGCAAAATTTATTCTTTTCTCTAGGCTATGACTTTCCAGGTACTTTAAATATTGTATATATTTTATTGTTACGTGCATGATTTGGATAATTTCTTTACCATCTTAGAAATGTTTATGCTACAAAGTATTCTGCTTAAGGAAACTTGGCTTTAACCTGTAGCTGCAGATGATTTTGTCTTTCTCCTATCTTTCTATGTCTTTCATTTCTTTTTTAAATTTCTTCTTTTTGTTGAGAGCAAATTATTTTAAATGGATTTTCCTGACAGTACTTTCTATATCTGACAGGAGATCTAGCTTGGTTTTGGTCACTATATTTAAGGAGCTATAGAGTGAACCAGTGGTATTTTATATGTCAGGAGTATGATTCACCAAAATAGTTTTGTTTGTGAAAGCTTCATTCTTCTGTCTTCCAAGTTATGAAGAGTTTTAATAAGTATTTGCTATCTTGGCTTAGGTAATCATTTAAATTAATTCTTCAAAGGTATGCCTAGAGCTCAAGTGAGAGAGAACTTCTTGGGGGTCGGGGGGCAGAGTGGGAGGAGACAGCTGGTCACAGAATAAGCAGATTTACCTGAGGCTGAAGTCTGTGTAGATCAGGGTTTCTCAGAGTGGCACTGTTGACATTTTGCACTGGAACATTCATTGTCACCTGTTCATTGTACCATCGCCCAGTTGAGGCAAGTCAAACCATCTCCAGAGATAGCCAGCATCCTTTAAGGGGGCAGAAGTGCCTGTGGGTGAAAATCTCTGATATAGATAAAAGAGGATTTGGCAACATTCTGGGCAATATTGAGCCAGATTATTTTTTAAACTTTTATTTGTTGGATAAATGGTATATACTTTGCTGTTGAAAAATTAGAGGGAAAATGACATTTCAAAGGAAATCATATTTACTGAAAATCCCACTGTTAATAGAGATTACTGCTGTGCCATTTTGAGATATATATATCCTCTGAGATTAAAAAAAATTTTCTTTTAGTTGTCACTAATGGTGCTCATGTATGTGCATGTGTGCACAAGTGGGTGGGCATGAGGATGTGTAGGTGTGTGTGTGTCTTTTTATCTGGAAAAGGAGGTGATACAGCTAACTTCTTCACTGCTGGGTTTACCCAGCTGTCATTGTAGAATATTTGGAATTGGTATTCTAGCCTTAAGTGAGTTAACAGATGATTAAAAACTTTTTACTTGTGACATTTTTTTCCCAGGACTATAAGAAAACTGAAGAAAAATGTTTTCAGTGGGAGTGGGTTTTTTTATTCACAGAATCTGGACACATCTCGGAATTCACCCTGCTTCATTTGTACAGTGTAGTGACAGGCCCTTTTTCAAATTTGCTTAAGGAGATAACTGGTGTTGTATCCAACTGAGAAGATAATCTAGAGTTGTTGGTGTCTTCGGGCCATTTAAAGAGACTCAAGATCTATTAGAAGGTCTTGATAAACAATATAAAGATGTTTTTGCTCCGTGGTAAGAGTTATGTAGTGTTTGCACTTTAAAAAAAAATGCTTTTATATGTGTTTCATGTATCTTTTCATCGTATTTAACACTTAAGAAGTGGTGACTTGCTTAAAAGGAAATCCAGTAATTATAAACCTATAGTCATAGAAATTCAGATTATCAAAATTTCTTACTAGTGCTGTTTGGTATAAAAATAAGCACTATAATATAACCCAGAAATCTGCAGCCCATATAACTGGTGGTTCTCAGACTCCTTGGTCTTGGAACCCTTTTACACTCTCAAAGTACTGAGAACTCCAAACGTTTTGATCATGTGAGTTATAGCAGTAGGTATTTACTATATTCTAAATTAAAACTGAGAAATTTAAAAATATCAGTGCATTTAAAAATAATAAATATTATTAGCATATAATTAAACTTACTATAATTAATGAATGAAGTTTAAAATGTAGTGGTATTTTTAATTTCATTGTGCCTAGTTAATGTCTGGCTTAATTAAAGATAACTGGATCCTCATCAGCTTCTGCAATCAATTGTGTTGTGTTTAGCTCATGTAGTTTTTGGAAAGTTTCACTGTACATTCATGAAATATGAGACAAACAGCATCTTAGTATTATTGTAAAAACAGTTTTGACCTTGAGGATCCCCCTCGAGTTCCTGAACAATACTTTGAGAACTACTTTCTTGTGCTGTTCATATATACACTTCACATATGACCCAAGAACCACATAGGGGATTTGAGAATGGCATATTTGCCCTGTGATAGCATAGGCTGAATTCAAATGGTAAGTACCTCTCAGGTGAATATATTTACAAGGGAGCACCTTTAGTAAAATTGGTATTTATTACTTTATACTTGGACTTTACTGAAAACATCATTACTTTTTCTTCTCTTTTCCATGTATAACTGGTAAACTACAGCCCTTTCCTGACTTTGATTTTAGAGATTAATCTTTCCCTACAGCTCCCTTAATAGTTTGTAACGGTCATCAGTAGGAAAAGTATTTAATTTCTAGAAATACTTTACTACTCTCTACTTCTAGATCATTCTAACTTTGTGTGATATAAAGTAAAACTGTATATTAAATGAAATATGTCACTAACTGTTCTCTTTAGAAATACTCAGTAGTTTAGTTATAGATACATGTGCATGTGAGATTTAAAGCTGAAAATTAAATAATTCTCTCACAATTCCTTTCCTTTAGCCTCAGTTTCACTGTCTTTAAACTTCTTTGGTTATTTACCCTATAAAGAAAAGATCTGAGTAAATGTCTCCAAATGATACATTTATGTTTTATATGTATTTAAAGCTATATATAATGTGAGCATTTTAAAAATTACAAAAATAGATTTAAAAGAGGAAAGTTTTAAATTTTTATATTTAGTAGCCATAAGACATCTTCATGTTTGAATGTACGTTATTATATTTTATAATCTTGATTTGGCCTGATTTGGGTCTTAAGTTTGTTTTCTTTCAGAACTTGGTTTTAATGTCTCTCATAGGTGGGAAAAAACTCATAATGTTAGATAAATCCAAATAGAAAATTTTAGTGCACTCACTAAATCGTGATACTTATGATACATCCACCAGTTATGTAAAAGTTTTTGTTGAAATATGACTGGTAAATTTCATGTTGTACTGCATTGTTATAATTTTAACTAGTAAGAGCAAAGCCCACTGCAGTGCTTTATTTCGAAGATTATATTTTAGCACTGCCTCCAAGTTGGTGAAAGTGGTCAGTATAGTATTTCAGCCTTTCTCTGTTCTTGAGTTCAGATTTGGCAGATAGCAAATCTCCTATCTTCTGAGCAGGGGCATAGATAAGGATCAGCTATCTTTACAGCTTCTGCTATGTAAAATACCAGCCATAGATTCACTTAACTAGTTATTGTATGCAGTGATACATGGTGGTTTGTTCAGCTTGAAAATAATCAAAATAGAAGTTTCAGCATTTGAATGGCTAGGCTGGCCCATTCAGTAGACCATCTTGCCATCTCTTCTGGAGGACATACTTTATACCCGTGGATCGCTGAGTCCTACTGATGGTCACAGGGATATTTTTATGATCGTTCACATCATGCCTTCCGTTTCACCCCAGTTGGTTTTTCTCCAATTTCTGTCTTCTCTTTATCTGTCCTACATACCTCTCATCAATTCATCTTTATTCAGCACCCTTGCACCTCAAGTCTCTCTTCAGTTATTCTCACTATTCTGGAATATGTGTTAATGATTTCTAGTGTTGTGTTTACTTATTATTTTCTTGTGAATAATCCTTTTCCTGTTTTGCATGTCCTAAAAGAACCCATGACTTTCAGAGAGTTTAGCTCAACCCTCAGTAAGAATTAACTTTACATAGGAACACAGAAGAACATGTTCCATCATGTGAGTTTATAAATGACCAAAGTAAGCTTTCAGAAAACAATACTTGTCTTTACTACACGTATATCTTCTCTGTTTTGTCTGTTTTATATCTCAAAGTTTGGTCATGAGCCACTGAACTGATTTTAGACTCACAAATAGACTATAGCCCAGGATCCAAAAAGAGCACTGTCCTTGCTCTTTCTTCACCATTACTGACCCTGCAGTTTTGAGCTTTCTTTTTTCCGTCTTCTTGTCTTCTTCTAAACTCTTCTATGCTGACTTTAATCTCTCCCTGCAGTTCTCATCCCTTAAATCTACATGGCTAGCTCCCTTGTGTCATTTGGTTCCTGGATCAAATGTCATGGACACTTCAGAAGGTCCTCTGTTCATTTAACCACGATTAGCCTTCTTTTTTATTTGATACCACATCATCATATTTTATTTTCTTCATGGTATTTGCAATATCTGAAATTAACTATTTGTGTTTTTATTAACTGAATTCCTCATATACTGTCCACACCTGCCAGTCTGAATATAGGTTCTCTAAGGAGAGAGAGCTTATGTGTCTTATTCATCATCACATCCTTAGCTTCGAAAACAGTGTCTGGCACCGAGGGTAGGTGCTTAAATAGTTGAATTAATGAGCAGCTCTTGGCTTAAAATTTTATCTTACAAAAGTTAAGCTTTTATCATACTTCAGTGGTGTTGATCTGTCAAATAAGCATGATTCATGGGTGACACATAATACTTAAGTTTCTATATGTGGCGTGCCTACTGTATGCTATAATTAATAGCATTGGTCGAGGATGAACAAGTTTAAGCCATCTTCTTTATAAATGTCTTCTCATGTAATCCTTGCAACAACTCTGCAGTAAGTGGTGGTCTCCTAACTTGACAGATGAAGAAACTGCGTCTCAAAAATAAGTCACTTGCCTTAGGTCGAGATTTAATCTTTCCGGTTTCCTCCCTCTTAACTAGCACCTTGGACTGCCTCCCTGTCCTGAAGATGAGAATCTTTGGAGGCAGAGAACTTGAAATTAACAGAGTTAGCATCATCCTCACTGTGGAATGCTTTGAGTCAATAAGGTGTTCAGAGCTCTGCGTAAAATTAACGGAACGTATAAGCATCATAATTACATGTCTGTTGCCATCAATTCAGAATCTCTTTTGATAAGTATTTTCTTTCTTTCCAAATAGTTTGTGGAGACGTTTCTGTTGGAGAGGAAGAAGGTGAAGGTGAAACTGGTTGGATTGAAGGAGCAGCAATCCTCTTGTCAGTAGTGTGTGTGGTGTTAGTAACAGCTTTTAATGACTGGAGTAAGGAAAAGCAGTTTAGAGGTTTGCAGAGTCGAATTGAACAGGAACAGAAGTTCACAGTCATCAGGGGTGGTCAGGTCATTCAGATCCCCGTAGCTGACATCACTGTTGGCGACATCGCTCAAGTGAAATACGGTAAGTAAAATGGCAGTCCATATGACACGTGATGTGATTTTATTGTAATCTTGTTCACAGCTTGGCTTACCATTATTATTTTGTTGTAGGTGATCTTCTCCCCGCTGATGGCATACTTATTCAAGGCAATGATCTTAAGATTGATGAAAGCTCGTTGACTGGTGAATCTGATCATGTTAAGAAGTCTTTAGATAAGGATCCCTTACTTTTATCAGGTATGAATTTCTTCATAACTTTTACCTTTTTCCTCCTCCACGACTGTACACCCCTGTTGGTAGTTTCCCCAACAGCCAGTAATACGAAGAGGATTCTGTAGTTTGTGTTAGCTTCTAGCCTTATAATCCTTAGAGACTTTTTTTTGTAAGCTGGTGGAGACTTCAGAGATCTTTAAATTCAGAACTGTGTTTTATAAATGAGAAACTCGAGTCCAAAAAACAGAACACTTGAGAGTCAGTGTTAATGTTCAGTTTAGTCGCTCAGTCGTGTCCGACTCTTTGCGACCCCATGAATCGCAGCACGCCAGGCCTCCCTGTCCATCACCAACTCCCGGAGTTCACTCAGACTCACGTCCATCGAGTCAGTGATGCCATCCAGCCATCTCATCCTCTGTCGTCCCCTTCTCCTCCTGCCCCCAATCCCTCCCAGAATCAGAGTCTTTTCCAATGAGTCAACTCTTCACATGAGGTGGCCAGAATACTGGAGTTTCAGCTTTAGCATCATTCCTCCCAAAGAACACCCAGGGCTGATCTCCTTTAGGATGGACTGGTTTGATCTCCTTGCAGTCCAAGGGACTCTCAAGAGGCTTCTCCAACACCACAGTTCAAAAGCATCAATTCTTTGGCGCTCAGCTGTTAATGTTAGTATAATGATAAAGTATAAACTTAATGATCTCTGTTGAATTGATCGGTTTTTCTGTGTCATATTTATTCTTCAGGCCTAGTAAAATATAAAATTAAAGAATGATTATGTGTTTAAAGCAAATTAATGCGTTTTCTGTGATGATCTACTTAGGACAAGTTTTCTGTTTTTAAAAAGCTCGTAAATTCCTTAAAGTTAGCCTAATCTCACTTCCTGATTTTAACTGCTGAGGAGTGAGTCTGAGACATTAACTATTTGCCTAAGGGGATATGATCAATAGTAAATAGCTCCAGGAGCAACACCACAGCTACCAGACAGAGATGAATTTGCACAAGGTTAAGACGTGTGCAAGGGTGTGTATAGGTGAGGGTGCTGTCTGAAAAAGGGAAGTGTGTGTCTACTTAGAACGCTCTTGTAACAACTTACCTGTTGATAACTAGACCTGAGGTGAATTGAAAATGAAATGGAAGGGATGATGAAAAAAATTACAAGCTGCCTTCTAAAATGAAAAGAAACCAAAGTACCACAACTTGTCTCCAAAAGTATGCCAGTGCCTTAACTTTGGTTTTCCAGTTTCCTATCTTAATTTTCTTGTATTTTTTGTAGAATTTGCAAAATTGCTTGTAAAACATTTGTTTTAGGTGTATTTTTAGATTGAGTCACACTAGCTTTTAGAGTAAGAACGTGCTGCCTATTTGTCTTTAATTATCATTTTCAGATGTTAATAGAATGCTAACATTTCCTACATTCTAAGGAGATTCTGCTTATTTAACCGTTTAATAACTTGGCAGCTACGCTTTTTCACATCTTCTGTGTGAACTTTATGTTTTAATTGGTTGGACATGGTTTTACTCAACCCAAATTCAAACCTGTGACAAGGGTCAGCTACATTAGAATCACGACTGTGGAGCACGTACCTAAGTTTAACTATTAACCTTTTTAAGATTTGTAACTGTGTTCCAAAAGGCTGATTGCAAAACATGTCGCCATTAAAAATCACAGTAATTTCATGTATGTACATTTATAAACACCATTATATATAGGGGGAAGGTTTCAGTTGTAATATAGACTTTCGTTTCTATGAAAAAACTTGAGATTTGTATACCATCAGTATCCTGCACTGCTAAGACCATTTATACTCCTTTAAGTTTTTCTTTATCTTGGTATGCTTGAAATTCATTCCAGATAGAAATATCTTGGTTATATAATATCCTCTGTCCATGGAATTCTCCAGGCAAGAATACTGGAGTGGATTACCATTCCCTTCTCCAGGGGATCTTCCTGACCCAGGGATCAAACCTGGGTCTCCTGCATTGCAGGCAGATTCTTTACCATCTGAGTCACCAGGGAAGCCCGTATATTAAGCTTAACGTTCCTTGTTTTCCTTATTCTTTGCCATACTTCTAAGAACCTGCATTTCATGTAAACCAAGTAAAATCTGGGATCTTTCCAAAGGAAAGAGAAGCTTGCTGGTCAGACCTAAACCATAGACTGACCAGGCCATAGTGTTTGGTGAACTGAGGCCATCTCCTCTTGTGTTTTTCCCACATGGACTTCATGGACTTGCTGGCTGTACTTGTAGCTTATTCACGCAGTGCTTAGCTCTTAGTGTCTTACGTTGACATCCTGTTACGGAACCTTGGTCCTTTTCTGTTTTAACAGAGATGGCTGCTAAGTTTTTGGAGACTCAGGTTCTCAACACACCAAGTATATACCAAGAGAGACTCGATAAATTTTCCATGTTTAAGAAAAGACTGAAATAACTTTCTGGAGTCCCTTATCATTGTACGGGTGGGAAAGTTTTTCTACATTTATTTCCCTCTTCCAAAAATGTACTGAAAACATGAAATGCATTTATTTTTAAATTTATTCTCATGATGCCATCTCTCACTGCTGTTCTTGGCTTTTTAAATTTAGATGGTTAAGAGCAGTTACTCAGTTAGCAGTGGGGGTATGACCAGAACAAACACTGTTTACTTTGCCTGAGCCTGTTAGCGGCCAACATTTGATTATCTGTGGTAAAGATGAACATAACATACATTGAAATTTGCTAAAAGCTAGAATTGTTAAAAGAAACTGTCTTCTACATTTAGTCTTTGCACAGTATATTAAAAAGCAGAGACATTATTTTGTCAACAAGGTCCGTCTAGTCAAGGCTATGGTTTTTCCAGTGGTCATGTATGGATGTGAGAGTTGGACTATAAAGAAAGCTGAGCGCCAAAGAATTGATGCTTTTGAACTGTGGTGTTGGAGAAGTCTCTTGAGAGTCCCTTGGGCTGAAAGGAGATCCAACCAGTCCTTCCTAAAGGGAATCAGTCCTGAGTGTTCATTGGAAGGCCTGATGTTGAAGCTGAAACTCTAGTACTTTGGCCACCTGACCACCTGATGTGAAGAGCTGACTCATTTGAAAAGACCCTGATGCTGGGAAAGATTGGGGGCAGAAGAAGGGGATGACAGAGGATGAGATGGTTGGATGGCATCACTGACTCAGTGGACATGAGTTTGAGTGAACTCCGGGAGTTGGTGATGGACAGGGAGGCCTGGCATGCTGCAGTTCATGGGGTCGCAGAGTCAGACGCAACTGAGCGACTGAACTGAACTGAACTTGCTCAGTAAATATTGTTTCACTGTCCTTCATTTCTTGTTTCTCTTGCATTTTTGCTGGCATAGAAGCTAATAATTAGGGAAATAGTCAGAATATAGATTTTTTTTAAAGCAAGAAATTCAAAGATTTAAAAATTCATATGGGATAAATTACTCGGTAATTAATAGCCACATACAAATCCTTAAGTACTAAAGTAAGTACACATGCTTCACAATCTTAGTTTGCAAATAACAACTGAAGATTGATTTGTTACACAGGATGTTAGTAGATGCTTCAGACCTGTCCTCCTGATGGTTGTGAAGTAGGAGATCAAATAAATAAGTGATAGCTATAAAGATTTTCAATATTTAAAGAAGAGTTTCAGTTTAGAAAGCTACTTAAAATTCACAAAAATATTAGAGCATAGAGGTGGGAAGCCTTGTAGTGAGTAAAGCAAAGATGCAGAGGTGTGGCTATACAGGTTGGAGAGCTGTGAGCAAGCTTAGCAGCGTTACAAGGAGAATATGCCCTCTGTCCTCTGACAGGGCTGGATTGAATCTACCTTGTCAGCTTGCAAGATTATTGTGAGGGACAGAGTCAGAATACAGTCTGCATTCCCGTCTCTGCCTGCTAGCTTTTTGTAATTGAGGTTTATGTGAGAGTAATGGATGAAAAAATTTGGAAGGTGGATTGGTCTCCGTGTGGAGATTTTGGATTTTACGGAGTAGGCCACGTAGAGTCGGAAGTTTTGGAGCCGTGAGAGGCTTGGATAAAATCACATTTGAAGAAGGTTAGACCTTTTTCAGGATGGACTGGAAAGGCAGAAACTCGCTAGGAAGCTGTTGAGTGATCAAGGTGGGCTGGCATGACAGCCTGGGGTAGGGAGAGGTTGTGGGTTGTCTTAGGGATATGGCAGTTGTTGGAGTGTAATCCTTTTGGTTCTAAGCGTATTTCTTTCTAAGTGATGGCTTTCTCAGAGAAATGTCCCTAACGATAAAAACACAGTTATAATTTAAATACTGACCATTCACTGAACCCCTAGATTATACTTGATTCTCATTTTTAGAAAGAGTACATGTACTGTCATCCTCATCTGTGGACTGGTCATTGAGATGTTACGCTTTGCTCCGTATCACAGGATAAATGAGTAGTAGAGTAGATTTTGAACTCAGATGACATATTACGAACATAAAACCTTAAGCACAAGAACTTAGGCTTTATTTAATGTCTTACTGGATTTTAAAACCAAATTTTTTATTGTTATAGGTACTCATGTAATGGAAGGCTCTGGAAGAATGGTAGTTACTGCTGTAGGTATAAATTCTCAAACTGGAATTATCTTTACCTTACTTGGAGCCGGAGGTGAAGAGGAAGAAAAGAAAGATGAGAAGAAAAAGGAAAAGAAAAGTAAGAATAGCAATATGCTATACGAATTGGTAATTGGAAATACAGCAGCTGGATTGTAATAACTCACCCAATAAATACACTCTTTCATCAGGTTTTGATATAAAGAGTTCTACAAAGAGTTCGTTACCCAATGTAGTACTTTCAGGTGTTAGAATTGATAGGAGGGATTTTTTGTTTTAAGACTTATGAGTTCATAAAAGGCTTTATGAAGACATCATTCCCTTTACCATAGTCAGACAAACTCAACACCTCCTTGAACACTTTAAAATCTCCCTGTCATTTTCATTTGACTAGCAAAGTGAATTAAATTCCCAGTTCCTATTTACTTTTTTTTTAAACTATTTTCATATCAACTGTGATATGTCAGACATATGACATGTTGGCCTTATTGAACTTTTTCATCTTTTTCAAGTTTCCTACTGCTTAGGTAGCATCTTACGTTGTTGGCTTTTAGACATAAGATCAAGACTTCACTTTGACACCTAGTATATTTGTCTTGTTCTATTCAGCCCGTTATTAGCTTATCAAGGTGTTAAAAATTTTAATCTTGATCCATTGTGTCTACTGTCCCTACATGAGATCTGTTATTAGTAAGCTTGATAACCATAGTTTATCCACAAGGATCTTATAAGAAGCTCTGTTATATAGGGAAATAGTTATCAGAATCACTTCATTGGGCAGTATGTCACTTTTTTAAAAAAGGCTTCCCTACTCTTTTAAGTATTTACTGTACCACCGTTTACTCCAGAGTTTTTCCTTTTAGGGCAACAGCAGTTTATTGAGGTTTAACCACTTAGATTTATTTCATTTTACTTAGGCTAGTAAGCCCATATTTTACTCACGCACATAAGTATTCTGAAATCTTCTAAAATAAATGCTTGGCTGGCTATATCTACATCATTGCTTTTAATCTTTAGGTTAAATCTTTAGGTTTTATTCTTTGGGCTTTATCTTTAGCTGTGAAATCTTTCTTTCAAATAGAAACATGTTTGAAAAGCTCTGGCTGCAGGCAAGGGTGGCAGGCTCCACATTCTAGGTGTTTTCCTGTCCCACTCACAACAGTCCTGCGTGTGCCACCTTAAGGTTTCTTAAGGCAGAATAGAAGTCAGTTTAGAAACTAGTAGTGGTGATACCCACCCTACTCCAGTATTCTTGCCTGGAAAATCCCATGAACGAAGGAGCCTGGTAGGCTGCAGACCATGGGGGTCACTGAGGGTCAGACACGACTGAGCGATTTCCCTTTCACTTTTCACTTTCATGCATTGGAGAAGGAAATGGCAGCCCACTCCAGTGTTCTTGCCTGGAGAATCCCAGGGACGGGGGAGCCTGGTGGGCTGCTGTCTATGGGATCACACAGAGTTGGACACGACTGAAGCGACTTAGCAGCAGCAGTAGCAGCAGTGGTGATACCATTTATTGAGCACTTTATATGCATTATCTCAATAATCTAAGACTATCTTTTTTTTAATGATGAGTAGATTGAGGCTTATGTGGGTTATATAACTTGCTCCAGATTAAAGATTTTAGTTAGTGGCAGAACAAACCCACTTGTCAAACTCAAGAGTCTGTTTTCTTAACAGTATATTATATTGCATCCTAATTTTCAGGAGACTAAAGTCAACAGACCTTATTAAAAAAAGAAAGAGAAGTTCATATCATGACCTTGTTCTTACTGACTCTAGTTTCTTTTCCAGTAAGCACCATTTTTTCTAAGATCTATTATACACCTGTTTTTATTAATGCAGTCAAGAGTATTCCCAGGAATTGGCATCTGACTGATTGTCTACCATTTTAGATTCTTACGGGGTCTGCGTGTGTGTAAATTGCAGAGACCATTTTTTCATCTGTGGACTTTCAGCTCTTCTCCCATTCCCTTGAGTAAATTAATATTATATATTAGTATAATCCAGGGTAGTCTGTTTCTGTTCCCTTCGTAATCCGAAATGTGAATGTTTGGGCTCACTCCAGACTTGACCTCATCAAAGTAGCTAGGTATTCTGTTTCCCTTGCCTGTCTTGAGTATCTGTTCCTCTTTGAATATATTTGCTCCAGGTTTTCAAGTTTGAAGGAAGCACTCCTTGATGGATAAGTTCACTTTCCTCTTTGTCATTTTTATTATTAATATTATACTGCCTACTCCAGACAGTAAACCCCCTCCTTCCTTGATTACTTTGTACTTCAGATGGTCTCATCTTTCTGCATTTTTCTAATTTAAGCTAATTTAGGAATTACCCTTCCTAGTAGTCTTACTGACTGACTTTGTATTTTCATGTACCAGTTTTACTTGCTTGCCTCTCCTCTCTGTTACACATGCCAATTTGCTTCTCTTTCCCATCAAAGCTGTCCTGTGTGCCTGTGGTCTTCCTAGGGCACTCCTTCCCTCTCTACCTGTCTCTTTCCTACAGTCTTAGGCTTACATCTATATTTAGTTTGAAAACCTTTGGAGATATTGCAGCATAAAAGAGTAAAGTTTTATGGAGAAGTCAACCCAAATGTAATGCCCCAAATTATTTTGGAATGTTCCCCCATGGTTAAGACCTAGGGAGAGATTGAGCCAGCAGGTCATTACAAGCCAAATGCTTTCTAATCTGTACACACACACCCTGTTGTGTAACATTTCTGTTATAGAAATGTGAGCTACCTTTGCATAATTTAGCATGGCTGTATTCGTTTCTTTTGGAAAGCTTTAATTCCCATTTTGTTCCTACAGATAAGAAACAAGATGGAGCTATTGAGAATCGCAACAAAGGTAAATTCAGGAGGTTAAAAGTACACTTAGCTTATTCTTATTATAGCCAAAACTATTTCTCTTGTGTACTGTATTCATCCAAAAGTAGGATACTTGTAGCAGAGAAAATTAACAACCTGTATTACTTGGGTGTATGTCTCTCCGGTCAGTGCCTGACTCATGCTGCTTAACATTTTGATATAAGATTTTAATTATGGCATGTGGTAGTAAACTTAGAAAGTTCCAGATGTAGGTAACGTCAAACTTAGACATTTCAAGCATTTTATCATTGGTTACTATGTGATTGCTGGCAGAAATGCATAAGTAACAAAATATATAATGTAGATTTTGGGGCATCTATTTAAGAGTCTGTAAGCATATGTACATTTCTCGTTTGTATGGTCTCACATGATGTTCTACGTTATGGTTATAACTTATTGGGAGGAATTTATGGTGTTTGGAATGCCACAGCACACAGGAGGAGAAATGATATTTAGCTCTTTCAGGACCCTGTATTTCTTCTTATGCCTCATCTCTATTTCCTACCACAGCATTCTCAAATCTGGTACAAAGTTTCAAAACCTAGTGTCACTATTGCCTTATTTTCTCTGGGTAGGCACAGACATACACACTAAGGTAAATGTTTAAATCTTTGTGTTTCTATTAGAAATTGATCCCCCCCCCCACACACACACACCAAATTGCTTGAAAATGTTAACAGTTATGTGTGCACTTCAACATAGCAAAAGCCCAGGATGGTGCAGCCATGGAAATGCAGCCTTTGAAGAGTGAAGAAGGTGGAGATGGTGATGAGAAAGACAAAAAGAAAGCAAATTTGCCAAAAAAGGAAAAATCTGTTTTACAGGGGAAACTGACGAAACTAGCTGTTCAGATTGGCAAAGCAGGTATGATATATATAAGAAAATAAGATGTTTTGTTTTAAAATATGCTGACTTGCTATTTAAAAATATCTTTTGATGTACTTAAGACTGGAAATCATTGCTTTGTGAGTGGAAGGGGAGTTAATAATATTTTCAGTTTTATCTACAGTGTACCTTTTGAGTTATTAGAGTCTCATAATATTTTGAAATTTGGGAACTGTTATCATCATTTTTTGTAGAGGGAGTGTCCTCTGTCAACTTGCTAATAAATAAATGGTCAGGTTAGGATTAGTGCTTAAGTCTGCCCAATTCACAAGCCCATGAGCTCATATCTGAATTTCTGGGCGCAATAGAGAGAGGGCTTACTCCATACAAATTACCGAGCTACATTTTAATAAAAAGAAATTTCACCACACATCTCATCTTTTTATTGACTATGAAAAAACAAAATTAGGTAACGTGTTTTTCCAAAAATTGCCGTTTACTTAAATTGAGTGGATTACTTACAGCATTGCCCTGGTGAGACTGAAGTTATAAATTAGAATCATCACTAGAAAACACCTGTTAAATAGAACCACTCTTCAGGGGAAAATAAAACAGTGCTATAGCTAAAATCAGAGCATGCCCTTCAACTGTATCATCTTTATGAAAGAACACAGGTGGCTAAATCAGCATATACTATTCAAGTCATGTAGGGGCTTCCCTGCTGGCTCAGTAATGAAGAATTCGCCTGCAGTGCAGGAGACTCGGGTTCGATCCCTTGGTCGTGAAGATCCCCTGGAGAAGGAAATGGCAACCTACTCCAGTATTCTTGCCTGGGAAATCTCATGGACGGAGAAGCCTGTTGGGCTATAGTCTGTGGAGTCACAAAAGAGACATAACTTAGCGACTGAACAACAATTCAAGTCACTTACATTGCATCATTCTATTACTTCCTGGCATTATCTCAGAAAAAGTTAAGATTTTACCTGTGTCCTCAGAAAGCTTATTATCTAGGAGATATTTGCTTTCTGTAATATTTAGCCAAATGGTAATACTGAATCATACAGAAATGGATGGATTTAAGGTGGTGATGGTGTTTTAATAAAATCAGATTGGATTATTAGTTCCAGATATGTGGACATGCCTTATTTTGTAATATTCATTTATAAGGAGATTAAACACCCCACAAAATGGAAAGGTAACTGATTTGTAATACGTGATTAACTCTTGGTTTTCTTAGTTAATAAATCAGTAAGGATAGATGAAAAAATTAATTTCAGTAATTTGTGTTTTTTCATTAAAAAACATAGAGTTGAATATTTAATTCTAGGTCTCCCCATTGATCAGATTCTTACCAACTTCTCTTTTGTCATTAAGCAGCTTATGCTACACTTCTGGTATTTCCTTGTCATTGCTTGTTATTTTGTCTCAGCTTTAATAAAAGACCGAAGATGCAGTTAAGTCTAGAAAAGAATCATAAACACTTTTTTCCAGTTCTCCTAGTCAGAAGCGGAACTTGAATCTAACAATGTCAAGGGATGAGTTAGGTGCAAAAAAGTAGGTAACAGTTTCTCAGAGAAATTAAATATCACCAAAGTAGTTATGATTCTTCCAGTGGCTAATATGTAACTGACAGTGAGTTGTGTCTGGAATATTTAATGATTGCATTTTCCTTCTTTTTGTGTGCTGAAAGGTTTGTTGATGTCTGCCATCACAGTTATCATTCTTGTCTTATATTTTGTAATTGATACCTTCTGGGTTCAGAAGAGACCGTGGCTTGCTGAGTGCACACCGATTTACATACAGTATTTTGTGAAGTTCTTCATTATTGGAGTTACAGTTTTGGTGGTGGCAGTACCAGAAGGTCTGCCCCTTGCAGTCACTATCTCACTAGCTTATTCAGTCAAGGTAAGCGGAAAAGACTTATGCACGACTGCCCTTTTCCTTTTGGGTTTTGAAAGTTGGAGACTTCCATAAATTTGCACTGCTTCCTTTAGAAACTCTGTTGTTGGTCTCCTCCTCCTCTCCCCAGTTGAAGATCTGTGCACCGAGGCCTATACATGCCTGAAAGGGCAGCCTTGACACAGAGCTAAGAAGGACTCCACTGGGAAAGTTCTAGCTTACGTTTCCGCATACGATAGTTAAGATGTCCAGTCCCCTTCTGTTTCCCATCTGTAAAATTGAAGTAAGCGTGTTTGTCATTTGCCTGTGGGACAAGAGCAGAGTGGTTGACCTGCCTCCAACAATCTTAGGCCTCCTTGTTGGACCCTCCTAACCCCACGGTCCTGCCTTCACATGGGAGGCAGATTCATGTTTCTAAAAAATAATTCAGATCGTTTTTGTTTCTTGTGTAAAAACCCTCCAGTGGCTTCTCATCAGAATGAGATCCAGGGTTCCTCACCGTGGCCTGCACGGCCTGCCTAGTCTGCCCAATCTCTCTTTCTTTTCCTGTTGATCTCCCACATCTTTCTCCCACTCTGGTCCAGCCTCACCAGCCTTCCTGCTGTTTCTCAAAAACTCCAGCCCTCTTCTCACTTTTGGACCTGTGTGCTCCTTTCTTTGAATCATCAGCTCTCTAACTTTATTCAGCTCTCTTCACATGTTCCTGTCTCTGACCACTCAGTTTACAGTAATACAGTCCTTCTGTTCTCAAAGTAGAATGCTGAAAAAATGAGCTTGGATGTTTTTGCTGACTGCTGTTTTACTTAAAGGAATATTCTGTTTGAAGATTATTAATTTTCTTTTTTTATCAGTTTTATATCCTAAATGGTAAAAGCGAATTGGATTTTAAAAGAGTTAGCCTGGACAGTTTTTTTGTTTTACTTTTTTTTTAAATTTTTACAGTAACGTTGTGTTCATTTCTGCCATACAACAGCACGAATCAGCCATATTTATATATATATCCCTTCCTTCTTGAGCCTCCCTCCCTTCCCCCCACCCTTCCCCTCTAGGTCATCACAGAGCACCAGACTGGGCTCCCTGCGTTATATAGTAGCTTCTTCCCGACTGTCCACTTTATGCACAATAGTGTATGTTTGCTGAGACTACTTTTTCCACTCGCCCCACTTGCTCTCTTCCCCACTGTGTCTACAGGTTCATTCCCTACATCTGCCTCTCCGTTCTTTCCCTGCAAATAGGTTCATCAATACCATTTTTCTAGATTCCATATATATGCATTAATATACTGTATTTGTTTTCCTCTTTCTGACTGACTTACCCTGTATAACAAGCTCTAGGCTCATCCACTTCCGTGGAACTAACTCAAATTCGTTCTTTTTTATGGCTGAGTAATATTCCATTGTGTGTGTGTATACCACATCTTCTTTATCCGTTCATCTGTTGATGGACATCTAGTTTGCTTACAAGTCTTCAGCCTGGACAGCCTTGATCTTGCTTTCAAAATGGCTTCACATATAGAATTATACCGGATGAAATAATGCCGCTTTTGTCAATTTTCTAATGTTAGTATTTCTTCCTAAGTAGCACTGATGGCAGAAAGCAATACAAAGTAATCATAGTCTCTGCTCTAGCACTCTCATCTTCCATGTTCCCAAGAATTTTCAGCAGACTTGTCTTGATAAGAATATTTTGGGGCTTCCTGTTTAAGTTTATATTCAGGCGTTTCACATCTTTTGTTTCAAAAACGAAGTGGTGAATGTATCAAAGTAATAGTGAGATACAATCTTTTCGTCTACTTGATGTCTTAAAAGAATTAGAAACAATTAAGGGTAAATATAAGTTTTAGACACATAGGTAAAATCATTTTATTGGTCCTGAAATTAGCTCATTTTGAGTAGTCATTAATGATACTGATTTTTCAGTTGATCAAAAAGATGTAGGCAGAATTGATTTGCATTCCTGTGACAAAATGAGTAGGAGCATTTTGACTGTTCTTTACGCTCTCATTAAATGCTTATTTAGCCCAAACGTTACCACTTTTCACTGGGCTGTCCTCCTTATGGCTCCTCTGTTAGTGTTTTGCAAAACTGAACACCTTTTTTTTTTCTTTTCTTTTTTTACTGCAGAACTTTCTTTAAATCGTTAGTATTAACCCAGATCACAGTAATCTTCCTTTCCCAAACTTACTTCTTCAAGGAACCAGTTTCTTGCAATATCTTGCACATCAGTAGACACAGAACATACTTTGTAAAATAACTCTTTGCATTTTTTAACCCATTCCAGTTAACGTTTCAGGAATCAATTATTAAGCATTTTAGCCTAAATGCCTTTTGGAACTACAATAAAACTCATTTTCTTTAGAAACTTATCTTTTTCTTGTAAATAAGAGGAAGGGATGATCCTTAGGATGAGAATACCAGTGTATCACCATTTGGAGAAGATAAAAGTGACCCTTGCTGGTTTTGATATGTTACCTCAATCTATCAGAGTCAAAAAGAAAAAAGAAAAAAATTCAGGCAACTACATGCCCACAAATTCTATATTTTAACTGATAAAAGCTACTTTTTTCTTACTGACTGATTCAAGAATCTTTTGTTTTCCACTTAACAAGGAGACTTAAACCTTACATGTAAATACAGTGTTACATGGCTGTGAGTACAGATTGCCATTGCTCTTAGAATTTGAGGATGCTTCCTAGAAGCTGTTGGAGGCATGTCAACATGATTTGCTTGTGGATATCTGCCTTCATTTACTGGACTGTGTTATGTAGTGGGAAACTTATTGAAGCCACAGAAAGCTAGTACTTTGTTTAGCTTATTTGAATAGGCCATTTATATTAAATTCTTCCAGTATTAAATTGGTGCTTTATACTATGTATCCAAGTAAAGTTGGGAGTTATAGTTCTGATTTTAAAGCAAAGCAGTTTACAATCATTTTGATACAATGAGGTCATTGGTTTTATGTGTAGCTTAACTACCTCTTTTTTTGGTCACTGTAGAAAATGATGAAAGATAATAATTTAGTAAGGCATCTGGATGCTTGTGAAACCATGGGAAACGCTACAGCGATTTGTTCAGATAAGACAGGAACATTGACAATGAACCGAATGACAGTTGTTCAAGCTTACATAAGTGAAAAACATTATAAAAAGATTCCTGACCCAGAAGCCATTCCACCAAATATTTTGTCCTATCTTGTAACAGGAATTTCTGTGAATTGTGCTTATACATCAAAAATATTGGTAAGGTTTCTTTAATACTTTATGTATGAAAACTAATTTTTCCTTTTGTGATGATTTGCCTATATGTCGTTCTTAAGCCCTATCACTATTATTTATAAACAGAAAAAAATGTGTTAAGTTTTTAAATAAGATCTGTTGATCAGCGTATATATTATGTTTACTTATATTTTTCTTCTATATTTTGAATTTTCTGTGTTTAGAAACTTTTGAGCCACATAATCAGAATAAGTCCTCAATTTAAAATTTCTACTTCATTTTGTGAAAGACTAGGCTATCTTACTGTAGAAAGTCAACTTTCAATTTCCTGGAGCAAATTTTGAAACCAGATTTTAACTTACTATGTGTCATATATGCTTGCTATAGGCTCTGTTTGGTTTCTCAGTAGATCGTACCTATAAAGTGATTCTTAAACCTTTGGCACTAACTGAATAAAGTAACTCTAGACTTGTGGTGCGTTAGAATAAACTATTTTTAACTTTGCACATTTAAAAAGTTTTATTTATAACATAAAGCATGAGATTGTTATATGTTCTAGACTTATGGATGAAGACCATAAACGCAGTTAATATTGCATGAATTGGATTATTGGACTGGAAAGTTATGAGATCTTGGTTCTGCATCTAGCTTTGTCTTTTCCTAGCTGAAAGCCTAAGCTTTACTTTCTTCAGTTGTTAAGTGAAGATGGTTTTATCTGCCCTTCATACTGTTGTGATGATTACAGAAGGAGGTATTTGTGAAGATACTCTGAAGGAAATAAAGGTTTTATATGTATTTAAGGCAACTATATTTTAATGACTGTAATTTTAAGCCATAAAAAATGGTAAAGTAGATTTAATTTTGAACTATTTAATACAAACTTTTATGAAAACAAGAGAAAAGGAAGGGAATTAAAATCTATTAAGTCCTATATGTGTCAGGCTGCATGAATCACAAGCCAGAATCAAGATTTCTGGGAGAAATATTAGCAGCCTCAAATATGCAGATGATAGCACTGTAATGGCAGAAAGTGAAGAGGGACTAAAGAACCCCCTGATGAAGGTGAAAGAGGAGAGTGAAAAAGCTGACTTAAAACTCAGTGTGCAAAACTAAGATACAGTATATGGTCCCATCACTTCATGGCAAATAGAAAGGGAAAAAGTAGAAGCAGTAACAGATTTTATCTTCTTGAACTCCAAAATCACTGCAGATGGTGACTGCAGCCCTGAAATTAAAACACACGGGCTACTTGGAAGGAAAGTTATGACAATCTCAGACAGTGTATTAAAAAGCAGAGGCATCACTTTGCTGATAAAGGTCCATATAGTCAAAGCTATGGTTTTTCCAGTAGTCATGTATGGATGTGAAAGTTGGACTATAAATAAAGCTGAGCACCAAAGAGTTGATGCTTTTGAACTGTGGTGTTGGAGAGGACTTGTAAGAGTCCCTTGGACTGCAAGCAGATCAAACCAGTCAGTCAATCCTAAAGGAAATCAACTCTAAATATTCATTGGAAGGACTGATGCTGAAGCTAAATCTCCAATATTTTGGCCACCTGATGTGAAGCACCAACTCACTGGAAAAGACCCCGATCCTGGGAAAGATTGAAGGCAAAAGGAGAAGAGGATGAAAGAAGATGAGATGGTTAGATAGCATCACCAACTCAATAGACATGCATTTGAGCAAAGTCTGGGAGAAAGTGTAAAAGACAGGGAAGCCTGGCATGCAGTAGTCCATGGGATTGCAGAGTCAAACATGACTTAGTGACTGAACAACAGCAACATGTGTCAGGAACCAGCTTTAAACTTTACATGTCTTACCTCATTTAATTCTTGGATGCTCCTGTTGTCCTGATGTTGAAGCCAGAAACCATGGCAGTTGAATTAACTTGCCAGAAATTCACATAGCTAGTAATTGGCAGGGCTGAGAGTGGAATCCACGTCGTTTTTGCCCCAGACCTTCCTTCAGCCTTTCTTTTTCTATGTTCCTTCCTCTTTGAAATGCTGATACTAATAGAAGTTGCCTATATGATTTTGCTTAGAATGTCTCGTTCTGCTTTGCATTCTAAATTAAACTATGGTACTAGCTTCTAAACCTTTTTCTCTTATAGCCACCAGAGAAAGAGGGTGGATTACCTCGTCATGTTGGTAATAAAACTGAATGTGCCTTGTTGGGACTTCTTTTGGATTTAAAGCGGGATTATCAGGATGTTAGAAATGAAATACCAGAAGAAGCACTATACAAAGTCTACACCTTCAATTCTGTCAGAAAGTCCATGAGCACTGTCCTGAAGAATCCAGATGGGAGTTACCGAATATTCAGCAAGGGCGCATCCGAGATAATTCTGAAAAAGTAAGAGTAAAATGCTTAGACGAATAAATTGCTCACTGTGGTCACCTTATGGAATACCTACCCTGTTGTTATTGTTGATACTTTCTTTTTTGTGAACATCAGGCATTTGCTAGGACCTTAAAGAGTTTATTAGTGTAATTTAATGGTATTGACCTTTTGTCCAGGGTATTCCGCCATTCTCATACTCCAGCTTCTTTTATTTCTTAGTATTTTTCTACAGGGAAAATAAGCCCATTATATTCAATCTGTATGGTTTAACAAAATGAACACTGATATTTGTTCTTAGGCATGTTGAGTCCATTGCTGTATAGGATTACAAAAAATAAAAGCCTCCTGGGAAGAAAAATTCATGGTCATGTCTTCTATACTGCATTGTAGATAGTGGTGAATGAATTATACATTAGTTTTTAGAATAATAAAGCATTAAAACTTGATCTTGAGGCTCCTCCTTTTATATCAGAGTGAGGTTTTATCATACTAAATGCTCCTGCATTGTTGTATTTAAATACCTGCTCTCATTTTGGATGGTAATTTTTTTTTTTTTCGTACTGTCCATATACAGACCAGTGGCCCCAGTTTTGACATCACATGTTTAAATATAATTTTCCTAATGCTTATCTGTTATCACAAGCATTGAAATTATTTTGACTTTTTTTTTTAAATTTCAGTATAAAACTTTTTTAAAAAATTGAGGGCAGTTCTGGAAAATTAGAACTCCCTTGAAATTGCAATATTTAAAATATTTCCATTTTAGTTTGCTTATAAATGGATTATAATCCAATGTTATAATGTGTTTGGCAGATTATAATCTCACAGATTAAGAGAAAAATACATAAATGTTAATGCAAAATATGCACACAAAATTTGAAGCTGAGAGATCATACTATGAAGGGTGTAGCATTTAAGACAGGTTTTGGGATGAAGTTAGAACGTGAAGGTGGAGGAGGCCGCGTTGGAGGGAAGGAGGTGAGAGCATGCAGACCATGTTGAGGGAATAGCTAATAGTCATACAGTTCAGCTGAGTGGTGATGGGCTTTTGTGACACCTAGGACTTCTTTCTCCCCTTTACATGTGCTTGGTTATCTGACTTCCCTGAAGTGTGAGTTACCTTGTTTCTGAGGCTTGTTGGGAAGCAGGTAGATGGATGGATGGAGATTTTTGAATCAAAACCTGTCAGCTAGGCACCTCATTAGCTTTGAGATCTTCCTTTAGCTTCCATTTTTCTTCACTGAAAAAAGAGGATAAGGACCCCGAATTCCAAGACAGTGAGATGAAACAATGCACGTGAAACATCTCACATGGAGTATGCTAAGTAGACAGTATTCTTCTCACAGTGAAATTTACATTTTGTTGCGGAGGCTCTGAAATTCTAGACTCAGCAGTTAAAACAGTTAAGCAGGCCAGATAATGCAGCTAAAGAACTTTTTTCATCAGGTAGCAGAGTGAGCAAAACTGTGGAATTGAGGATAATTCTTGCATCAGGGAATAAGGTGGGTTGGGAGGAGGGGAAAGGATGGGCTGGAGACTGATATCAATTAAATGGCTATTACAGCAGCTTTAGCTCCAAGTAAGAGCAAGAAGAACAAGGGGCAAAAAGAAGGAAAGGGAATATTCAGAAGACTATTGAGAGGACAAGTACATAGGACTTAGGAGCTAATACTATATAGATGACAAGGGGAAAGGAAGTATTCAAGTGAGAGTTTAGAGTTCCCATTGAAATTATTGGTAGTAATGTTGATATATATTCAATGGTCAGTGAGGAGATGGCCTGTAGTCTCACCTGCAGTCAGTTTAAGGTACTGGTACAACATCTGAGTGGACTCTTAGGATGGAAAAACAATCAGAACAAGATGGGGATTTGGGAATCACTTTTCTAGTAGCAGGAAGCAGTGGCATCACCAAGCAGGAAGAACAAGAGAGGCAATGTGAAAAACTTTAGGTAGGGAAGTATATACAGTTTTATATATGCAGGTTTTATTTACTGAATTGTTAAAAGGTTGTAGTTCATTTCACTGAAACTAAAACTATTTTGGCATTATCTTTCATTCTAATAGAAGGCTTATTTTAACAGTAAGTTACTTTTTTCTTTCATGGTTAAAACAATATAGGTGATGAAACAACATCTCAGGTAAGGGGTTGATTGAACGTGGCTTTTTACTTTAAAAGAAGGACATATTTGGCAATTTTGTGTTACTTAAGACTAATATCTAAATCTATACCAAAATGTACAGGTACGTAGTTTATTCTTCTCTGCCACTAGGGGTTTTTGGTGAAAATTTTAAAGCCCTGCATTTCCTAAAGAGAAGTTTTAAGAATATCTTGAGTAACTGATTCAATGAAGAATGATCAAATGAGAACTATAAAAAGAGAACTGTTTTGTAAAGGGGAAAGTGAAAAGTAAATATGGTTGAAGCCTGTAAAAACGCAGCGTACATAGTTCTCTGAATTCCAGATAATCAGATTACATGATTTCTAGCCCGTCCAAGTCACTTAAATGGCATTAACTATTATCTTTGTTAATTATTGATGTTTGGATTCAACATTTCCTTATAGGTGTTTCAAAATCTTGAGTGCTAATGGTGAGGCAAAAGTATTCAGACCAAGGGACCGTGATGATATTGTAAAAACTGTGATTGAACCGATGGCATCAGAAGGCTTGAGAACCATATGTCTTGCATTCAGAGATTTCCCAGCAGGAGAACCAGAACCAGAGTGGGATAATGAGAATGATATTGTCACCGGCCTTACATGCATTGCTGTTGTGGGGATTGAAGATCCTGTGAGACCTGAGGTGGTGAAACGTTCTGTGTTCTGCATGTGCAGAAGGCACTAACTGTAACCGGTTTTCTAGTAAAATTCTTAGCCTTTGTGATTTTCTTTCCAATGTGAATCCAAGATGAGTGAAATAATAGTACTTGGGATGCATGTGCTGCCTATTGATGGTTTTTAATTCAGTAACTCCTCTTTGGGACCCTCCATGTTTATATAGCACCATAACCAGTGCCTTGAACTCAGTAGGTTTTTTCCCATTGATATTTATATTAAATTATATAGTACACACCTTAAAGTTATCTGTGTTCATGCTCTGTGGTCCAGCACTGTCTAATAGGACTTTGTGCAACCATGGAATTGTCCTGTGTTGTTCCATATCACAGCCACCAGCCACATGTGACTACTGAACTTTTGAACTGTGGCTAGTTCAACTGAAAAACGGAATGAAAAAAAAATTTTTTTCAGTTTAAGCATCTTGCTACCATATTGGACAGTGTGCAGCTCTAGACTTTGCTTTTTTTCTTAGTTTCTTTTTTTTAAAGTTTATTGAGCAATAACTTTTTTAAAGTTATTGAGACTATACGAGGATACTAGAGACACAAAGATTTTTGAGATCTCATTCCTAGCCTCAAAGTCACTGTCCTGGGTGGGAGCAGACAAATACATAGTTATAACCAGCGTATTAGTACATAGATACATATGGAAAGCATGTTACATGAGCACAGAACTTGAGCCCCCAACCTTTTAAAGCAATAACATGTTTAATACCTTCTTACTGGGTGCCAGGTATTGTGCTTAATGCTTTATGTGTATTATCTTACTTAATATTCACCTCTGAGCTGTAAGTATTATTACTTACAGAAAGATGAAGAAAAAAATTGAGATTTGTAGAAGTTAGCTGTAAACCATAGAGCTAGTATGTTCAAACCTAGCTCTCCTTAAGATATGTGTGCTTAAAAATCCACTGTGCTATATTAACCCTGAGAGGTGTCAAGTAACTGATTTCCCAGAGATTACCTGATGTGAGTCTTACAGGATGAAGATGTATTAGCTAGACCGAGAGAGAGAGGGGAAAGCACATTTGAGCAAAGAAGCAACATGAATAAAAAACACAAAGGCAAAAATGGCTTTCGTTCAGTGACTGTCATCAACTAATTGCTTCAACACCCAATATGTAGTACCAGGCAGTCATCTAGGAACTGGAAATACTGTAGTAAACACAATAATTATGAAACTTATACTCTAGAGAGGTAACACAACAGATAAAATGAGAGGTACTCAGTGTGCCAAGTGAAAACACATTCTGTAAGGAATAAGACTTGGTCTCTGCCATCATAGGCCTTCTAATCTAGTTGGCATGGGGTGTGAGGGGGCATCAGCTCTGACTAGTACAATGGCCATAAAGGATATGCACAGAGTGATAAAGATAACAGAGACCCCACGTTAAAGACTTCTGAGCATTTAACATTTAAGTTGAGCTCTGATGGCTAGAAGTGAGCCAACCATGTTAAGTAGCTGCAAGAACAGTATTCCAGGAAAAGGGGACAAAAAATACAGGAGCCTTAAGGCAAGAAAAAAGATAGCACTAAGTCATGTCTGACTCTTGCGATACCGTGAACTGGACCCTGTCAGACTCCTATGTCCATGGGATTCTCCAGGCAAGAATACTGGAGTGGGTTGCCATTTCCTTCTCCAGAGGAACTTCCTGACCCAGATATTGAACCTAGGTCTCCCACATTGCAGGCAGATGCTTTGCCGACTGAGCTATGCAGGAAGTATTTAGTTTTTCGAAGATAGAAAGGAGGATAGTGTGGCTGTAAGCCTGAACAAGAAAGGGCAGATGAGATTATCTTTGGCCTTACCAGGCAGTAAGGGCTCTGAATTGTATTCTGAAATGCAGTGGGAAGTCACTGAAGAAATTCAGGCTGGGAAGTGACATGATTCATGTTAAAATTGTACACGGGGTACTCTGTAAGAAATAGAGAAGTGGACACAGAGAACCCAGTGAGCTGATTGCAGTGATCTCAAACAGAGATGATCATGGCTTAGTACTTCAGCTGTGCCAGGGAAGTTGGAAGGAAAAGTTTGATTTCAAAGGAAATGGAGGTAGAACCGCTAGATATTCATATGTTGGATTTGGATATATCTATCTGACATTGTGGAGGTGTCTGAAAGAGCCAGTTATATGTCAAGCAGACATTTGGAACTAGAAGCCTGAAGGTGAAGTAGGCAAGAGAATCTCTGAAGGAATATGTATAGCTAGAGACTTAGGACAGAGCTATCTCCTAGTAACTCTTCTGGAGGAGTAGGAATCCCTCTTCAGCTTGCATACCTGAGTGGCTGGTAGATGGTATAAGAGACTAATAAGAGACAAAGCTGCCTATTTAGAGATCAAGGTAAATTCAGTTTGGACTTCTAGAGTTTCAGATGCTTGTGAGACATCCAGATAAATCATGTTTGCCAACCTTTGGTCAAAGGAAAACCATTCAAAGTTTTATACATTGATATATGGCTTAAATCTTATCTAAATACAATGTTAAATCAGGATTCCTTCAACTTTTGTCCTTTGGAAGATGTATTGCTCATTTTGTGTTCTTGGCACTGAGGTTGATAGGTTTTTTTTTTTTTTTTTTTTAAACATGAAAGTGGCAGTTCATTTCTTCAGTATCATGAAACGAGATGAGTGCTTTCAGAGGAATGAGACAGTGTAACAGGAGGTAGCTTTCCAGAGTGCATCTTCTGGACCGTACAGTCCTCATGTAGAGAATCCTGATTAATTAGATACCTGGACTAAATCCAGCTTTATTGCAAATGCATAGATGCTTTAAAAAGATTTGGCTTCTCTTCAGTTTCTCTGTAAAATTGGAGGTAACTTGTGAGTTTTAAGTGGATGTATTTGGTGATTGGTGGACTATTAATAATTTAGTTTGCTCTCTTAAATACCATTTGCCACATAGCGTTAACCAAGACCAGTTGTCACTTTCTTAGCCTGCTTTCCTCATTTCTGTTACCTGCATGGCCCTCTGGGTATTTGCATTTGCAGCCTCTGTTCTGAAAGGATCGTCATGGATTTTCTGGTTAGAGAAGAACAGGAAAGGATTTTCTAGGCAAAGGGAACTGCAGAAGCAGAGACCCCAAAATTATACATAGACTAAGTGTATCATAGAAAAAAACTTAGATCTTGGAACCTATTTTTTTTTAATTCTTTTCTGAAACACAATCATGATACTTAAGACTTTTAACAATAATTCCTAAATATTCATTATTTTAAAAATTTCCTAAATTATACCACAAATGTGTATTCAAATCAGAATCACCCAGTGCACACATTAAATCTATTGCCATGCCCCTCAAAGTCTTAATCTAAAGCATCTATAGGTTTCCTCTCTTTTCCATTCTTTCAGATTATCTGTCAAAAAACAAATAGTTTTATTTTATTCTAATCAGCAAATACACTGTCATATTTTTGCAGATTATTTGTAGAAGGACGTGTGTCCTGGGGAGTTTTCTACATTCCAGATTTTGCTGAGTGCTTTCCTGCTGTTCCCTGTAAACTGGTAGTTAGATCTAGACTAGGGTTTCCAGATAAAATACCGTACACCCAACTAAATTTTCAATTTTATCTAAACAGGTTTTTTTTTTTTTTTTAATGTAAGAGTGTCCAGTAGTACAGTATTTGGTCATCTTGTATTTTTTTAAATTGAAATGTGTTCAGTTTACAATACTGTGTTAGTTTCAGGTATACAGCCAAGTGATTCAGTTATACATTTTTTTTCTTTTTTTATTCTTTTCCATTATAGGTTGTTACAAGATATTGAATATAGTTCCCTGTGCTATACAGTAAATCCTTGTTTATCTACTAGGAAACTATTCTGAAGCTCAAGTGTGATACTCTGTTATACTGAGAACTTTGTGGTTTATAGTATAACAGTTGAGTAATCATCATATATTTTTAAGAAAGTGTATTAGAAAAAGAACTCTATTGTCAGGTATATCAGATGTTTTAAAGGGGAAACAAACATAAACACAGGGATGCCAATTAAAAAAAAAAAAAAAGCTTTTGCAATAGCTCGGGAAACAAGCATGGTGACGGGAATTGCAGGAAAGTTTGAGATCCAATTTGCAGGATTCTTTTGCCCTTACGGATGTAGAGGGTAAGGGAGATGGAGGAGGTCAGATCATCGTTAGGTTTCTATTAGATAGAGAGCGTAGTTTTCCTTTTGGGCACCCACATTCTGATGTCTGCTTCTCTGGTATAACTAAGAATCCAACTCACACAATGAGCTGGGAAAAAGATGTAGTAACGAGCACGTAGATGGTGGTTGGAGGTTCTAGAACAGGAGAGGTGACCCTTAAAAAATAACGAGTTGGGTGGAAAGTGAGTCTCTCTTTACCCCAAGAACACCAACAGTATATGCTGATGTCTGGGCAGTAGAACCCGAAAGGTAGAAAGCCAACCAGGAAAGAATTGCCTATTGGTTGCCAGAGGGAAAGGCTCTGGGAAAGGCCTTTGGCAAATGAATAATGCAGGCAAGTTAAATCAAATGATAACTGAAACCTAAACTAGGACTGTGGCAGTGGAAAAGGAAAGAAGAGGTTTGGGCATACTGCAAGAAATATTTAATATCTTGAGATGAAATGAAGGTTGTCATTTGTGGGACTGTGAGGCAATCTATATTTGTTCAGTGGGATTTTTTTTCCCCATCCTGGAAATACTCTAATTTTCTTTCATGATATGAATTTTTTCCACATTAACCAGGTGCCAGATGCAATAAAGAAATGTCAGAGGGCTGGAATTACTGTGCGGATGGTCACTGGTGATAATATTAATACTGCTCGGGCTATTGCCACCAAATGTGGTATTTTACATCCTGGGGAAGATTTTCTTTGCCTAGAAGGTAAAGATTTCAACAGGAGAATACGAAATGAAAAAGGAGAGGTAAGGGTGTTTTGCTTTTTAAGCTGCTATATTTTTAGTATATTAGGAATTTCATTCAACAGATACACTTTGAATATGCACTGTGTGTTAGGCATCACACCTGGAAAGGTGCAGCCCTCACCTCAAGAAGCAAAACGTTTTAGGAAATAGAGGGAACAAGTGATAAAGAAATTTGCCTTGAAGGGAGTGAGTGGTTTTTTTTTTTTCAGTCCGGGCCCAAGAAACACAGTATGTGTAAGCCAGTAAGGGGAGATGATTTTGGACAGGTTGCTATGGAACATATTTTAGGAGGCCCCAGACTTTGCACTACTTATGCTAAGGAGTTCTTATGTTCATAGGCAGTGGGGAGATGGTTAAAATTTGATCTTATAATAATGTATAACATTGTTCTCAAACTTGAGTCTGCATCAGAGTGACCTAGAGAGCTTTGTGTACATGGATTAGTTGGCCCCACTTCACAGTATCTTTATCAGCTAGGCCTTGGATCTTGCTCAGCAATTTCCATTTCTAACAAGTTCCCAAGAGTTGCTGATACTGCTGGTCTGGTAACCATCCTTTGAGAACCACTGATACAAATGCTAGATAGCTAATTTGGAATTAGAAAACTAGGCTTGGGCATGTTTTAACTTTGACGAAAATTTATAGATTGAGCAAGAGCGGATAGACAAGATTTGGCCAAAGCTTCGAGTGCTTGCAAGATCATCTCCTACTGACAAACATACACTGGTTAAAGGTGAGTAGGTTTTGCAATTTTCCCACAACTTTTTGATACAGAAATGCATTGCTTCCTAAAATAGTAACAGATACTGAATATTAGATTGACTCATAGATGTCATCTTTGCCAATAAAATCTAAATACATTTCCTGTTAATACCTTAGGTGGATTGTGTTTATTCTCAGTAAGTAAAACAGGATATAATAGCTAATACAACAGTTTCTGGAGTTGTTCCTTGCCCAGCATCTCAGCAGTTTCCATTTCTCTATGCTTAATTATTTTGAACTTTGAGTCTATATAACTGGCCAGCGAAGGTATATCCTACAGAATCACTATTAAATTAAACAAATCGTTTTTACAGCACAAATACTTTTATTCCAGGTATAATTGACAGCACTGTTTCCGAACAACGCCAGGTGGTAGCTGTCACTGGTGATGGTACGAATGATGGCCCGGCATTAAAGAAAGCTGATGTTGGATTTGCAATGGTAGGCACTCACCTAATTCAAATATTCATTTAGACATAATTTACTGGCTGAATTTTCTGCTTGTTTGGTTTCTTTGTTACTAAATTGCTGTTGATTTTAAACACCGTCCCTCTACTCTTGAGGGACAACATGTAAGCCAAAATTGGTTTATAAGTCTAATTTATATAATAACTTTTTTTGATGCTGGAAGAAGACTTCTTTTGAACAGTTATAATACGTTCATACATTTACATTGTACTCTGTAAAGTACATAAGTGTCTGTATCTCATCTAAACCTTTTAGTGGTCCTGTTAAATTATTTATGCATATAAATAGTTATGCATTAAATTAGTTATGTGTATTTAAGAATAAAATTAGAAATCTTGCACTCAACTGAAAATGTCTTGAGTAACTTTTCAGAATAATCATTTAATATATAATAGATCTAATCTTGTTTGATTGAAAACAATCTGCTTCACGCCACCCAAGTTCTCAATTTATATTTGATTATTTTAAAAGTGCAAAAAAATTTCAGCCTTTCATTATTTTCTTTATACTGTAGCCATAGTACTGATGAAGTGTTTACTATAAAATAGATATCATGAAATACGCATGCTACATAAATGTTTAATGATTAAAATTAGACTGTTGAATCTTTGAATCCACTCCTAATGTTTCAGTGTTGGAATGAATCTTTGTACTTACCATGACATAGAAAATTTAAGTATTTTACTTAATTTTAATTTGCTTTATTTAACTTTTAGAATATACAAGTCCAAAATCACAATTCTCAAATACAAAAATACAAAACTGAATTTTTTCCCCTAAATTTGCAGCACACTCATTTATTGCAAAAAAATATTCTGGATGATGTGAGGGTGTTATTTATCACACTTAAAATGAACATTCATAGTCATTGTAGAAATAGAAATATTAATGTGTATTATGGGATGCTAACCCTGTCTGGGAGAATTAGTGATAGAAGGTATGTGCTTCTAGAGTATGATCAGGCTTTGAATTTTGAAATACAGTCAGGCCGCAGGTGTTTCAGAAAAGAGAATTTTTATGTGTACCCGTGTTTGTTTGCATAATTTATCCCTCTGATGTTTCACTGCTCAAATAGAGGTTTAGCAGAACCATCACGATGGTGGCTGCCTTTCAGCAGAAGTTAGGGAGATGGAAGAAGGAAATGATATGGGTAAAGTACCCTCAACCAGTAGCTGTGAACCCAGAGTTTCCCACTCTGCCTTGTCCCAGACTCATTATGGTAAGCAGGACGTTGGTGGGAACCTCTGAAGAGTGGAGAAAAGTAGCTGAGAGGATAAGGAATATTTCAGGGCCGTTGCTTTGGCTGTAAGCAAAACAGGTTCACTTTGGAAACACAGAATCATTGCTCTTGAGCGTTTAGCAGGATCCTTACTTCTGCTCTCATCTGGACAGGTGACCAGGAATGTATTTATGTACAATGCATTTTAAAATTCAAAAACAAAAAACTTTCTTCCTGAAACTTCGGTGTTTAAGGCAGATGCTAAGGGCTTTAAATAAAGGCAGGTAAATGTAGTATTTCAAACAAAAGCACAATACAGCTGCTAGTCTTATTTGATTTTTAAGCCATGAAAGTTTTAAGCGCATTTTACCACCTGTTTTTTTAAAGGTAGCACGTCAAAAAAAAGTCTAAATTTATTTTAGATTTTTTTTTTTTTTTGTATGGAGAAAGGGTAAGTGCTTAGTGGCTTGGAAGCCACTTGAAAAGCACTTTCAAGTGACTTGAAAGCATTCTTGCTCAAGCTTGAATTTACTTTGTGTATTTGTTCACTTCTTCAATTTCGTATTTTAAAACTGAAAGACAAAATTATTTATCTCAGGATTTTATTAGAGACCCACAAAAAATTGCTATCGATTAGATCTTTGTAAACCTGTCTCTTATATTTCAGACAAATAGTATTTTAAAAGTCAATTCTCTTCCTCTCCTTTTTTCCTCTCTCTCTTTCCCTTTTTCTCTCTTTCTCTGTGTCTGTATCTATGTGTATTTGGCAAATTCAACATTAAAATGTACAACAATAAAATAAAGGGGCTCTAATGTGAGTACATTATTAGCTTGCAAAGAGACCTGGCATTTTCCCCTATTTAGCCACTCCTTTTAGAATTCCTTTAGATGGCAAGTCTCCATGCTGTGTTTAAAATATGATTACATTATTTTTAAAATTATATTGCATTATTCTTACCGAGGGCCTTCCCAGGTGGCACTAGTGGTAAAGAGCCCACCTGCCAATGCAGGAGACAGTGGGTTCAATCCCTGGGTTGAGACCGTCCCCTGGAGGGGGGCATGGCAGCCCACTCCAGTATTCTTGCCTGGAAAACCCCCTGGACAGAGGAGCCTGGTGGGCTACAGTCCATGGGGTCCCAAAGAGTCGGACACGACTGAAGCAACTTAGCACCCACGCATTCTTACCAAAATTCAGTTAAGCACACATCTCCAGATATTTCTGTCGTCAAAGCCTGAATGCCATCGTCAGGCGACTGTATGCTCCTCGGTTCTGTCTCGTCACAACAAAGATTTGGGGTGACGGACATTAAAGCCCCCCTCGGCGTGTCGCAGCTCTCGGGTCTCAGGCTGTATTATAGCTGTCAGGTCTCGAACGGACCGAGTTATAGCCCTTAGACAAATCAGTGTGACAGCTCAGTGTGACAGCTCTGTTTTATTTAGATAATAGCAGGAAAATCCATCTTCAAGGCGTGAGGGCATGTCAAGCCAAAGATGTGAAGAGAGGAGCGCTCCAGCGCGTGGGAAAGAGAGAGAGTGCGAGCCCTTTGGCTCCTCTTTTTATATGTGTTTTCTTCCCCCCGGGCCTGCCCTGTGCAAATTGGGCTTAGCCAGGAGTGCTGTTTGTTCTACCTGAAGTCCTCATTCCAGTCCTCAGACCTTCCTTTGACCTTCCTTTGTTCTATTTTCGCGGGTCTTTCCCTTCCTTGTCTTTTAGCCAGCACCGTTTTGGACTCCTGTTTTCTATTCTAAGTACCTAACATTAACCCCTCAAGAGACGAGAGGCCCAATACTTTGGGAATAGGGGCGTCAAGGTCTCGCTGGCTACTTCCTGCTGAACTGGGATGGCGAGGGGCATTGGGCCTCTCCCTCTTGCTAGTCTCAAGCCTCAGAGTCCTTATAGTGGGGTCCATCTAAGGGTGAGTGGTGTTTTACATGGTTGGCCGTAGTTTTATATCTTTGTTGAACTGGCACTGCACGTTGTAGCTTGTTGACCTGGTGGCAGAGGCTTGGCCTCGATGGTCTCAAAATTGGAGACTACTGCATCCCCGGCTCTTCTTATTCCATCCAAGACAAAGCCGCTTCCGTCAGGGCACCAGGTTTCCTCAGGATTGGTCAGAGGATCTTCTGACAATCCCTCTCGGGGTTTTGTCCAGTGGTCCAAGGTTTCTAGACAAGAGTGAAAGGGGAGAGAGCCCTCGGGTAGGTAGGAGGGTGGCTGGGTTAAAAACCTCACAAGGGGATATAGTGAGGCCTGGATTTTCCATCAGCATTACTTGATATCTGAGGACTCTTTGATCGGACATCCATAAATGGCCTTTCCCATTTAGGAGTTGTTTTACTTGGTGGCTGGTAAAAATTGTTTGCCCCCAAAGGAGAGTTTTAAAGCATCTTCTATCATGATTGCAATAGCTGCAAGATTTCGAAGGCGGGGGGCCAGCCTCGGGCAGTTGGATCAAGCCTCTTGGATAAGTAAGCTACAGGCTGGGGCTCAGACCCCAACCTTCAAGTTAACACTCCCAAGGCTACTCCCTCTCTTTCATGGACGTAAAGTTGGAATGCTTTTTCTGGGTCTGGCAACCTCAAGGCAGGTGCCTGAGTTAAGGCCTGTTTTGGTGTAGCCTCTGCCTTCTTTTGAGGAGTTCCCCACATCAGTGGGATTGAATCATCCTATCCCTTTAAGCTTTCATATAAGGGCTGGGCAGTTAGACCATAGTTGGGTACCCAGATTCTACAATATCCAGTTAGCCCCAGGAAAGCTCGCAATTGTTTTCAAGTCGTGGGGGAGGGCAACTGGAGGATTCCTTGTACCTGATCAGAGGACAGCCTCCTGGACCCCGTGTAATCTGAACTCCCAGGTAAGTGACCTTTGTCTCGTCCATCTGTGCCTTAGCACAGGAGACTTTATATCCCCCTTCTGCCAAAAAGTTTAGAACCTGAATTGCATGTTGTTGGGCATTTTTCTCATCTGGAGAGCAGACCAGTAGGTCATCTACATATTGTAATATTGTCCCATTAGGTCCCAGGTCCAGATCTAGGAGATCCCAGCTAAGGGCCTGTTCAAACAGGTGGGGGCTATCTCTGAACCCCTGAGGTAATACTGTCCAAGTTGTCTGTCGGTACTTTTCTCCTGGGGCCTCCCACTCAAAGGCAGAAAGATATTGGGATTCTTTAGCCAGTGATATGCAAAAAAATGCATCTTTGAGATCCAAGACTGTAAACCACTTGGCCCCGGGTGGGATTTCTCCCAAGATTACATAGGGATTGGGTGCTGTGGGATGGAGGGGGGCTATAGCTTCATTTATGATCCGGAGATCTTAAACCGTTCGCCAGGTTCCGTCCTTTTTCTTTTCTGAGAGGATTGGGGTGTTACATGGCAAATTGATGGGGACCAATAGCCCACAAGTAAGGAATTTGTTTATTAAAGGCTGTAGTCCCTCCCGAGCCTCTCTTCTGAGGGGATGTTGTTTCCGGTTAGGAAACTGAGTGGGATCTCGGAGGACAATGATGACCGGTTCAGCTTGGTGGGCTCATCCAGGAATCCCCTGGTCCCACACCTGGCAGTTAATTTTGTCTTCCCCTAGTTTTTGGTCCCTCTCTATTGAAGGTGTAATGGGTTCTTCCGTAGTAACCAGGAGCTGTAGAGCTCTAGGGGCTGAAAAGCTTCCCATCACAAGGGTGGTCCCCAGTTTAGTGAGTATATCTCTTCCCAATAAGGGAATAGGACACTTAGGGACCACCAGAAACTGGTGGGAAAATATTTGTCCATCCCAGCAACAAAGAAGTGCTCGGGTGGATCTTTTAGTAGTTGTTTTTCCTGTAGCACCCAGAATGGTACAGGTTTGGGAGGAGAAGGTTCCGGAGTAGGAGATCAAGACAGAGTAGGTAGCCCCTGTATCAACCAAGAAATTCTCGGACCTACCTGCCACATCCAGTTGCACCCTTGGCTCCAGCCCCGTGATGGTTATCTGTGACAGGCGGTCTGGCTGGAGCGGGCCACTTCAGTCCTCTTGCACCATCATAGGGAAGGCTTGGCGCTTGACCTTGAGGCTCTTGGGTGCCAAGGGCAGAGTGCTGCCCAATGTCCTAGTTGATGGCGTTTGTGGCAAGCCATTCTAAAAGACTTGTCACGGTTCGGACACTCTTTGGCCCAATGCCCCGCCTGTCTACAGATTAGGCATTTGCCTCGTGCCTTGTCCTTCAAGGACTTGGGGTGTGCCATAGGGCTTCCCTGGAGGGCGGCCAGCATCTGGGCATTCCTTGTCTCTTTCCTTTCCTCCCTTTCCTGGGCTTGGCCTCCCTCTCCTATTCTCTGTTATGAAAGGTATTGGTGGCTGTCTGGACCATCTCATCTAAAGAGGCAGCAGGGTCCTGCTAATGGAGCTGTTGTAACTTAATTCTGATGTCTGATGTACATTGGGACAGGAATTTGTCCTTTAAAATCACCTATCCCTCGTAAGAGTCTAAGTCCAGGTTGGTAAACTTTTGGAGGGCCTCTTTTAGCCTCTCCAGAAAGGCAGTGGGGTTCTCATTGGGCTCCTGAGTTATTGCTGAGACGTGGGCGTAGCTGATTACTTTTGTTGGGCTGCTTTCAGTCCTGCCTTCACACAGATTAGAAAATGATCCCTTTCCCAGATGTGCTCAGGGTCATTATAATTCCAGTTAGGTCGGAGGAGGGGACTGCAGTTTTCTCTACTGGGTATTTATCGCTTGACTTGTGAAGCCCTGTTGCATGCCTTCGAGCTTCCTTTAAGACCCTAGGATGCTCAGGGTCAGATAAAGTTTAACTAAATATGACCATGATGTCCTTCCACGTCAAGTCAAAGGCCAAGGTAGTATGTTGGAATGTATCTATATATTTGCCTGGGTCATCTGTATAGCTTCCCAGGTCTTGTTTGATCTGTCTTAGTTCTAAGAGGGAGAAGGGCTTATGGACCCGGGTTGGTCCGAATTCTCCAGTTTCAACTAAGGGACATTCTCGAGGTGGCTTTTGTGGAGGGGGTGCTCCTGGATATGGGGGCACATTTGGATACAAGGAAGGAGCACCAGACAACTTGGGAGCTGTGGGAGGTGAGCCTTTACGGAGGTGGGGGAGGGGGTTCCTCCTCTTGGTTGCCTGTGCCTAACACCATTTGCCTAGTAGGCTCACTTTTAGGGCGTACAACAATCCCATACTTAAGACAGAGTTCCTTCATATCTCTTAATCGGAAGAAAATTTGGACATAGGGGATCTCTGTCTATTTCCCTTGTCTTTTGCAGAATAATTCTAATTGCAGGATGGTATTGTAATTTAAAGTCCCATCCTCAGGCCAGTGTTCCTCATCCCCCAGTGGATACTGTGGTCACACAGTGGCACAAAAAAATTTTAAGCAACTCCTCCTCAGAGTTAGAAGATCAAACAGCTTCCGGTTATCAAGGATGCATCTCAAGGGCGTCTGCCGGGAAGTGGATTGATTATTTCCCATCTGAAAGACAGTCATGACAGGGAGGAAAAGGAAAAGAAAAAACTAATAGGCCTCCTTTACTTTCCATGGGTGGACTTCCTTAGGGGTGAGTCTTTCTGAAGCTCATCCTACGCAGTACTGTTGCAACCTGAGAGCCAGGCGTTCCCAGGTCAGGGTGCAGATCCCCGGGCAGGCTGAGGCGTGACAGCCTCCTGAGAATTGGGTCCCTGAGCAGGTCCCTGAGACTGGCGGATGCCCGAGCAGGTTGAGGCGTGACAGCCTTTTGAGGATCAAATCCCTATGCAGGTCAAGGCAGGTTAACCTCCTGGGACCCCCGGACTGGAGTTGGGCGTCCCCAAGACCTCCAGCGTGACCAGTGCTGAGTAGGATTAAGGGGTTGGATATTAATTATATAGTATTTCCCTCCCAAGGCCAGCTATTTTCTGATTGTCCCTCCAGAAGATTGTAGAGGCAACATTGTGGGCCCAGATGGGGCTGAGGAAAGGAGCGTGAAACAGGAGGGAAGGGGGCAGAGCACAACCTTTGAAAGAATGACATAACACAAGGGCATAACGTAAACCAATTAAAATCAGTTGGGTCCAACATGACAAGTTAAATTCAGTTCAGTTCAGTCGCTCAGTTGTGTCTGACTCTTTGCCACCCTATGAATTGCAGCATACCAGGCCTCCCTGTCCATCACCATCTCCGGAAGTTCACTCAAATTCCCGTCCATCGAGTCTGTGATGCCATCCAGCCATCTTATCCTCTGTCGTCCCCTTATCCTCCTGCACCCAATCCCTCCCAGCATCAGAGTCTTTTCCAGTGAGTGAACTCTTCGCATGAGGTGGCCAAAGTACTGGAGTTTCAGCTTTAGCATCAGTCCTTCCAAAGAACACCCAGGACCAATCTCCTTTAGGATGGACTAGTTGGATCTTCTTGCAGTCCAAGGAACTCTCAAGAGTCTTCTCCAACACCACAGTTCAAAAACATCAATTCTTCGGCGCTCAGCCTTCTTCACTGTCCAACTCTCACATCCATACATGACCACTGGAAAAACCATAGCCTTGACTAGACGGACCTTAGTTGGCAAAGTAATGTCTCTGCTTTTGAATGTGCTGTCTAGGTTGGTGATAACTTTCCTTCCAAGGAGTAAGCGTCTTTTAATTTCATGGCTGCAGTCACCATCTGCAGTGATTTTGGAGCCCAGAAAAATAAAGTCTAACACTGTTTCTACTGTTTCCCCATCTATTTCCCATGAAGTTAAATTCAAGTAAACCTTAATCCTCAATCTGTAAACCAAAAGACACACCCAGAGGTGGCAGGACAGCTCTAAGGCACTGTCAAAAGAGGGAGGGGTGGGTGGTTCCCCAGTGATTGGGATGATCCTCCCACTCGTTAGCATATGAGTTCACCCCGCCAGCAAAACCTAGCCAGGCTGCATTCCATGGCCCCAGCCCTTGTGGTAGGCAATGGCCCACACCCTGAAGAATGGCTTCTCTGAATCCTAACAAATCCACCTCTTACTTACCACTTTGTCTCTCAATGAATTTTTGCAATGAGACCGAGCCTGAGCTTCATGGGTTTTGGCCGGGCTTGAGTCCTGGGAGAGAGAGAGCTGAAGGACAGGAAGAAAAAGCAGTGGGAAAAACGTGCCAAGGGATCCCCTTCGTAGCCTGCCAGAAAGCCTGCTAAATTCCTGACCTGTGCTCACAGCTTTCATTGGCCTGATCCTTGGCACAGAGAAGAGAAAGGACAGAAGAACCCGCACCAGCTTGGGTAACAGCTACTGGGGCCCAGCAGATGGTGCCTTTGGGACATGCCAAGGAGTAGCCTCTCCAGAGTCCCTCAGTTGCACCTACTGCCTCCCGCCTGTTCGTGGGGGTTCAAGGAAACAAGAAATGAGAGATTGTAAAGGAATTAAGATTTTGGTAGGCATGTCCCTCCAGCCATAGGAGCGAGGACCTCCTACCTTAACTGGAGGTCTTCTGGAATCTGAGACTGAGACACGTGACCTTTGTGCTGGGTTTGTTTTTCACTGTCTTGGTTTCCAGCACAATGGGCCTCTTGTCAGTTCCCTTGCTCTGGGTTTTCTTCGTGTTCCGCTTCTACTGTGGGAGCTTTCACTGAGTTGGGCTCCTGCTATGCTTGGCTTACCCTTGTGGCCAGCACCGCGGTTGTTTCAGCCAGGTTAAATCCGAGTCACGGCACCATAGATGTCAGGCGAGTGTATGCTCCTCGGTTCTATCTCGTCACAACAAAGATTTGGAGTGACGAACATTAAAGCCCCCTCGGCGTGTCACAGCTCCTGGGTCTTAGACCATGTTATAGCTCTCAGGTCTTGAACGGACCATGTTATAGCTCTTAGACAAGTCAGTGTTACAGCTCTATTTTATTTAGATAATAGCAGGAAAATCCATCTTCGAGGTATGAGGGCATGTTGAGCCAAAGATGTGAAGAGAAGAGCGCCCCAGTGCGCGGGGGTGGGGGGGCCAGCGAAAGCGAGCCCTTTGGCTCCTCTTTTTATATATGTTTTCTTCCCCCTGGGCCTGCTCTATGCAAATTGGGCTTAGCCAGGAGTGCTGTTTGTTCTACCTGAAGTCCTCACTCCGGTCCTCGGACCTTCCTTTGACTTTCCTCTGTTCTATTTTCGCCAGCTTTTCCCTTCCTTGTCTTTTAGTCACTGCCATTTTGGACTCCTGTTTTCTATTCTAACTACCTAACGCCACGATGTATTAATATTTCTGAAACCAGGTATGCATCTGTGGTAATAAAATCTTCCCTAAGGTAGTTAAAATATCTTAATTTAAAATACTTTCAAACTATGGGTTAATGAACATTTGTTTCTTCTCCAAACATTGAGAAGCTGTTCCCAGTATCTGGGCCAGAGGTGAGTAGTTGCTGCCTCCTAAAGGTTCAGCACATAAAGGAGTAAATCAGTGAAGCACAGTGGCAACAGTGAAGGACTAAACGCAGCACTGGGAGTGCCTCCAGGAAGAAGTCCTAGACTCTGCCTCTAGAGGCTAAGAAAGGTTTTCTGAAAGAGGTGCCATTTAAACCGAGGGAGGGAGAAAAGTACTGCCAAGAGACTGCCAAGAATTACAAGTAGCCTAACTTCTCTAGAAGAGGGTGTGGTGTTGGTGGGTACTAGATGTGAGGATCAGAAGGGCCTTGACTATGAAGCTGAGCAGTTTGTTCTTTTATCCTGTAGACCAGCAGTTCCCAAGCACACTTCTGAGGTCTGACTCTTCGCAGCCCTTTGGACTGTAGCCTTCCAGGCTCCTCTGTCCATGGGATTCTCCAGGCAAGAATACTGGAGTGGGTTGCCAGTATTCTTGATATTGGCAACCCTGTCCAGGGAATTTTCCCAACCTAGGGATTGAACCCAGGTCTCCTACATTGGCAGGCGGGTTCTTTACCACTGAGCCACCTGGAAAGCCCCAGCAGACAGCTTTAAGAAGCTCATAAAAAAGCTATTTTAAACTCTTTTTGATAGAAAGTTTCCCAGGCTTGTTTCACAATGGAACTAGTTTTTATTTGGACACCAATTAACATCTTAAAGTTGCTTTTTAAATTTCAAAAGATTTTGAACTGGCGACTGTGAGATTTGCATTTGCTAACGATGGAGAAGGATTAGAGGCAGGGAAATGTGTTGGGTTTGGATGTGTTAAGCATGTTGCACATTAAAATATTCAGATTAGGAGCTAGAAACCAAAATTTTAAATTAAGATTGCTCCTTCATGAACTATTTCAAGAAAAGCTTGATTTGGGCTTTGTTTTTGTGTTTATCAAAACAATATTACATAGCTTTTAAAAAGTCAGACAGTTGTATAAGACTTGATAAACTATATCCCCTACCACATATCATTTCTTACAGCTCATTTTTTGACTAAAGAAAACCCAACTGTTTTTGCTGTTTCTTAGTTTGCATCATTGTATCTAAATGGCACAATAACAAGGATTTTTTAAATTTGTTTAATAAAAAGCATCTGTTGATGACTTTTCATTTAGGGAGGTAAGGATTTAGCACTTTGATAGGCACACACAGAGACATCTGTAAGCTTTCATGCACACTTTCTATCCTGTCTTCTCCCATCAGAGTTAGAGATCAGTCAGTATACCATCCTCACTGTGATTGGTTATAGTGAATGGAAATGCTTTGCCAAGCTGAGCCATGTGGTCGCTGATAATTACTGTTACTTCCTTGTGTGACTTTGCACTCACTGTACATTTTCTTTTTCAATTCACCTTTTAATCTTTATCTGTTTATTTTCTTAGTTTTTTTTTTTTTTAATGTTCTTAACACTAATTCATCAGCATCTTCTCCTTTCATGATGTCAGAGATGTCAGGCAGCTTTACCGTTCTGCCTTCTTACTACTACCTCTCCCAGATCTTTTGACATGCTTTAATCTGAACTGTTTGCTCAGCCTGCTGCACAGCTGTCTCTTTACCCCTCTATTATGTTGCATTTGAATTTCTTAGATTTGATGTAATTTTCTTTTTGATTTATGAAGTTGTGTGATGTCATCATCTTTCTTGGTTTACCCTCTCATGTAGTAACACCATCTCCAATAGATTCCTGAGAAAAAGGATTCATGAAAGTTAAACTTTTTCATAACTTTTATGAGTGAAATCTCTCTTTCTTCAAAGACTTCTCCTTGATACTTAGTCCTGCTTGGTATAAAAATCTAGATCGAAAATTACTTTCGCTCAGAACTGTAGATTTGTACCTTCATTGTTACTACATATCATTCTGAATTTTGAACCTCCTTTTGTTTTTCTTTCCATTTTGGTGGTACGTAAGTCTTTCCTTTGTTCTCAGTCCTCTGAAACGTCATGATGTTTTGTCTCAGGGCAACTTTTTTCTGTGAAAACGCATTGTCTTCAATTTTGTGACATTTTCTTATACTCGTCTTACTTCTTCTCCACTGTTTATTCTTTGTGGATTTGTCCCCCTGGTTTTTTAACCTCTTGGGCTTGCCTTTGTCTTTTTATTTTTCTCCTGTCAGCCATACTTTTATCATCTTGCAGGAGTACAGGAGTATTTCCTCAGCTTCTGTTGTATTTTCATATCTGTTATCATATATTTAATTTCCAAGAGTTGTTTTTAGATCTCTGAGTTCTTGTTTCATTGCTGTGCCTTTTGTCATTCTAAGGATTTGATTTTTTTTTTAATGTCTCCTACGTGAATTCTTTACCACTACCACCACCTGGGAAACCCTGATTTTTTTTTTATCAGCTTTTGTCCCTCTGTAGCGTCTGTGTCTCTATCTCCCTTTAATTTAGTCTGTGTCTTTCAGGTTAGTGCTTTCATCACATGTCAAAGTGATGGTTGGTTGTTTGGTTGTTTCTGCATATTTTTACCAGTAGGAAGCTGAAAAGCTGGAAAGCCTGAGGCCTCTACGTATGACTTATCAACCAGAAGCTACCCTGTAAAGTGATCTGGCTTGGCCATTTCACTTTCTTAGGGTGCCGTGAATTTTCGGTATCTGTCGGTCTCATCTCCTAGGATGGTCAGATTTTCAGGAAAGAGTTTTCAAATCTGCTGCCTACAGGGCAATCTTGATTTCTGGGAAACAAGTAGAAGAAGAAGAGTACTGTACTCAGCAGCATGTGGTACCCTTGAGTCTAAAGTTCACTGTTGGACCCGCTTTGGTCAATTAGCAGGCGGTCTCCTGCCAGGCCATGGAGTAGCAAAGTGCCCAGTTGTGTGGGCTTGGGGAGGGCTTCTGGGGCTCCAGTTGCCTTTTCTTTTAATTTTATTATTAAAATGTACCACATACAGAAAAGTTTCTCTGTCATAAGTATGCACTGAATGGATTACCCCAAATCAACAGACCTGTTCTGTGCAAGGCAAGAAATATATGTTCTGTATTCCCATATTCCTCACCCACACTCTCTTCTAATCACTGCTGTGTCTCTCCACAGAGATAACCAGTATTCTGAAGATTCCCTTTGTCTGTTTTTATACTTTGTAGTTAGGATTATCTATCACATGTTATTTTTGAGTCCATCTTCCTTTATGCATCACTGTTGTGAGATTCATCTGTGTGGTTGCATAGAGCTGTAGTTCACTCATTTTTATTAATCCACAACTTACTCATCCATCCCATTCCCCTGTTGAGAGACACTGTTATTTTAGTTTAGACCTTCTAAGTACTTCCTCAGTGTCTTCAGTAAACGTAGGAATTTCTCCTGTTTTTATTCATGCCTTCACCTCTTCATCTGATGCTGTAAGTCCTGAGCCTTACTTAGAAGAGTCCTGGGGTGCAAAAAAAGCAGCTACTCTGCTCTCCCCTACTGTTGGTTTAGGGCTCAGCTTTCTGGGTCTGTGAGTTTCTTAACTATTTAGTTATCTGCTTTCCAACCTCTTATGATGTATCTCTTTTCCCACTAACTTTTAGCCATTGAGAGTTTTTATTTTTTAATAAAAAAAAATCTTTTATGTGACTTTTGGAAGGAACTTGGGGTAGTACTTGTGTCCATTTCTCTCTTTTTTTTTTTTAACCAAAGTTGAACTTTATTGTAAATGTCTCATTTATTATTTTCAATTTCTACTGAGATGAATGTCTTTCTGGGAGACAGTGTCTTAGACTTAACTATATTACCCCCTTTTACAGTAAATATAAGTCAATAATTATTAAGTATAATAGTAAATTTTTGTTTGTAAAATATATATTATCCTTTCAAATATTTAAAAGTTGTATTTTAAACATTCAGTCTAATTCTCAGAAATTTTCTTTTAATAGGGTATCGCTGGAACTGATGTAGCTAAAGAAGCATCTGATATTATTCTCACGGATGACAATTTTACAAGCATTGTTAAAGCAGTTATGTGGGGACGAAATGTCTATGACAGCATCTCAAAATTCCTTCAGTTCCAGCTTACCGTGAATGTAGTAGCAGTGATTGTTGCTTTCACGGGCGCCTGTATTACTCAAGTAGGTTGACAATTTGTTTATTAAAATTTGCTTATTTTAGAGCACAAATGTATATAACCTGCCTTTTTTAAATATTTAAGTATTTAAATAAGTTCAAGCTTAGCATTTTAGGTTAATTAATACAGAAATGTAATTTTTAACTCCTGTACTTTAAGTTTTTAAATAGAAATGGCTTCCTGCGAATTGCTGAATCCCTGGAAAGTTGTGTATGTCTATTAAGAAACCTGTCTTTTCTAGGACTCACCACTTAAAGCTGTGCAGATGCTATGGGTAAACCTCATCATGGATACGCTTGCTTCTCTGGCTCTGGCGACCGAACCCCCCACTGAATCTCTCTTGCTTCGGAAACCTTATGGTAGAAATAAGCCTCTCATCTCACGCACAATGATGAAGAATATTTTGGGTCACGCATTCTATCAGCTTGTCGTAGTCTTTACACTCTTGTTTGCCGGTAAGAATTCAGTGCCCAGTAAATCTTCAGTTGTTTTGGTCCTGAGCTTATATTGCAGATTTTTCAAGAATGTATGTTATTTTTCTTTCTGGCTCCCCATTTATCTTTAATTTTTTCTGTCAGTGGATACTTAGTACATTTTGAGAGGCAGTGTGATAGTAGTGGGAAATAAAGGGTCCTGATTTCTTATCCTTGGCCTAACCACTAACTTAGATGTGATCTTGAACATGTCACCATAGTTCAGGGGGGCTTCAATCTCCTTCCATCTAAGATAAAAGAGTGGTACTGGAGGATCCCAGGTCCCTCACAACTCTTTCTGTGCTGCTGTTCGAGATCAAAGAAAGGTCTGACTAGGTTTTATTGCATGCTTCCTTAAAATGTTCAGTTATTTTGTATGATAATTACAAAGCAATAACTTTTCATTCTTTCAGGAGAAAAGTTTTTTGATATTGATAGCGGAAGAAATGCTCCTTTGCATGCTCCTCCATCGGAACATTATACTATTGTTTTTAACACCTTTGTACTGATGCAACTTTTCAACGAAATAAATGCACGGAAAATTCACGGTGAAAGAAATGTGTTTGAAGGAATCTTTAATAATGCCATCTTCTGCACAATTGTTTTAGGCACTTTTGTGGTACAGGTGGGTAATTGTAAAAGAGAGTTTCAAATATGATTACTGTGTGGAGATCTTAGGTAAGCAGGTGGCTTATTCAAGAAAATACTTGACCTCATTGTGTGGGCCTTCTGTGTATTGCCTTGATGACATCAAAGAAGAATTTTAAATATCACAACTCAAGTGAAAATCTGCCCCATCCTGAAGTTTTGCCTGTGAATGAGCATATTAAGCTAGGACTCCTGCGGTTGCACTGCTGGTTCTGTGGCTGCAACGCTGCTTATGGCAGGGTTTGCTCACGCTCACTCTGTTTCTGATTATCTATTCTACATTGCTTTTACGAAAACTGTTATAATGTTGATCTTATTTAAGGCCAGTCTTACAGCTAACCATTTCTTAGTCTACCTAGAGTGATCCCTTAATTGCTTCTAGCAATTAATAGCAGTTGTATTTCTACAGTTGAGTTCATTATTAAGTAATAATAGGTTTTGAAATAAGTATTTTTAAAATCCACATGATTCTAAATGACTGCATCCTGAGTTGGTTATATGCCAGTTTTATATTTTGTAATATTGTCAAAACAAGGCAGAAGAGAAGTGGAGGATGGGGTATGAACAGTGAGGTTGAGAAGGAATAGAAAGGACCAAATTTTGCCATTTTTATAAAGACCATAATAAGAGCAAACTAAGCATCACTTTACGTGTGGTAAATTCTACGTAATTATGTATTATACCTATGTTTTATATCACCTTGAATTCTGTGGTACTCTTCTATGCAAACGACTGTTAATAGCAGAATCTGGAATCAAAGCAGGTGGGTGAATGGTGCATGATCACATCAGGAGGTCAGTAAACACAGTAAGATTTAAAAAGTGAGCTTTTCAAGGATAGAATCAGACAGTGACGTTGCTAGTTTCAAAATGAAGGTCCAAGAATTTTGAAGCATTTATTCATTCTATGCCTTGGGCACTGGATTCTGAAACCCAAAATTCTCAATTATTTCTCTGCAAACCATTTCTGTTTTAGCTTTCAGTTTTTCTGTCAACTTGAGAGGAACTGTTGCTTGCTTAGTTGTTGTATAGTTTCTGGAAGTATTTTATTTAAAAGAAATCATTATTCTTGATACACTAAAATGTTAATTCCTACTTACTGTCAAAGTTAGGGGTTTTTTTTTGTTTTTAATATATGGGGATTGCAAAAACATAACTTCTTGTCTCTCTACCAAGCAAGTCTGATAACACTTAGTTGCTGGTCTAGATTGATATGCCCAGGACAACTGATGGAAGTAAGGTCATTCTTCAGTGCCTTTGTGCTACTCAAAGCATGTCTGGATCAGCTATTTTGTTTGTTCATTACAAGTCCACAATGAGATATAAGGAGCATGGGTCAGAGTGTAAGTCAGCAAATTCACTAAATAAATTTATTCTTGATTATTCCTCCAGATAATAATTGTGCAGTTTGGTGGAAAACCTTTCAGTTGTTCAGAACTTTCAATAGAACAGTGGCTATGGTCAATATTCCTAGGAATGGGAACGTTACTCTGGGGCCAGGTAAAGAAATCTCATCACTTTTTGTTCAAACCTAAAGTGATTTTTTTTTTTTTAAATTTCTAGTGTGTATACTCTTTAATCAATTCTATAACTTGATTCTAAGTAGTTTTCATTCTGGGTCAAGAAAGGACATTCAGAGATTCTTTTTAATGTAATATTTGCTCTAGTATGTCACTTGGTATTAATTACGATTATGCCTATGCAATAAAACACTAATTTCTTACATAGTCTTTTAACTTGTTTTTTAGAACAAGTTTTACAACTGTTACTAAAATGATACATTTATAACTGGTCAGAATGCTAATATCTGTATCTTTTGCTCTATGACCTACTTTGCATTTTTAGAATTAATATTTTAATAAAAATATATGCTTTAGCCATTTTATCACTCTGTTATATAATTTGATTAAAATGTAGCATTAAAAAAATCTTGAGTTTCAGTTGATATGACAAATGTTTCCATAAAACTCCTGGTGTCTGGAAAAATAGGCCACAAAATAACATTTTAGATGGTTTGGATTGAATGACTTTAACAGTGTACATATAAAATACACTGCCTCAAAAATGAGATGCCCTTCATCTTCACTATGGGTAGCTGACTTGCAGATGTATGTCATTGTTTCTTAAAAGATAAGTGATAACAGAGTGTATGTTCATTTTAAGTCTATTACCATGACTAGGAAACTGATAGAGAATCTACTAACATTTTCATAAATGCAAGTTAGCACATGTTACAGTGTGTAATTGATGTGAACTAATTTATGGTTATTTTGCAAGTCAGACTAAACATTCAGATTGTGCTTAACCTTAACTCAATCTTTATGTGCTTTTTATCTTTTTCTTTTGCTTCTAGGGTCTGAGCTTTCTCTTCTTACTCATTGTAAAGACCTTTTCTAACAGAGATCTTCTTTTAAGTAGGGTCTGTACTAGGTCCACATTTTTCTTTTAACTCTTCTAGTTACTTTATAATGTTCCCTCACAGGCAAAGCCAACCCCCCCAGGCTCCCCCCACACCTGGCTATTTTCAAGAAGAGGAAATTCAATATAGTGTACATGCCTAATAGGCATTAGCAACTGTCTTTGGTTGACATTGTCCATTGATTTTTAGGTGCCATGGTAGAAAGCACTGATTTGTTAAGTCAGGAAACCTAGGGTCTTAGTCACTCCATGAACAAGTCACTTTCTGTGTCTCTGAACCTGTTTCGTCTCTAAAATGAGGTGGTTGAACTAGAAGTTCTCGGAGCAGTTCTGATACTCACTGCATGCCTGTTTCTCCTAACTTCCTTAAGAAATGGCTGTTAACACTTACAAGTTAATACATATTGGTATTGTTCTATCTTTTATGTCTTCTGGGGTATTTGTTCCTGTTTGGTATCATTCTCAATCAGTGTTAATCCAATTTTAAATAGTTATACTTTATGAAAATAAATACATTGAATAAAATCTATTTTCAGTGCAGCCTCGAAGGTTTTCTGAACTTTAGTGCGTTTTTTCCTCATTGAATTCTTAAAGTGCTAATGAAATGTAAATTTCTTTTGCATCCTGTAAGATCGATTTTCATTTTATTTGAAATAAATACTAATATGAGTTTAAGTGTATACATATACATATATATATATATATATATATCAAAGCATGGTTGAATAATTCATGGTCTCGAATGTCTTAAATAAAATTTGCAAATGTAATCAGGTTATTTTCATTCAGGGAAACTTTTGCCCTTCAAACTTAAATCTTTTCTGTAGCTAACAGAAGAATGTTTTTTGTCCTGAGAACGAAGGCCTGTGATGGACAAGGTTTCATTGCTTCATTGGTAAAGATAGTTGGCTCTTGAGTGCAGCTTTTCATTCCTTTTCTGTATTGAAGTTGATCACTTTCATTGTATCTTGATATGGTTTGTTTCTAAGTTCTCTCCCCTGTGTTGTAGCTTATTTCAACAATTCCAACTAGCCGTTTAAAATTCCTCAAAGAAGCTGGTCATGGCACACAAAAGGAGGAGATACCCGAGGAGGAGTTAGCGGAGGATGTGGAAGAGATTGATCACGCTGAGCGGGAGTTGCGGCGTGGCCAGATCTTGTGGTTTAGAGGTCTGAACAGAATCCAGACACAGGTATGGGCCTGGTGGAGAGGTAGGAGAGACGATGGGAGCGGGAGCCAAGGGCCTTTGGAGCTGGGGAGGAGGTTTGAATGTGCTCCTTCGCTTCCTTTCTAGCCTCCCCAACCCACAGAACTTACTCTTTTGAAAAATAGTACTGGTGCTTGGAATGAGTGCAAGTTTTAACTGACCACGAAAGAATGTGTCCGTATGCCCCTCAGCTCCTTTTCTCCTAGCTTTTTTTTCCACCCCCTTCATCTCCAAATGCTCCTCTTGCCTATTTATCTGCTCTGTAAAAAGTGCCTTTTTCTTTACTTTTTATATGTTGATAGATGGAATGGTCCTTTCTCTTGTTCTCTCTCTCTCTTGCTGAGCAAGCTGTCACAATCTCTGATTCCTTGCAGATGGATGTAGTGAATGCTTTCCAGAGTGGAAGTTCCATTCAGGGGGCACTAAGGCGGCAACCCTCCATCGCCAGCCAGCATCATGATGTAACAAATATTTCTACCCCTACACATGTAGTGTTTTCCTCTTCTACCGCTTCTACTACTGTGGGGTGTGAGTGTGTGTTCCTAAGTGCATGAAATTAACATTTCCTACTTCACACACCTAACGTTTCTCATTTTCTCCTTAATGTTTAAATTCATTGTTCAGGCTTTTCATAAAGCTTTCTTTTCGTAAAGTGGATTGAGACCTCAAAGTGTTGTCGTTGTTGTCGTTTTATTTCTTAGAGGGCTAGATAACAGGTGGAAGAATTGAAACCAAAAGATCAGACATGACATCTTTGTCTCTACGCTAACTCCGATAGTTAATACGGGGAATAAAACTGTAGCTTAGAATTTGTGAAACTACTATAAATTTTTGAGTATATGCCTTTAAACATATTCCATTCTGCATGACTCCCAAAAGCATGTGATTTGAAACTGATCTAACAGAACCAAGAAATTGTGTTTTTAAAGCTGAAAATGAACTTAGTGCCTTGACTTGTATCTTGATCAGTTTAGAAAGTAAGTTGGTACCCTGAAGAAAAGTTCTGAGCATATACCCAGGTGTTTGCCTTCTTAGACTTCCCTGGTGGCTCAGACAGTAAAGCATCTGCCTCCAATGCAGGAGACCCGGGTTTGATCCCTGGGTCAGGAAGATCCTCTGGAGAAGGAAATGGCAACCCACTCCAGTACTGTTGCCTGGAAAATCCCATAGACAGAGGAGCGTGGTAGGCTACAGTCCATGGGGTCGCAAGGAGTTGGACATGACTGAGTGATTTCACTTCACTCACTTGCCTCCTTAGCCTGGACTTTGTGGGCTTGCTGTGAATTTTTTATTTATTTTGTTTTGTTTTGAGGTGGAAACCCTGTAGAAGCTTCTAAGTTCTTTGGTATTTATGTGAGGTTTTTTTTTAATTTATACAATCAATTTAAAATTGCTTCCTAGATAAGATATTCTAATGAGTTTTCCAAAGAAGTAGGGAAAATGCATTAAAATTTTTTTTTATTCAGTTTTTTTTTTTCTTTAAGTTTACTCAACTTTCCCACCACTGCCTACCTCCCACCTCTTACAGCAACCATTTGTTTTTTTAGTATCTGTGAGCTTGTTTTTGGTGGGGGGGGGCGGTTTATATGTCACATATACATGTAAGAGAAATTATATGGTGTGTGTCTTTCTCTGATTTATTTCATTTGGGATAATAATACTCTCAGGGTTCATCTGTGTTTTTGTAAATGTCCAGAATTCCCTCTTTTTTATGGTTAAATACTGTTCATGTGTGTGTCCACCATACTCTGTTTATCCACTCATTCATCAGTGAACATTTAACCTTGTTTCCATTTCATCCTAATAGATGTGAAGTAATACGTCATTGTGATTTTGACTTGCATTTCTGTGATTAGCAATATTGAGCATCTTTTCATGTACCACTTGGCCATTTGTATATATTTTCTGGGAAAATGGCTGTTCAGATCTTTTGACCATATTTTAATTGGACTGTTTGGGGGTTTTGTTATTGATTTGTATAGATTTGTAAATATATATATATATATTTTTGAATATTTGCCCCATATTATATACATAGATTTGCAAATATTTTCTCACATTTTATGAGAACAAAATATTGCCTTTTCATTTTGGTCATGGTTTTCATGATGTGTAGAAACTTTTCAGTTTGATGTAATCCCACTTGTTTATTTTTCCTTTTATGCTTTTGGTGTCAGATTTAAAAAATCGTCATCAAAACCTCTGTCAAGAAGCTTAGCATTTGTGTTTTTTCTAGGAGCTTTATGGTATCATATCTCATGTTAAAGTCGTTATAATTCTGAGTTCATTTTTGTCTGTGATGTAAGATAGTGGTCCAGTTTTATTCTTTTGCGTGTGGTTGTCCCACTTTCCTAACACCATCTATTGAAGTGACTGACTTTCCCCATTGTATATTCTTGATACCTTTGTTGTGAATTAATTGATCGCCTGTGCATAGGTTTATTTCTGGGGTCTCTGTTCTTGTCCATTGCTCTGTATGTCCATTTTTATACAAACTCATGCCAATATCATACTGTTTTAATTACTACATCTTTGTAATACAGTTGAAATCAGGGAGTGTGATGCCTCTGGCTTTGTTTTTATTTCTCAAGGTTGCTTGGCTATTCAGGGTCTTTTGTGATTCCATACAAATTTTAGGATTGTTTGTTCTATTTCTGTGAAAAATGCCATTGGAATTTTGCTAGGGATTACATTGAATCTGTATTGCTTTGGGTAGCATGCACATTTTAACACTATTAATCCTTCCAGCCTATGAATATGGAGTATCTTTTCATTTATTTGTGTCATCGTCAGTTTCTTTTATTACTGTCTTGTAATTTTCAGTATACAGGTCTTTCACTTCCTTGGTTAAATTTATTCCTAGATACTTTATTATTTTTAATGCAATTGTAAATGAGATTTGTTTTCTTAATTTCCCTTTCACATAGTTATTAGTGTAAAGAAATATAACAGATTGCTGCATTTTAGTAAACTCTCCAGAAGTCTTCTAACCTTTATCATCCTTACTCTGAATTAGCTTGTTGATTCCATGGTGGATTCTCAGTATATTGGAAGCATTAAAGATATAAACGCACCCACCCCTCATCTGTACCCTCCAACTCAGTCGTGATATTGATCTTTAGCCAGTGAGAGACTAAAGAGGAATCTTGGGAAACGTTGTTCAGTCGCTCACTTGTGTCCAACTCTTTGCAACCCTACAGACTGCAGCACACCAGGCTTCCTTGTCCTTCACCATCTTCCAGAGTTGGCTCAAGCTCACGTCCACTGGGAAACTGGGGAGAGGATAAATTAAGGGAGAAAGCAATGCTGTTTAAAGAAAAAGAAAGACTGTTCACTCAAGAGTCTACCTGTTCACTGTTTGCTTAAGTAATTTTCATTTGCTATTTTTGACGGTGTTGCACAGCAGGCAGAATAGGAACTATCCCCATTTTACGGGTCTGAATGCTGACTTAGAGTTGAAATGACGTGTCCATAGCTAATAAGCAGAGGCAGCATGATGTAGAACAAAGAACACCCAGGTGCTGAAAAGACAAACTGACCCTATAAGTTTAGACATGTTATATCTTTAGGGTGACTGACTTTAGGATGTTATATTTGTATACATGGACAGATAGCAGTCTTCCTCTTAGAAGTTACCATGGTGCCACCTGCCCGAATGACATGGAATGGGCAGCCTTGTGCCTGGCCTTATGCCTGGGACGGCTGATGTCACTTGCATCCCTCCCTCATCTGGATTCCACATGATTCCTGGCTTTCGAGGGCATGTTACCACTCATGCCTTCACCTCCTGCTCTTAGTGTTCACTTTGTTGTATTTCATAAACACTGCAAGGCCTACCACATGCCCTAGAACCTCCCAACTTTGTCGTCTAGGGAGAGAAGCAGATGAGAAGATAGGAATTTCGACATGGTAATGAAACAGTGTTATAATAGAGTCTTCATCCCTCCCTGAGAAGTTAGGGAAAATTACCTAAGGAAATTACTTTCAAGCTGACCGCTTGATAAAATTTGTTGGTTGAGGAAAGCAGATCCCAGCTGATGTAGTTTAAAACTAAAAGAGTAATGAAATGAAGGAGTTGATGAGGCTGGAATGGAAAGTAAACTTCTGTTTATATCCACAGGAGCCAAACTGAGATTTAATCCTGATATATTCCCTCCCCTCAAAACTGAAAAATTGCAAACTGATAGACAAGTTGAAAGGTTAAACCATACAAAATTCCTTTGCCTGGATTTACCACTTCTTAATGTTTTATGATATCTTGCCTGGTGGCTCAGAGGTTAAAGCATCTGCCTCCAATGCGGGAGACCCAGGTTTGATCCCTGAGTCAGGAAGATCCCCTGGAGAAGGAAATGGTAACCCACTCCAGTATTTTTGCCTGGAGAATCCCATGGATGGAGAAGCCTGATAGGCTACAGTCCACGGAGTCGCAAAGAGTCGGACACAACTGAGTGGCTTCACTTACTTACTTAGTGTTTTATAATGTCTGCTTTATCTTTATAATATTAATATATACCATTTTATCTAATACACAGTCCATATTTAGATTTCTTCAGTTGCCCCCAAAATGTCATATATTACAGCTTTTTTGATCCTGGATCCAAGAAAGGACATTCAATAGTGTATGTTATGATTCTTCTCTCTTTAACCTGGATCCATTTTCTCTACCTTTTTTTTCATAACATTGATTTTCTTTTTTAAAAATCCAGGCAGATTGTTTTATAAAGTGTCCTACATTCTGAATTTGACTGTTTCCTCTTGATTAGCTTTAAGTTAAACTTCTTTTGACAAGTTTTATCTACTAGGTGGTATAAATTCTGTTGATTTTTATTTCAGCAAAATTTTAAACAGTTGACTTTTTTCACTAGGTGTGGTATCATATTAACTGTATTTCTCTGTATAATTGTGTCCCAGGCTTTATATTTAATATGAAATCAATCACAAGCTCTGTTTTAAGTCTTACACACCCACACCTGCTGCAGACTCTTTTCTGATGCACAACTGTGCATCAGAAACCTCTGAGTTGCTGGGTACAGGTAGCCAGGGTAATGGTGTTAATTCATTTAATGGAAGGTTTAATTTTATCACTGGGTTCCTGCACTAATAGAGAATAATCTTAGGAATATCTATGTCAAACTTCTTTGACTCTTTTTTTTAACCTCTTTTTTAAATTGGAGTATAGTTAATTTACAATGTTGTATTAGTTTCAAGGGTACAGCAGAGTGATTGTTATACATCTATATCCACTCTTTTTCAAATTCTTTTCCATTATAGATTATTACGAGATACTGAATATAGTCCTCTGTGCTATGCAGTAGGTACTATCTGGCACTTGACAGAAAATATTTCCCAACCCCTATTCCAGATGATTAAGACATTAGTATTACACAGGTCTCACTTTGAGAAAATTCGAGGTACAAAGACACAACTTGGAAAAGCAACCTAGAATTTTCTTTCCTGTTGCAAAGTATCTTTTACTTTACCGTTGAAATTCTTTAATTTATAGTGCACATAGTGAAAGTATGATGACAAAGTTCGGGAAAAGTCTGTTGCAGAAGGTAAAATAGAACTGTCTCCTGTGTACCATGTTTTGGTCAGTAATATTTTTTTCTCCCATCAAAAGTTAGGATTATATTTAAGAAAATGGGTGGTTTAGCGTGGTACATGATCTTACTTTGCTAGATTTAGTGTAGTGCTTCCCTTAGTCATCACTTGAGTTTCCTAAAATTACTTTATTATTATAATAATCATTTCAGTGTACTGTTTGCTGTATGTGCCTCATGCCTCGGATTTTTTCCCCTCAATGATTTATTCTTAAAAATGTTTTCTTGACATAGGAATTGTTGAATTTTCCTTAAATAGTGTTGTACATAGTAGGTCTTAATTGCTATTAAAAGAATAGCATTTAAAGACTGGATTAAATAAACAGTAGGGGTTGAATTGTCAAAAATAGGTAATCAGTTTCTGCTTAAACTGATTTCTTTGTGGTATTAAAATAATTTTCTATCTACCTACAGTATAATGCATACAATTGTGCTTTTTCATTACTCAGAATTACTATTGTGCTGTGAGAATTTTACCTATAAAAGTTACAGAGATGAGAGCAAATATAACTAGCTCAGTGGCATGCCTTAGATCCGGTGCTTTCTTATTTAATGAGCAGGAAGTAAAACAAATTTGTTTCAGTGACCCCTAGTTAATCTAGATGTTATTTTGTGTGCCTAATATGAGAACTGTTTTTTTGAAAAGTATATTGCTTTGGAGCATTTCTAAGCTTCCCTTGTACTGTGCTGACCTTAATCTTAGGAAGTACCTTATTCTAGTAAAGTTAGTTATAAAGTTAATGTCCATATATTCTCTTCTTTTATTGACTTGAAAGAACCTGGAGTTGGGAGTCCAGAAACCTTAGCTCTTAAGACTTTCTGGCGCTAATTTGGAGTGACCTGGCAAGGCAGCCACCTGTCTTCAGTTGCTCAGTTGTATTATTTGTAAAGTGGTTGAAAAATTATCTCAAATATCCTTTCAAGCTTCGATGTTCCAGGATAACATAATAAATTTTGTCACATGGGGGTAAAAATTGAAAAACTTCAGTGGAAAGGAGTCGGATTTCAGCTGTCACAGGTGTATGTAATTGTATGTATAAATACACTTGCTGCCCTCACCTGCTTATTACTTTTTACACTCTACCTGTCCTGCAGCTTTGCTAAACTCCCAAATCTCTAACTTACACCCATAACTTTCTTCTGAACTCTGAATATTTTCACTTTGGTTGTTTAACAAATTTAACACGTTCCAAAAATTGATTCATTTTCCCCTTGATTCTTCACTACTCTCCTCTACCCAGACTGGTCAGACAAAAGAAAGACCTCAACTGCTTCTCTAGCTCCATTAGCAATACCGGCAAACAAGTCCAATAAGCAGCAACTTCAGAGTCATGTTAAGCAGCTCATCACCCACCAGATAGGCTGGCTGGTCCTCCAGTTCGTATTCTCTGTGCATACTGGCCACTGACGGTGGCGAACACGGGAGTGCAGGAATCGCTCCAAAATCCTGATTTCAGTTCCTTTGGTTAAAGTCTCAGAAGTGGGGATCTGGAAGAGTCAAACGCATATGAGTAGAGTAGAATGGGGATTACCAGGGGGAGGGGCAGTTGCAAGATGCTGTTCAAGGGGTACAGTTTCAGTTATGCAAGATGAGTGAGTTCCGGAAGTCTGATGAATAGCATGGTGACTGTAGGTAACAACACTAGTGTCTACTTGAAATTTGCTAGGAGAGTCCAGCCTCAGGTGTTGTCAACACACACAGACAATAACTATGTGGGGTAGTGAATATGTTAATTAACTGGATTGTAGTGACTCTTTCATGCTGTAGATGTGTATCAAATAGTCTTGTATGCCTTAAATATATGCAGTAAAAAAGTGGGCATACATTGTTACATTTTTACAGAATAAATTGAAATATCCCTGTGAAGAAATTTATTTTTTGAATACCGTTGTTTTATGAGGTGATTTTGGTGACTTAGGACTTTAGTCATCTTTTTTCCTGAAATGTCAACGTCAGTTATATCTGGATAACTGACGTAATAAATAATAATAATCCAATTATTTGGGGTTAAGTCTTTATGATACTGGATTAATGAGACCCCTAGTCTGTATGTTTAGTAATGTATTTGAGTTGATTACTCATTGACCTCTTTTCTTCCATATAGCAGAATTCTGAGAAGGAAAATGAATTGTTGGTCTGTGTGTTTAAGGGTGAAAATGCTTGAACACTTTTTCTTCTCCTTGGGAAATTTTTCACAGAAGAATCTCAGAAAGTTTTTTATTTTAAATCTGTTCTTTCTAGTGGAGTGTAGTACATAAAGTTATTTAAGTTTTATTATTACAGAGAAAAATACTAACACTTGATAGACAAATGGCATATACTCAAATATTTATAGCTGTTTAATGGCACTTCATAGATATTTATTTGGGTTTTGTCTTTATTTTTATTTTTTTAATTAAGGGTGTAGTGGGGTAGATGTGAGTTCATTGTGGCATTCAGCTTATATTTGCTTGGCTTTTTCATAGTCGGTGACTCCCTAATTCCTAGCATGACGAGTAGTAACCCTCTGTGCTTGACTTCGTTTAACTTATTTGAATTGTTTTTAAAAATTATATTTCTTTTATTTAAAAAATCAGCTAACGCTTGTGTATGGTTAATTTTATGTTTGTTTTCTCTTTGATTTTGTTTTCTTAGGGAAAAATATCCTATAAAATGGCTATTAAATTCTTAGCCAGTGACAATGAGATATTCTTAGTATTACTTTGAATTCTATACCCCTTAATTCTTAGAGTATGTGGTTTTGTTGTTCTGTAGTGTCCTACTAAAATATTCATTTTTTTTACAGTGTATTGCAAGTTCCACTGCATTACATGCAAATATGATTCACTCATCCCTAGCTGTTTGTGGATTCAGACTCATAAATGAACCATTTTTCAATTAAGTTAACAGCGTACTGATATGTTTCTGTGTTTTCTGATATTTACAGATTCGAGTGGTGAATGCATTTCGTAGTTCTTTATATGAAGGGTTAGAAAAACCGGAATCAAGAAGTTCAATTCACAACTTTATGACACATCCTGAGTTTAGGATAGAAGATTCAGAGCCTCATATTCCCCTTATTGATGACACTGATGCTGAAGATGACGCTCCTACAAAACGTAACTCCAGTCCTCCACCCTCTCCCAACAAAAATAACAATGCTGTTGACAGCGGGATTTACCTTACAATAGAAATGAACAAGTCTGCTACCTCTTCATCCCCAGGAAGCCCACTACATAGTTTGGAAACATCACTCTGATTGTAAGCTGAATGTTAACACACTAGCTGCATTGTAAAGAAACAAATTGAAACTGGGTCTTTTCACATATTGTGACGGACAAGATAGTATTCTTGTCTCTGGACTTCAACAGAAGACACACTTGTACGAATGTAGATTTATTTTTTTAAAAAAAAAAAGCAAAGCTTTCTGCTAGACTGAGGGTGCTTTTTGAGGGGTGGGAGTAATGAACTGACAGATAAACAGTAACTCAGCATAAGTCGACCTGTGGATCATCAGTAGAACCTAAGAATGGTCCTGAACAGTATATTAGCAAAGTTTTAGTTGATCTCAATCCTTGTTGGGAGAGAGGGAGGAGTAAAGCTGGGCAAGCAAGCAAAGAGCCCTGGATCATTGAATTGATGCTTTAATTTCTGCTGTTGGCTGTTAATAATTTGGATTATTTATGTTTATAAATGATGCAGATCTGTTTACAAGGTTTGTAGATACTTTTTTTGTTCCTGTTCATAGATGGGACGCTTCCTTATAACTGATGCAGAGATAAAATTAGTCCTTCAAATACTGCTGTATTTTCAGGAAAAAAAAAAAAGGAGGGGGGTGTTTCTATTGAAACTGTACTAAATTTTTGCCTACAATTTACCTTGTTAAATACTGTAGATAAATTGCTAATACTAATAGCCAAATAGATAACACTAATGCTTTGTTTAAAAAAAAAAAAACAACAATGAAAAAAACAAAACAAAAAAAAAAAAACATGAGCAGTGGTGTTCTAATGAAGTTATGGCATCTGTCTTAATTAGTTTCTTAAATACATTTACTACTTAATGGTTTTGAAACAACTGTTTAATTTTTAAAATTTTTGAAAACTTGCTAATAACCTTTGTTCAGAATTTAGTAGATTGTTTAATGCAGGACATCAACAACGTAATGAAAGATGCTTGAAATGCTTTTGTTATTTCAGGCAAATCAAATTAAACTATCAAACGACAAGAGAATTTTAGTCCTTTTTGTTTTTGTCTAAACATGTTAGTTCAGTGATGTCTTGGTGAACTGTGAGTGAACTGTATTGATTTTATTTTTTTCTAATAAATCCTTAGAAACCTTCATACAGCATGAGGGCTGTTGGCATTTTGAAAAAGGTTAATAAGTAGAAGCATACATGTTTTCCTTTTGTTTTTGAAACTTGTTTGTAAACATAAATAAATATGCCCTTTTATTAAATAAATACACAGCAATTTTTTTAAAAAAGAACTTTGAGCTTCTTTACTCAATTCTGCCTATGTGGTACATCGGTCTGTTCTCTTTAACTGCAATTGGAATAAATTTCAAGATGGTAACAGCCCCATGAGGTACCCTCTTTAATTCCTTGGTGGCAATCTACTAGAACCAGATTAAGAAAATCATTGCAGTTTGACGTGTTCTTCATAGAGTTTATTTAGTTTGCCTAAAATAATCTCAGAGTTTAAAAAAAATAATAACAACTGCATTGTCTCTGATACATTTGTTTTCATTCTTAAGTGGCCAAATAACAAATCAGTTAAAATGATAATGTGAAAAGATGGGAAAGGCCCTAAATATATATATTTAGATATCTTACTTAACCATATGCTAGAATGCCTGTCTCTAACCCAGTTGGATTTTTTAAGTCTTTATTTCTTTTGTCTGCCTTCTCCCCTTTGGCCTCTGTCTTTACCATTTAGGAACTGGCACTGTGTTAGGGCCCAGATTTCACCAGATACACAATCCTCAGGCTGACATAAAGTTTACAAGGACTACTACAACATCTGAAAATGCTGACCCAGCAAAGAGACGTTTAGTTGATGGTGCTTGATATTTTTGGTGGGTGGGGGAGAATCTTTTTCTCTCCATCAGTCCTTTGCAGTTATCCTCTGCAAGACTTAGAAACACACTGGCTCTGTCAGCGTTTGTAATTGTACATTACTCATCAGGTATTTAGAGTGAATCATACTGTAAAAAGAGGTAGCATGATATGCTGGAAAGCATACTAGGCTAGGAATCAAGACCTGGTTTCTAGTCTGAGTTTTGCTATTAATGTGCTGCATGACCTTGGGAAAATCATCTCCCCTACACGAGGGTGGTGGACTAGACTATCTGGAAGAACCCTTTTCAACTCTAAAAATTTATCCTATCAACTGGAGAGCCTACAAGGCATAGGGAATAGAGAAAAGGGAAGTGTTTTCAGTTTTCTTTTTTATTTTGATTATGCTTAAATATGAATGTAATTACCAAAAGATATAGAAGTGCATGTGCTTTGGAGGGTTTGTACTGAGCTTTTACAGTATTCGTTTTTCAACTCAAGGCAATGGCTTTTTACACCAACTCTAATCCATAAACGGGTCTTATGACATCCATGAAGTAGTAGCAAGACATGCTTAGTGTGTATTTCTCTCTTTGAGACACTGTAATTTCTACCAGAAATTTCCAGAGCATTATGTAAGTAGGAAAAAATGCAAGCAAGCTGTTAAAGATCTTGGATCCCATTATATAGTATGTATAGCCGAAATCAGCATCTGTAATTCAATCACTTTTTCTCTTTTATCCTCTAACCAAAAAATTGTTTAATTTTGCATCCCAAATGTTTTTAATCTTTGTATATTTTTTAAAAATCTTTTTCTCCTCATCATTGCCTTTTTTGTGGTTGTAAATAGACTTACTTGCACTTTGAAGATGAGTTACTCCTTGTCATCTTATAAATATGTGATATGGTAATTTTCATAACAGATGTCAGTTTTGAACCAAGAAATGGCAATTTGTTTATAAGAAAAAAAAAACCGGCTTCATTTCTGTGAAACTGCTCTTTGAAAATTTCTTTTTACACGTGTAAGCCAACTGAGATACCGTGATGGTGTTGATTTCTTTCAATGATGCTTACCATCTATTTTAGCCACTGAGCCTTTTATTATTTGTCTATTTGTAAAGTTTATTTGTCTTAACTCATTTAATAAATATACTGTTTATCTGTTTCTGAATGGGGACTGACTGAACTTTTTGAATATTTAAGTTAATCTGAACATCATATTTTAAAATTACTTTTTTCTACTTGAAATTTTAAAAATCTAATTAATGAGAACTCTGTAATGTACTTGAAGTGTTATGGTTCTGTTACAGTGAATCAGTGTCCTAATATGCATGATCTTGCCCCTAGAATGAATGTGGGTATGTTATCCATTCTCTCATGCCCACCATCTTCAATCTTTGTAGCTCAAGAGGTAATTTCTGCAGTCCAGGGGAAAGTAAAGTTTTAGTTTTAGAAAAGATTATGTTTTCACATTAACTGTAAGACCTGATTTTTTCATTAGCTAATCCAAACTTGTCAATAGCAATTATCTGAAGTTTATGGTAACAAAATTAATCAATTTGCCCTCTGCTGGTATTTTTATAATAAATTTTTAACATAAATTAGCAACTTTGAACTACTGAGAAAAGTTTGAATTTTTTTGGTTGCGAATACTATACTTTTCCATTAGTAAATATTATTCAGTTAATGAGTATATGAGTACCGTATTTATAATGAGAGATTTCTTCCACTTTGTCAAGTTCAATTCTGTAAGTGTACTAAATATTAGGATTGAATTTTGAATGAAATCCCTCTGTAAAATTCACTGAATAAGGAAAGTTTCTGTAAGGTTTTTGTGTATTGACATTTTTTTCTTGCCTGTGTCTTTAGAGAGCTCCTGTTACACTACAGCTGCTTGCTTTCTTTTAACCTCTGCCACTCTAGGACCCTAATGTCCAGATCCCACATTGCCTTTCACCTTTCCCAGTTAGTGTTACATTCACTTGTAGACCAAAACATTTTGTTAGTGTAATGATACTGCCTACCTAAAAGCAATCTTAGAAAGATCCTTGAAAATTTTTTTTCTGTTCAGTTCAGTCGCTCAGTCGTGTCCGACTCTTTGCGACCCCATGAGTCGCAGCACGCCAGGCCTCCCTGTCCATCACCAACACCCCGGAGTTCACTCAGATTCACATCCATCAAGTCAGTGATGCCATCTCATCCTCTGTCGTCCCTTCTCCTCCTGCCCCAATTTTTTTCTGTTAGAATAGGCATTATAAAAATACCATAAAGAATGTTCCATGCTGGAAGAGGAGTCTTGGTTCTGTTCCTGTACTTCTCAGCAGTACCTCTGCAAAAGGAAATATCCTTCTGTAATTTGTAAGGGTGGTTTTGTCTCAGACTCTCGATAATTTACTTCTCCACTTTTTGTCTTAAGAACGACTTCTTTAATGTTGTCCCTATTCTGCTTATAGATGATAATACTAAACATAGGCATGTTTAAGCTATATTCTCTGAATTCAGTGTCATTATTAAACTGGTTAACATTAATGGTTCCAAAGTAGGAAATTAAAGGAAGAAGTAGGCCTATGTGCTTATATATTATCAGTCTTTCGCCCAACTTTCTTAACCTGCACTGTATCCTAGGAAAACAAGTTTCCAAGTCAGTATTATGTGAATCTGTGTGTGGGGGTTCAATGTGGTAAGTTTCTAAGATTGTCTTAAATGAAAGTGAAGTCGCTCAGTCGCCCCTTGCGACCCCAAGGACTGTAGCCTACCAGGCTCCTCTGTCCATGGGATTTTCCAGGCAGTAGTACTGGAGTGGATTGCCATTTCCTTTTCCAGGGTATCTTCCCAACCCAGGGATCGAACCTGGGTCTCCTGCATTGTAGACAGATGCTTTACTGCCTGAGCCACCAGGGAAGTCCGAATTAAATCCAAATTACAAGGGCCACATAGCTTCCAAATTACTTTTTAGGTAATTAAATATAGACACTGATACTTTCCTTACTATTCAAAGGAATCTTGTCACATCACAGGTGAATATGTATAGAGTACCTGATCTGTCGATATGCTAAGCAGTTTATGTGGACTATGTAAGTAATAACCCTGTGTTACTTCTGCCATTTTACATAAGGAGAGACAGGCTTAGCAAGTTTAAGTAACTTGTTCTGGGTCACATGATGAGCTGGAAATGACACTAAACAGATCTTTGCAAGAGCCTAGGCTGGTAGCTATTGGCTTTACTGCAGTGCTAACATCTTGTTATCCGGAATCCAGGCCCAGTGCCTAAAAACCTTAACTTTTAACTGTTTCTTTGTTGTTCTTTTCTGATATCAAATGCATCAGAGTTGGTCTTGAAGATTCTTCACAACCTTCCTAGGTTATGAAGAGACAGGGAAAGAATCACTGATTAAGATGTATAACCCAAGCTTTCCTTATAATCAGACCTTGTGTAAGGTAAACTCAGTAGCAATTGCTTCATTTCCTAAGTGATGTATAATGAAAATTGATCACTCTGATGAGATAATAGCATTTGTCTTGAAATTTATGAAACTAAAACGATAGGGTATATTTCTTGAAGAATTATTCTGTCTTCCAGTTGTATTTTCCTTGGTGAAAATTTTTAATGTTTTAGTATTTAGCCTAAGGGAGTAACCCTATTGCACATTAGACTTCAATAATTTTTAAAATAAGCAAATTTCACCCATTATTTCATAGCTGTTTTAATATCATTTTATATTAACATTGTTTATAGTTTGTGAATAGCCATCCTCCCAGTCAAAATGAGATACTTGCTGATTTTTATAATCTTTAAGGTAACATTATCTTACTGATGATAAAATATTTTAAGATTCTTTCTTTTTTTTCCTGTAAGGCTGTTCTTGGAATCATAAAAATTTAGCATAAGGCATACCTTAATGAGTAGTTTGAGACGAATGCAAAAATTTTTAAATGTGAACTCAGAGTTGTGTTATCTGAGGTTAGAATTTCAAATGTAGAATGTTTCTGATGGATCTAGGATTCTGCTCTTTCAACCATAAGCCTACTCTCAGCTGGCTTCAAATCCTCCAAGAAGGGTAGTCTGTAAGTATCTAAAATATTTCACTGTCTCACTTACAGACTTAGAATGGCACATAGGTCTTAATCTGAAGTATGGAGGAGAGTATGACAGTGAAACCATGCCGTGTTTCCCGAGTCTGGGATTTAACTTCTTAAGAACACTACTCTAGTGTCTGTCTCCTGCTTCCTCCCTCCCAACAACTGCTCTCCTGCTCTTTATCTGCGTCTCCTCTCCAGTCATTTGGTCCAGGGAAATTCATACCATTCTAGACAGGAGAACAAATCAAGGTCCTTCCTCTTGGAGACTGTATTGTAATGGGTGGCAGGCCTATGTCAGGCGATAGGAGACGGTGCTGGGTTACACAGTGTGGCCAGGGAAGCCTCTTGAACAAGGTGACATTTGAGCAGAGATCTGAGGGAAGTGAAGGGGCCAACTTCGTGGTTGCCTGGAAGACCCTTCCAAAGAAAGGTGCCAGTAGCTGGTGCTTGGTAGCCGAGGAAAAACAAGTGTGGCTGGAGTGGAGTGAACCAGTGTGACTGTGGTAGAATATAGCCTGAGAGGTGTAATGCGAGGACTTGCGTAACCTTATAAGCCTTGAGTGTTGGCTCTTAGGCTGAGTGAGATGGGAAGCCAGTGGAGGTTTCTGAGCCAGGTAGCAGCAGGTCCAACCTTTGAGAGGCTCGTTGGCTGTTCAACAGAGCGAGAGGTTGGAAGTTAGAAAACCAGTTAGGAAGCCGTTGCCTTCTTTGGATGCTTTCCATGCCAGCTTAGCTTATTCTGTTTTTGTAGCCCCAAAGCTGTATTGTAGAAGCTTCAGGCTACTAAAAAAGTCTTGTGGACCCCTTACTTTGTTATATGTTTTACCTTTATGCTTGATCCAGATGACATAAGGCTGGCATTTTTAGTCAACTCACAGAACCTAGGTATTTTCCTCATTTGCTTTAGTCTCTCTGCATTTTCCCACATGAATTATAGTACTACGTTTTTACTGTGTTATTCAGAAACATGGTCACAAATAGAATATAGTCATTTTTCAGCTGTTCAGTCTCTAAGATTATAATTGCACCTTCTCCAAACTAGCCTTTTTTTCTTTTTCTTTTTCCTTTGTGAAAGCTCTTTACACCTGCTAACTTTATTTTTTATACCAAGCGTGACTGCTAGTCTTGATTCCTTCATCTCCCAGTCTTTTTTAGCTAGTCTCCTGGCCCCATCCTATTGAAGGCACTCCAGTAGGCTGCCTCATACCTGCTATGTCATCGACCAAGATGGCTTTGCTTCCTTGACATTTCACACCTTGGTGCGCAATCCTGAACCACCCCTAGCTTCATATCTGTTCTCAGCTTCAGAGTATGCTCACAGTCTTGCTGGTGACCACAGTTCACACTCATTTCCTGGTTTTTCTCACTGATTCTCAAACCAGACTTTAATCCCTTATTCTCTTAAGGGTCATTCTTCTTTGTATGTATTCCAAACCTTTTACGTTTTTCTCAGGGCAAGGGTTCAAGATGTGGTTTATCTCAGTTTAGAACATACCTTTCCATTTTACCTCTCACTGTCAACCAGTCCTGTATTTATTCACACATTTTTAGCAGACATCTGCCTCACCTTGTACTTCTACTGGTTTGGGGTTCCAAAGAACAAGATTTTACATCTGTTTATAGTAAACTGTTGTGTTAGTCCATTCATATCACTTTGACTCCTATTTTGATCATCTAGTTTCATCCCTGACCCTTCTAAATTTAATGCTGCCCAAGACAGTGATTAGCTTTCTTTCTACTCCTTTTTGGAAACCAGTTTCTCACCAAAATGGAAAGACATAAGACAGATCTGCCAACAACCCTTCACCTTACTTTTCGAAACCACTACCAGGTTGGTATTCAGTTCAGTTTAGTCGCTCAGTCGTGTCCGACTCTGCAGTCCCATGAATCGCAGCACGCCAGGCCTCCCTGTCCATCACCAGCTCCCAGAGTTCACTCAGACTCACGTCCATTGAGTCAGTGATGCCATCCAGCCATCTCATCCTCGGTCGTCCCCTTCTCCTCCTGCCCCCAATCCCTCCCAGCATCAGTCTATTAATGCCCTTTTAATCCAGTCATTCAACCAATTAGGGGTCACCTCATTAAGTATTCTATCATCCTACACACAGCCATCAGATCTGAAAGTAAATATCTTATTGAAATAGTCAGCTGCATTTCCTATTTTGCTATAGATACTTCATCCTTGCTTTCCAGTATTTTGTCAGTTTCTTGATTTTCACTCTTCCTGCCCTAATCTATTCCCTCTTTACCTCAAACCCATATAGTTAGGTTTCTTAACCATATGATCCACATCCCTGTCCTCTCCTCTCCCATCATCAGTCCATTGTAACACATAACCCCTGCTGCTGCTGCTAAGTCACTTCAGTCGTGTCCGACTCTGTGCGACCCCATAGACGGCAGCCCACCAGGCTCCCCGTCCCTGGGATTCTCCAGGCAAGAACGCTGGAGTGGGTTGCCATTTTCTTCTCCAATGCATGAAAATGAAAAGTGAAAGAAGTTGCTCAGTCGAGTCCAATTCTTCGTGACCCCATGGACTGCAGCCTACCAGGCTCCTCCATCTATGGGATTTTTCCAAGCAAGAGTGATGGAGTGGGTTGCCATTGCCTTCTCCAAACACTTTAAATGCCCCTTAATTGCTCCTTGATAATTCTGGCCTTACATGGTTGTCACATGCCCGCTTTCCATGCCCTGAGCACATTCTCTATCCATCTTCTCTCCCCTCTCTTATGGATTCCTCCTTGAAGCTCCATGTTCCTGGCCCCTTTTGTACTTTACACCTCTTTGTAGTGCTTGAACCACCGGACCTCAACGTCTCAGTTGTATTAGGGAGAAATAGGGAAGAGTGTTTTCTTAGAGGAAAAATCAGCTCCCCAGGAGAGGATGTTGAGGCTTAAAGATCACTGAGGTTTAGGTAGAGGTGATGTGATATCAGAAGAGCATTTCCATAGAAGTCACCCCTGGGGTCTGGTTCCAACTCTGCTTTGTGCCAGCTTATAATACTTTGAGCCCTTATTTTCCTCCACAGAATTGCAACCATTATGATTCTTCCACAGCTCTGGGTGTTCAGATGGGCTTGGAGTCATGAAAGCACTTTGACAATTATAAAGGGCAATGCAAGATGGTACTGTTGACTCAATAGCGACAGAAACAATCCTGTGAAGAGCTATTCCTGTCTCTCCCAATAAATTTGGTTTAAATAGAAAATTTCAGAGTTGAAAAGTGCCCTTAAATCTCAATTGGTTTATAAACATCCAAGGCTTTGTGAAGAGTACCCTGGAGATTCATCTTGCTAGAAGTAGTAGTGTTTGCTTCCATTTCCTTTTTTCTGTGCTTTTAGTCACTATAAACATTCTACATTTTAAAAAGAAGCAGTTTGCTTGCCTCTTGCACATCTGGAGGTGGAGATCAGATGAGTGTGCTAGAAACCCACTCAAATTTTTTTTTTTAAACTGGTATTTAGCTAAACACCACTGATGGTTTTGGAACCCAGTTTTAATGGCTTTTTAAATCCTAGTCATAACTATTTCTATAATGGGCCATGGGATAAGACCATATTTCCCAAACTTGGTTGTACAGTGGAGTCACCCAGGGAACATTAAAACATACTGGCTTCCACTCCCCAGGCGTTGTGGTAGAGGCTGTGGCCTGGGTTTCAGGAGTTTTAAAAACTTCCCAGGTAATCCTACTATGCAGCCAAAGTTTGGAAACTACTGGGGTAAACAGTGAGGCATTGAGAACTACAATGCTGAAGGACAAGAAGGTATAATGAAGTGGATAAACAGTAATCTTTTTATAAACTTGCCCTTCAAGATGTTCGGTACCAGAAGTTCTGTTTACTTGGACAAAATGCATTTTAAAAATCGGGCTCTTTAGCACTTTAAAAAATCAATGTTAGCAAGAGAAAATAAACTGTAGAGGACTATATTTAGATTTTTTTTAATTCACTGTCATTAAAAACTAACAAAATACATTTTAGTAAGAAGTTAAAACCTCTTTGTCTTATTATTTGAAAAATAGATTATGACTAATTTTAAAATCAATTGTCTTTAATGAAGGGATTTCAAATAAAATGGAAGTTTGTTTCTTAAATTCTAATCTCTTTACAGATGCAGCCTCAAAATCAAGTTACATGCCATTTTAAATTTTTTTCTAACATGCTTTTTTTGCATTGTTAAAAGTAAACAGCATATATAGCTTGACAGGAAAATGTCATTTTATGATGAATGTTAAATATTATATTAAAATATTTATCATTCATTATTTGAGTATCTTAAAGATTTGCATAAAATCACTTGATCTTGTACCTGGAAAAAATTATTAATTGATTTCTTCTATTTATAAGAATAAAAGTTAAATTACTCGGGAAAATAAAAGGTTGGCTCTGATCATTTAGCTAATCCCTAAGACAGCATTGCACCACTGTCCCTGTGCTCGACTATTTCCAGCAATATTTATTGAACCCCTATTCTGGGTCACTTGCTCTTCTATTTTACAGTATGTCATTACAACTCTGCTCCCCTTTTATAATAAGAGACTTACCTGTGCTGACACAGCTAGTTAGCCTCATCTGGGACTGAATCCAGAACTGTTCAACAGCCAAGCTCATGCCCATTACATCAGATGGTAAAGCCTCTTAAGCTTGGTTCAGTCACTCCAAGGGCTAGAATAAGGATCATATCAAACCAGTTCTTTGTGAGGTTTTCAGATACCTGAGGAGAAGGCAATGGCACCCCACTCCAGTACTCTTGCCTGGAGAATCCCATGGATGGAGGAGCCTGGTGGGCTGCAGTCCATGGGGTCGCACAGAGTCGAACATGACTGAGCGACTTCGCTTTCACTTTTCACTTTCATGCATTGGAGAAGGAAATGGCAACCCACTCCAGTGTTCTTGCCTGGAGCCTAGTGGGCTGCCGTCTATGGGGTTGCACAGAGTCGGACACGACTGAAGCGACTTAGCAGCAGCAGCAGCTGCAGATACCTGAGGCAGCTTGCAGGTCCCTCCACGTCTTCACCTTCTCTCCTCCATGCTCATCATTGCCAGTTTCTACAACTGTTCTTCACAATAGGTTGACCATATGTCTCAGGTTCCCAGGGATAGTCTTTGTATACAAACCTGCCATCCCTATGTGATTATTAAGATCTCATGTCTTTTACTTTCAAAAGTGTTCTAGATGGAATGATAAAAATTATGTTTTAAGTTGTAACATCATCTTGGTCCCTTTTGTCTAATATGTCTATATCCTTCTGTGTCTACAGTCAGACAGCTATTATTTTGAAACTGTGGAGTTTGAAATTCTACTGCTTTGACAAGTGGAAAATTGAGAAAATATGTGGAACCTTTTTTTTTTTTTTTTGTCATTGGCATAGATGACGGACTCCAAAGTACATCCTGTTGGTAGGGGTAACTTGCAAAAGTTCAGCACATAAATCTCAATAAATCTTCTAAAGTTTCTATCTGAGAAGACCACTGTAATCTACTGTGCAGTTCTCCACACTGAGCTATCTGGAGGACAGCTGCTTTCCACCCAAGAGACCAAGTAGAGATATAATTTGGGATCTGACCTCTGATTCAGAGGCAAATGCTTAAATGTCTTAAATTTTTTTGAAGCTGATCGGAGGACTTCCTTAAAATTCATAGAAGCCCTGTACCATGTGTGTGGGGGGTGGGGTAGGGATAGGGCAGGTGGTATGTATCTATGCTCACCAAAGATACAATTACAAATGAGACATTTCTTCGAGGACAGCATATAATCAAATGACTGATGTATAGGCCATCAATTAATAATTTCAAGTGAATGAAGTCAGGATTTTGCAAAAAGACTTCCCTACTTGATTTTACTAGCAACTCAAGTGTTCAGTAGCAAAGGCTTTTTAATGTATATTATACCACATCTTCATGATAGAATAATAAGGAATCATTAAAAGTCTGAAAAAGGAAGTTAATGTCATGTATACTTTTATAGCTGTCTGTTTTCATTATGCATTATACTATAAATAATTACATGTCAATACTTTACACTCGGGTCCTTTAAAAATAAGTTACACGACTTAGGACATGTTATTTGGTCTCTGTGAGCCTTATTTCATCCCAAAATGTTAGGGTAATAGTATATCTACCCACCTCTCAGGATTATGGTAATCGTGAAAGGAGATTAAATGTCAGAGAGTCCTAGCACAGAGCATAGCATGTAAAAAAAACCTCAGTAAATACTCTGGGTCATGACAGTATGAGCTTTCATTAAAGGAGTATTATTAGCAAATTATTTACTGTGTGCTGATCCCAGTACCATGAGGGAGACAAAATAGATCTGATATTGTAAGCTTAGTAGTCTGGGAGCCATATTTGATCCATTAGTGTGTTTCATTTGGCCAGAACGGTAATGGTCCGAAAAGGTTGTTTTTGTTTTTCCAATGTCCTTAATTGATTGCCTGCATTGACAATTAGATTTCACTAAATGATTAGTATCTAGCAAAACTAGACCCTGATCCCCATGTGGTGATGCCATCTTGCTTTTATCTACCCTCGCTGGTTTGCCGCAATCTCTATCATTCCCCAGGGCCACACCACGGTCACTTATCAGTACTGGTGGCCCTTTATTACTGTTTCAGAGTAAAACTAAGAGCAAAGTGAAATATGTTTATTGCTATCAAGTGTAGAATAAGGTAAGATTGATAAGGATTCACTCTCAAGAAAAATTCTTCTCACTCAGGTCTTTTTCACTCAAAATGTGTTACCTACCTGACCCCATAGGTGTTTGTATGTAACCTGTAGCCTCTCATAAAATTCTAGAGCTGTAACAAACCAGCACTTTAGACCAGGTAATCCTCTTTTCTTCATTGTTTGCGTGAGTTAAGACCCCTCAGAGACAGTGACATGCCCAAGATTTTAGTTAGAAACAAATTTGAGGCTGAATCACATGTAGAGTTTTGTCTATTTTTCAGACTCCTAAAAATGTTATCATTTTTGTCTTAATTTTTAAATAATGGAAATTAGTGTCAATTCTCTTCAGAGTAAACGAACTCTCTAATACCTCTTCCCTCCACAAAATACATATGTAATTCATGGCTTTTTAAATGCATATTTTTAGCATTTTTCCAATAATGTCAAGAAGCTTTTTAGTTCAAGAAGCTTTAGTTTTGTTGCAATGCTCATAGTGAATTTTAAAAGACCATTTGAAAAGTGCTGTACTTTGCATTGATGGTTTTCATTTTTTTCAAGAATGGAGAACCTGGACAGAATTTGTCCCTGAAGGCCATGCAACCTTGAAACCTGCATGTGGAGGTATTTTTGGTGTTGTCGGTTGCAGACGTGGCTCTTGACTACCTGTGAAACCAGAAGCCCCATGAATAATAGATTCATGTATGTGTCTGTAATTACTTTTAACTATTGATTTCAAGCTTTTCCAAAACATTACTGAATACAAATAACAAACAGCTGAATTAAACCATTTTTCAGTACTTTTATGTTCTTTTTCTTGCCCTCTCCAGTTTCTGGAAAGGGAAACAGCCCAAAGGAGTTGGAAAGCAGATGACATGGATAATTCACAAATGACTCTCCTAAGTGAGATATAATTCAGTTCAGTCTCTCAGTCGTGTCCGACTCTGCGACCCCATGAATTGCAGCATTCCAGGCCTCCCTGTCCATCACCAACTCCCAGGGTTCACTCAAACTCATGTCCATTGAGTCGGTGATGCCGAGAGATATAATTAGGATGTATAAAAACAAAAAGTTCTTTTGAGATTTATGGTGTGGTTAATTGAGTCAATTTAAAGATAGAACAAAGCAACATGGCTAGTAATTCCATTAAGAAAACAGCATTTTATATTTTCCCTTGGGAACATTACCTTTTATCGTTGGATTTAAAACAATTTTATATAGGAGATTTTGGATTATATTCATTATGAAACAATCCTAAGCATAAATAATTTTGTTTTTTATTTCAAAGATTATTAGTATTATTTAGATTATAAGAATAATCTATACTCATTATTAAATAAGGAAAGTATCTGATGACAAGAAAAACTACCCTTAACCCCATCACACAGACTTAAAATATGAATGTATATTTATTTAGAAGCTTTTGTTCGGTGAGTTAATGTCTTCAGAACTGTCCACAACTGGAGTTTTAAAAAAAAAAACTTAGATGGATTTTAGGAATAGTCTAATGCAATCCCATGATAACTGTTGGAAGGAACAAGGGACACCCTGAAAAAAAAAGTCCACATCTGTGAAGGTTGAAGTCATGGCCTATCGATCCTTAGTGAGCAGACCAGCAGAGGGGATGAAGGCCAAGGACCTTGGCTCACAGTAAGTGCTGTTCCTGAGAAAGAAAACATGAAACAGAAGAGCTGTGTGGTCAGGGGCCTGGCGACTACACAGTAAAGGCCACCTTCCAAGAGGACTGTGGGATGAAACAGCCTTGTTACCATGAACCCAGCCACTCTCCTATGGAACCATCACAAACTGAGGCAAGGACATACGCAGAGAAGCCGTTTCTCCGTCAGTCAGAGGAGACGGGGGTAGATTTTCAAGAAGTTCAAATAGCATAGTCCCAAGGGCCAAGTTGGGAAGACCCAATGGGAGAGCAGACCAGAGCAGAAATAAGCAGTTTGGTTAGGCTAATCACTCAAACTGATGCTTTAAATTCTGGTTCAGAAACCTCATTGGGTATCCATCTCATGAAGGGACTGTCCTTGGCAGAAAATGTACCAGATGAAAAAGACACAGTCCTCAGTATCTGAGACTGACACGGGAACAATTATGATAATGTGATAAATGCAATAATGATGTCAAACAATATATGTTGGGGTTAGCTCCAACAAAGATGGGAATCCAGGGGTGAAGAATGCTTATCAGAGAAGTCCTCAGGGCACGAAATCGAGAGAGAGATGGGGCTCTGCCGGCCCAGAGAGACAGACAGAGGCAGTGCAGAGAGAAAGCAGCTGATGCAGCATGCAGAGAAGATGGAGGTGTTTTTGCCGTGATCATCTGCAAGTTTGTCAGGTAAGCAATTGTTCTGAATCCACTACCCTTTAAGGTTAATTGAATGATGAATGTTTAAAATACAGTAAAAATCTCTGTAGAACAGGCTAATGGGAAAGGCTTATCTTGATCAGCTAGATTCTTGAAGATGTGGGCTTGTATTAAACATACCAAGGCGTTCAGACAAGAATGACTGTTGGATAATAAGAATTTTAGAAACTGACAATGAAAAGCTTATAAATGTGTGCTTTTAACATGTGCTGTTCCTGTTCCCTTACGATCTTGATTATACCAAGAATTTGCTAAACTCACCTTCTTTCACTTGCATCTAAAGCAGAATAAATCCTGAATCAGAATAATAAATATTTACTGTACTATTTTGTGTTTTTTAAAAAACTTTTTTTTTTTTTTGGTTACTAAAAGAACAGTCTACCCTTTAATGAATGGTTTACCTAGTAAATATTTTCTCATGGTTTAATTTGGTGACAGAATGAACAAGAAGGCCTAAAGATAAATATCTTTAAAATCATACCTTCATTGCCAACTATATAACTTCATGTCAAGGTCTAACATAATTAGAAAAAATAAATTCTCTGTGTTATGCCAACATAACCAAGTCCATGACATTTGAATCATCACAAAGCTAAAATTGTTTCTTGATTTCTTTTATAGAAGACTTTTTAAAGTATACAGTATATGTTACTGTGTACTCAGTTTTATGGAATGTGGAGGCAGCATCTGATTTAATATTTTCTATTTGGGCTGTTTACTTTGTAGTCAAACATTCTTCAAAAACATTTGTATCTCCCCCAACATTTTCCATCCAAGGCTGTCAGTTCCTGTTTAGAAAGGTTAATGGAGATCTGGAGTCTCCAGGCCTCTGATACAGAAGCAGCTCTTGCTGGCCTTTGAATCTGCTGCCAGGTCTGATTCTACATGTAAATATTTGCCTGAGTGGGTTACATTTTCTTTTTCCACACAAATAGGGGGAGCGAAGTTACCATAATGAAACTTATGAAAAAAACCTAACTTTGATTTCTGCATAACTTCTTTTGGCTAAATTCTTAGCTGTTGTCAAATTTGCAGACGCCTTCATTACTGCTCCTCATTAAACTTTCAGCCTCCTTGGGAACTGCTGAGTGGACCAGCAGATAATGCAACTTATTTGCGGGAGGCCAGCCTGTTTTAATTAACTTGCCTGAATGTCACAGAGAAGGTTGGGTTGAGTGGGCCCCTCGCCATGACGCTTAACTCTTGAAAAGTGATCATCTTAGGAGAGCCAGCTTGGAGCGACTTACTTTGGGATGCTGACGTGTTTCTTTTTTTTTTACCTCTTCAGAAAGCAGAGCCTGCTTTGGAATGTGGTGGAAATAACCCACCACAGAAGAAATCATCAGTGGGCCAAAGAACTTGCTGCTAATGTTGGCTTTTTGCCATGGCCTCCTGACTGTGGAAGGAAGAAACTTCGTCTTTTTCCACCACTTCTCTTGCTCTTTCCAGCCGGAGTTCACCCACCCAATTCAGACCCAAGGAAGGGAGCTGACCAAGCCAGCCCCTAGACTCACTAGAATATAACGTAAGCCACAAGAGTGGTTTTAAATTTTCTAGTAGCCACACTATTTTATTTTATTTAAAAAATAAAAATAAACGGATGAAATTAATAACTTTAACAGTATATTTTTTGGACTTCCCTGGTGGTAACACTGGATGAGAATCTGCCTGACAGTGCAGGGGACAAGGATTCTATCCCTGGTCCAGGAAGATCCCACATGCCATGGAGCAACTAAGTCTGTGTGTTACAACTACTGAATCCATCCTTTAGAGCCCATGAGCCACAAATACCGAAGCCCCCACACCTAGAGCTGTGCTCCGCAATAAGAGAAGCCACTGCAATGAGACCCCCTCGTGCTGCAATGAAGTGTAGCCCCTACTCGCCACAACTAGAGAAAGCCCATGCAAAACAACAAAGACCCAGAGCTGCCAAAAATAAAAATAAATGCATTTTTCAAAAATAGTATATTTTAACCTAACATAGCTAAGATACCATTTCAATGTGCAATCATTAGAAAATTTATTAAAAAGATATTTTACTTTTTTCACTAAGTCTTCAAAATCTGTTGTTTATTTTATGCTCAGAGCTTATTTCAATTCAGACATTAAGTTTCCATTGGAAAAAGATGTTCAGCTATTTAGATTTCATTAATAACTGAAAAGATAGATTCACAAGTTGTTCTGAACATACTAAAAAATGTTTTCAGATAACTGAACCAAGCGTCAGTTTTAAAAAATTAATTGAAATTAAAGTATTCCATTTCTTTGGTGCACTAGCCCACATTTCAAGGGCTCAATAGCACATGTAACTGATGACTTCCGTACTGACAGCACAGAACTATAGCCTTGCTACTGAAAGTGTGGCCCACACACTAGCATCATCTGGGATTTTCTTGGAAATGCAGAATCTCGGGCCTCACCCCAGACTTACTGAATCAGAATTTACGGTTAGCAAGATTCTCCAGTGATTCATATGTAGAATATAGTTCAGGAAGCACTGATGTATTTAAGACACCCAGAAAACTGGTATTATTGCATCTATTTTATAGAGGTATATTACGGCTCTTTTTATACCCTTTATACTGTTCATGGGGTTCTCGCAGTAAGAATACTGGAGTGGGTTGTTGTTCCCTCCTCTAGTGGACCACGTTTGGTCAGAACTCTTCATTACAACCCATCTGTCTTGGGTGGCCCTGCACAGTGTGGCTCATAGCTTCATTGAGTTATGCAAGCCCCTTGGCCACAACAAGGCAGTGATCCATGAAGAACCAGGGAGGCCTGATGTGCTGCAGTCCATGGGGTCGCGAAGAGTCAATGACTGAGCGACTGAACAACAACATATTGAGTCTCCGAGAGGTTGCATAATGTGTCTAAAGTCACAGAGCTCATAAGTGTAGGGGCTAAAATTCAGACTCAAAGCTGGCCCATGTTTAAGCCCACACTCTTTCTAACATTTATCACTCAGTGCATGAAACATGTTACTAATGGCAAGAAAGGTAATTTTAAATGGTGCCCAGGAAGCATTCTGAAAAGCACTGAATACAAAGTTTGATGGTTTGACCCTTTTCTGTCCTCTTTTAAGATTTCTAATATATTCAAAGATAAAACCTCTGATTGATGACAGTTTGTTTTCAATACCTAACATTTGCTGTAAGTGGGCCACAGCCTCAGAGCTTTCAGTAAAGGAGGTAGCTAGGTCGCCATAGCTTTGTTCCCTTCCGTTGTATTTATTCTTACTGCTACCATCTATTTATGATGAATGATGCTGACTTTCCATTTACAGCAGTGATGCAGAGGCACTTAAATACACTTATTTAAGTAAGAAACTGTGAATGTAGCGTGAACGTAGATGGGGCACGGCTCTGGCCGCCTGGAGAAGGAGACAGGAGAATGATGAGGTGTGGGACACCCTGGATGAAGATGCTTCCCCGGGAGGCATGCCAGCAGTGGCTGCAGCCCTAGAGAAGACTGGGAAGCACAGGAATGTTGTGTGTTGTTGTGCGTGCCCTGTCAAATCACTCAACAAGAGTAAACTCTTCTTTGCGCCTGTGATGGATGTAATTCAGTTGATTGGTTGAAACTCAGCATTTCTTACCTCCCAGCTGGAGGTCCTCCTCTTGACCTCCTCAACAAAACCTCCTCCTCTTGACCTCCTCAACAAAACCTCCTCCTCTTGACCTCTTCAACCCAACAGCAAAGCTGTGGGCACCTCTGGTTGAATGCTTTTGTTCCTGGATTTGCATAGAGTGGTGCCATAAGGAAGCAAAGGCAGTAGCTGCACTGATGGTCCATGGTGGCAGTGATTTCCATGGCAGGACCCAGCAGAGGCAGCAGGGATGTCTGGACTGGGCTCTGACCTGATTCAGGGGCTCAGACTCCCTTAGTAACATCCCCGTTTTCTATGCAGATTGCTCTCCTGGTTTCCTACAGTATCCACGGGCTATGCAGCATCATTCCAAAACAGCCTCTTCCCTTTATGGTAACCAGACTTGGTTTCTGTCTTTTACAAATAAAAACTCTATTAGAATGATATTATTTGATTGTCCATCAAACCCACTAGACAACCAAATCCCTTAAGAGTATAGTCTTTATTTGGTTGTTCACATGGCATAATTCCCCGGTTTCAAACAAAGTTGATGTTTCCCTGGTAAATCAGATGGTAAAGAATCTGCCTGCAATGCAGGAGACCCAGGTTTACCTAGGTTGGGAAGATTTCCTCGAGTAAGGGAATGCCTGGAGAATCCCATGGACCGAGGACCTTGGCGGGCTGCAGTCCATGGGGTTGCAAAGAGTCAGACATGACTGAGTAACTAAGCATGCAATAGTTATTTGATGAACGAATGAGTGTTAAACATATAGGAGATGCCAATAATCAGTGTTGAAAAGTCATGCTTTTACTATCTCAAAACACATTAAGTGCATCCTATGACTTAAGAAAATCTATCTATGAAAATTAAACTTCAAAGATAAATTAATATCTAAATTGAAAGAACTCTTTACTTACAAAATGATTTACCTAAGATTCCTTCTCTGGTTTTTTAAGTGTTGTTTTGTTTTCTACCTATAAACTATTAGAGGAGCTTAGAGAATAAAGGAAAAGTTTAAATTTTGTGCAGTGAATATGCAATGATTTCAAAATTAAAGGAAATCAACTATTTTGAAAAATAACTTTTTTGTGGACTATGTACTTTATTTTTCCAATTTTTATTTTATTTTGCTTTACAATACTATACTGGTTTCACCATACATTGACATAAATCTGCCATGGGTGTACATGAGTTCCCAAACATGAACCCCCTTCCCACCTCCCACCTCCTATCATCTCTCTGGATCTTCCCCGTGCACCAGCCCCAAGCATCCTGTATCCTGTATCAAACATAGACTGGTGATTTATTTCTTACATGATACTATACATGTTTCAATGCCATTCTCCCAAATCATCCCACCCTCTCCCTCTCCCTCAGAGTCCAAAAGTCCATTCTATATACTTGTGTCTCTTTTGCTGTCTTGCATACAGGGTTATCATTACCATCTTTCTAAATTCCATATATATGTGTTAGTATACTGTATTGGTGTTTTTCTTTCTGGCTTACTTCACTCTGTATAATAGGCTCCAGTTTCATCCACCTCATTAGAACGGATTCAAATGTATTCTTTTTAATGGCTGAGTAATACTCCATTGTGTATATGTACCACAGCTTTCTTATCCATTCATCTGCTGATGGAAATCTAGGTTGCTTCCATGTCCTGGCTATTACAAACAGTGCTGCGATGAACATTGGGGTACACGTGTCTCTTTCAATTCTGGTTTCCTCGGTGTGTATCCCCAGCAGTGGGATTGCTGGGTCATAAGGCAGTTCTATTTCCAGTTTTTTAAGGAATCTCCACACTGTTCTCCATAGTGGCTGTACTAGTTTGCATTCCCACCAACAGTGTAAGAGGGTCCCCTTTTATTCACACCCTCTCCAGCATTTATTGCTTGTAGACTTTTAGATCGCAGCCATTCTGACTGGTATGAAATGATACCTCATTATGGTTTTGATTTGCATTTCTCTGATAATAAGTGATGTTGAGCATCTTTTCATGTGTTTGTTAGCTATCTGTATGTCTTCTTTGGAGAAATGTCTATTTAGTTCTTTGGCCCATTTTTTGATTGGGTCGCTTATGTTTCTGGAATTGAGCTGCATAAGTTGCTTGTATATTTTTGAGATTAGTTGTTTGTCAGTTGCTTCATTTGCTATTATTTTCTCCCATTCTGAATGCTGTCTTTTCACCTTGCTTATAGTTTCCTTTGTTGTGCAGAAGCTTTTAATTTTAATTAGATCCCATTTATTTATTTTTGCTTTTACTTCCAGTATTCTGGGAGGTGGATCATAGAGGATCCTGCTGTGATTTATGTCAGAGAGTGTTTTGCCTATGTTCTCCTCTAGGAGTTTTATAGTTTCTGGTCTTACATTTAGATCTTTAATCCATTTTGAGTTTATTTTTGTGTATGGTGTTAGAAAGTGATCTAGTTTCATTATTTTACAAGTGGTTGACCAGTTTTCCCAGCACCAGTTGTTAAAGAGATTGTCTTTCATTCATCATATATTTTTGCCTCCTTTGTCAAAGATAAGGTGTCCATAGGTGTGTGGATTTATCTCTGGGCTTTCTATTTTGTTCCATTGATCTATATTTCTGTCTCTGTGCCAGTACCATACTGTCTTGATGACTGTGGCTTTGTAGTAGAGCTTGAAGTCAGGCAGGTTGATTCCCCTCCAGTTCCATTCTTCTTTCTCAAGATTGCTTTGGCTATTCGAGGTTTTTTGTATTTCCATACAAATCTTGAAATTATTTGTTCTAGTTCTGTGAAAAATACCACTGGTAGCTTGATAGGGATTGCATTGAATCTGTAGATTGCTTTGGGTAGTATACTCATTTTCACTATATTGATTCTTCCAATCCATGAACATGGTATATTTCTCCATCTGTTAGTGTCCTCTTTGATTTCTTTCATCAGTGTTTTACAGTTTTCTATATATAGGTCTTCAGTTTCTTTAGGTAGATATATTCCTAAGTATTTTAGTCTTTTCGTTGCAGTGGTGAATGGAATTGTTTCCTTAATTTCTTTTTCTGCTTTCTCATTATTAGTGTATAGGAATGCAAGGGACTTCTGTGTGTTGATTTTATATCCCGCAACTTTACTATATTCATTGATTAGCTCTAGTAATTTTCTGGTGGAGTCTTTAGGGTTTTCTATGTAGAGGATCATGTCATCTGCAAACAGTGAGAGTTTTACTTCTTCTTTTCCAATTTGGATTCCTTTTATTTCTTTTTCTGCTCTGATTGCTATGTTGAATAGTAGCAGTGAAAGTGGACACCCTTGTCTTGTTCCTGACTTTAGGGGATATGCTTTCAATTTGAAAAATAATATTTTTAGAACGGATGGCAACCTGACATGGCTCTACCATGAAGATCACACATGTCTGAAATAGAAACCTCAATCACAGAATTTTCAGAGAAGAGTATGTGGCATGCTAAATTGCAAAGCTGTGCATACAGTTTACCAACATCATTAAGCTTCACCACAACCAAGGAGTTACCTAATTTGTGGCCTTGTTCCAGATGAAGAAACTGAGATGCAGCAAAGAAACTAATTTGCCTAACAAGCTCAAAGAGCTAATGAAAATCACACAGCTAAGGAGCTAGGATTGAAACTTCAGCCTCACTCCAGGTTAAAGTTTTAAGCATCATGCTATTCTTGTCACCTAAGAGATCTGTGGCACGTATTTGTAATAAAGACCCTTGACTCCATTGTTAATGTGTGACAGCTGGTAGCTTTTCGATCCCCCTTCTTTTTCTGCTGCACAGCTGGGAAAGTGGTTATGGAAGCTGGGACTTTCCCTCTCTTGGTGCCAGTGAAGAAGCTCACTTAAGTTCAACCTTACCTCCTAACCACATGCACACACACACACACAAGCCATTCACCCCTTCCTTCTCTCCAAGCATCTTCAGCCCTGTACGCCTGCATCCTCATCTTCTATGACCCTGCTCATCATCCCCTTCTCTAACCAGGTGTGGTCTCATTGTAAGACCTCTGCACTCATTGTTTCTTCTGTCTGGACACTCTTCCCACAGATAGCCACATAGCTGACTTCCTCACCTCCTGTGAGTCTTTGATGTCATTGCCACCTGTGACAGCTTGAATCTTCCAAATATGGCTGAGAAAATATCTCATCCTGAGACTCTTCTAACAATATCCCCTTTTCACTCTCTTGCTAACATACGGCCCTGATGCCCCTTTCCCTTTGAACCTGGATGAAACTTTGTGCCTCACTCAGTCAGTGGACAGAGAATCTGTGACATGAGGCTAGGTCACAAAAAGCAATGCAATACGATTCTCCAGGGAAAGAAACCAAGGTTCCTTTTAGAAATTAGAGCATAGGATAGGGAAAATCCAAGTGATACTGCAAATGTCTTATAGTACCAGGAAGTGCTTTAAAAAAATTAAAGAATGAAGGCATGTCAAAGGAACACAAGGGTGAACTAAAGGACCCCCCAATGCCCAAAGCTGGAATTATTTGAGCAATAAAGGAATGTATTATTGTAGTAATTTTAAAAGATATATTCATTTATTTATTTGGCTGCACTGGATCTTAGTGGTGGCACATGGGATCTCCAACCTTTGTTGAGGCATGTGGGATCTTTAGTTGTGGCATATGCACTCTTTTTTTTAAATATAAATTTATTTATTTTAATTGTAGGTTAATTACTTTACAATATTGTATTGGTTTTGCCATACATCAACATGAGTCCACCACAGGTATACACATGTTCCCCATCCTGAACCCCCTTTCCTCTCCCCTCCCCGTACCATCCCTCTGGGTCGTCCCAGTGCACCAGCCCCAAGCATCCAGTATCATGCAGGCATATGCACTCTTAACTGTGGCTTGTGGGGTCTTATTCCCTGACCAGGGATCAAACTTGGGCACCCTGCATTGGGAGCATGGGATGTTAGTCACTGGACCTGCGGGGAAGTCTTGTAGTAGTATAATCCAAAGTATAAAATAAATATATGTGAGTCCACACTGATATAAGTAAGTGAGGAAGGAAAGAGATATTTCAAAGAAAAGAATTCCAAATGATCCTTGCAGATGCTACCTTACCAGGATGTGGACTTTAGCCTCACCCTCCCTTTTGAGATTGGGATAGACTTAGTGACTTGCTTCCTAAGAATAGCATATGGGGGAAAATAAAAACTTTGCTCTGGTAAAACATGGCAAATATCACCAGTGATATCACATGGATATTGTATACCTACACATGGGAAAGGCCCTTCCCCTTTGTGGTATTTTTTCCAAAAATCCATCCCCTCAGTCTAGTCATGAGAAAAACATCAGATGAATCCAATTTGAGGGGTGTTCTACAAAGTAACTGACTAGTACCCCTCAAAACTATCATAGACCCAAGCAGACTAAGGAGACATGAAAGTAAATGCAAAGTGGAATCCCAGATTGGATCCTGGAGCAAAAAAAAAAGAAAAAAAAAATTAAGGACATTATTGAAAAAAATTAGTGAAATCCTGATAAAGTCTAGAGTTTAATGAATAGTTATGAGCCAATGTTAGTTTCTTAATTTTAACATGGTAACATTAGGGGAAAGTGAACCTGGGTGAGGCATGTATAGAAACTCTTTTCTTTGTTTGCAACTTTTCTATAAATCTAACGTTATTCCAAGATAAAGTTTGTTTGAAAATAAGGAGGTGATATAGGTTCATCCAGGCTTCCCTGGTGGCTCAGATGGTAAAGAATCTGCCTGCAATTGCAGGAGACCCAGGTTCAATGCCTGGGTAGGGAATATCCCCTGGAGAAGGGAATGGCTACCCACTCCAGTATTCTGGCCTGGGAAATCCCATGGACAGAGGAGCCTGACAGGGCTACAGTCCATGGGGTTGCAAAGAGTCGGACATGACTGAGCAACTAACACTTTAACACTGTAGCTTCATCCAGACCTCCCCTCTTTCCGCCACCTCTCCCCTCACACACCCCACTTATTCTTTATTCCAGATGTCAAGGGGTGAGAACGTCCAGTGTACCTGGGGGCACCTGATACATACATTCCAGCTGACAGTCCCAGGGATAGTTTTGAATGACAGCCAACATCATGCACCAGACACATGTGTGAGGAAGCCTCTAAGAGGATCCCAGCCCCAGCTACCGCTTGACTGCACCCATGGGAGAGGCTGTGCGTGAGGACGCTTCGCTTCACTGCCTCAACCCTCAGAGCCGTGAGAGACAATGGTCATGAGAAACTGTTACTGTTCGTGCCACCAAGTTTGGGGTGGTTTATCGCACAGATGACAACATTCTCTTTCCCAGGTTAATTGTGTCCTGCTCTTTCTCATACTCCATCTAGTAGGGGAGGCAGACTCTGAAAATTGACCTACATGTGCATTTCCAGGGGGAGAGGGGACAGCTGACTTCTGCTGCTGCTGCAAGCCTTCAGATCATGCCAAAGGTGGTTATACCAGACCACCTTGGCTTGGGAAAATAATGAGTGGTTGAGCATCTATTAATCAAGTAGTAATCTGATTCCCGTTCTTCTATTTTTGTGTATACAGGATCTTGAAGAATGAGCTCCAGGACAGAGTGTGTGGAGCAGGTAGGGTGGTTGTATAATACACTAAAACTTCTCAGCCTTCAGAAGCATAGAGGGGAAAATATCTCCCTGAAGGCTCAGTATCAAGAATTGCTCTGTGTTTCAGAAGAACTGATGTGCTTTTGCCTTTTGGACACCAAGAACCATGTGGAGTGATCTTTCATTGACTGGGACAAATTTCTGAGCTGAACTGGCAGGCCACTGCTGGCAGGAGGACAGGGCCAGCTGTCCCATCTATACCCCTGACTTCTGGATTCATTGCTATTTCCTATTGCATAATTCCCACTTATCCTATGTGTTGTCTTATGAGTTTTATATTCCTTCTGGAAAGAAGGTATAAATAAAATAAATACACAAATACTTAATAATGTTAAGTGCCTCTTCCAGAATGAATGCCCAAGATATGGATTTTCTTGGTCTTTTCTTAGTCCTGAGCTTCACTGAGAAGGTTAGATGTCTACAGCCCTGTCTGTGCTTCACACTGATGGGTTCTGATAGATAAACCTGTAAGCAGAACCCCCGTTGAACCCCCTTTTCCCTTTGTTGTCCATTTTAAATAAGAACCAGGTTCCAGCACAGTTTCAAGTTGGAGTGGCCCACTTTGACCTGGGCCACAAATTTGGGTACACTACGACTGTGAGGACAAAGTGTGAAATGTGACTTAGCAGGTGCTGGGAGCAGACCCAGTTCAGTTCATAGGAGTAATCACCAAAGAGAAATGTTTTGTTCACTGAATTGCTAGAGTGAGATCTGTACATTTTTGTAACTCTTGAGACTTTGGTCTCTCCTAAAACAAATATATCATCAGCTTTACCAATCCCATAAGGTAAAAACTCTACCTAGTGGAAAATTCTTGTAATTGTGTCAAGTCTTTTTATGAGAAAAAGAAATCTTGCTTGGGCTGTCAGAATAATATAAGACAGCTTGTGGTTTTTTTGCCTCAAGTTTGCGTGGGCAGGAAATTTATTCTTTGCTCGGTACATCTTTGAGCTGCACGCAGCTGTGTGAGATCCCAGCTCTTTACAAATTGCTAATAAAGAAGATAATGCCAGCATTTGCACTCCACTCAGAAGTCAACCACTGAAGATTTAAATCTAGATTTCTGGATAGAAAATCTTAATCTTTTGAGTCATGTCACTATGCTTTTAAATTCATTTCTGAACACTGAAGTGAACTAAAATTAGAATTTGGAATAAGCTAGAAGCAATGAAACAATTTTCTCATTCATCTAACATGTACTTATTGAATATCTAATCTATGTGTGTGCATTTAGAAATTTTTTTAAAGTGACGACATGGGTTTGTTCTCCAAGTACAAGGATTCTATTAAGTTTTGGCCAAAGAAGAAGAAGCTAATTAATATTTGTTGAGCCCTTACTATGTGTTAGGGACTTGGCCTGGGCTTGTATAACTGTTATGACATAAATATTATGGATCCCATTTTACATGTGAGGATACTGAAGCTATATAACCAGTAAGTCACAAAGTGGGATTTTTAACCTCAGCATAATGGATTCCACAGCCTGCTATATCACACTGCCTCCTACAATATAAATTTTCATTGTGATTAAAAAATTTTCTTTTCTTTTACTTTTTTAAAATGTTCTCATATTTTTAAATTCACCTAAAGTGGATTTAAGGCCTTTCCTGGTGGTCTGCCTTCCAATGCAAGGGGCACGGTTTCCATCCCTGGTCCAGGAAGATTCCACATACCTCGGGGCAATTAGGCCTGTGTGCTGCCACTACTGAGGCTTCATGCTGCATCTATGGAAGCCCCCATTCTCTAGAGCCCACGTTCTGCAACAAGAGAAGTCGCCGCCATGAGAAGCGCACGCACCACAGCTAGAGAGTAGCCCCCACTCACTGCAGTTAGAGAAAGCCCACATACAGCAATGAAGACCCAGCAAGCCACAAATAAATATGTGGTAATTACAATTTTAAAAATATGTAGATTTAAATCCATTGAAAGCACAAAGGAAAGATATATGTGTATACATTTCTATGACATAAGCATTTATTTTTAAGTTAATGTGATATTGAATGTACATATGGGAAGCAAAGTGAAGCGAACTGAAGCAGTCTCAAGGAGGTATCTGTTCACCTTGCGTTCATTCCTGCTACCATCCTCCCATCCTTCCCTCTTTCCATCCATCCCATTAATTGAGCTCCTACTACAGTCTATCCTGGGGTAGGCACTGGAATGAAGACATAAAAGGAAATGGACTTCATTCTCAAATAATTTTCAGGTGAGTGAGTGAGTGAAAAGGATACATGAAGTAAGTAACTTAAATGTAATGTATTTCATTAAAAAAAAAAAAATACAAGGGGCAATGGGGTCTGGGTAGCAGTTGTGCACTTGGAGGAGTCAGAAAGTGATTTGAGACTTTCCTTGTAGGAAAGATAAGAGACGAACAGAAGACATTCTGCTCGAATAACAAAGGGACAAGGTTGGATTAAACTGAATGGCTACCTTCATACTCCCGTGCCAAAAATCCACACTGAAAGATGAGCCAGTACTTCCCTTTCATGATCCCAGTCCATATCCACAAGTCATCTGGGAATAGCATCAATTTATGTCTCTTCCAGGTTCAAGGAAATCTTTACACTCTACTCTTGGCGCCGATGTTGTTCAGTAGCTAAGTTGTGTCTGACTCTCTGTGACCACGTGAACTGCAGCAGGCCAGGCTCCCCTGTCCTCCACTATCTCCAGAGTTTGCTCAGATTCATGTCCATTGAGTCAGTGATGCCATCCAGCCATCTCCTCCTCTGTTGTCCCCGTCTCCTCCCACCCTCAATCCTTCCCATCATCAGGGTCTTTTCCAATGAGTCGGCTCTTCACATCAGGTGGCCAAAGGATTGGAGCTTTAGCTTCAGCATTGGTCCTTTCAATGAATTCTCAGGGTTGATTTCCTTGGGGATTGACCGGTTTGATCTCCTTTCAGTCCTTGGGGCCCTATTCATTTCTGAATGCAGGCAGGAACATATTTAGAAGTTAGAAAAACCCTCTATGCCAAGGTTCCTCCCCAGTTCTCAGGGATGCATGCACCACTGAATGTGGTAGCGGTGGGAGAAGAGGAGAATCTTGGAGCCGTGCGGTCAGTCTCAAAATCCGTGCTTCTCAAGCATGGTCTGAGGACCTCTGGCTCAGAATCCACTGGGGATTCTCACTGAAAATGAGGTGTCCTAGCCCTTCCCTATGGCTCTGAGTCAGAATCGTTGAGCGTGGGACACAGGAATCCTCATTTAAACAAAATCTAAAGTTGAATCTGATGCTCTAAAGCCATCCTTGGGAATATCCTGGTTTTTCAGTGGTTAGGATTTGGTGCTTTCACTGCCAGGGGCAGGAGTTTGACCCCTGGCCAGGAAACTAAGATCCTGAACATTGTGTGGCATGGCCAAAAAGGTGGCGAGGGGAACATTTGACCTGTGTTACTGTGGGTCCAGAGCTTCCCCAGGACTGGTATAAAAAGATATTGAACAGTACCACCGTGTAAAACTGCTTGTTAACCTCTCCCTAAACTCTACCACAAAAAAGAATAATTTATGTTTGCACTCATTATGTGCAAAACGTTGTATGTACTAGGTGCTGGTGGAGGATAAATAGAATTATATGGGAGGGCCCACCTCTCCAGGAACTTGTGTTAGGAAGGAACACCAAGACAGAGCTAGGAGGGCAGGAGATCTACAGGGGGTAAAGGGATAAAGCAAGAGGCACCATGAGCCTTGGACCATGATGCAGCTCTGAGACCATCCTGGCTAGCCCAAGGGAGAGCTCCAGCTCACTGACTTCCTGAAAAGGAGTCCTCAGTTAAGCAGAAGTGGCCAGGCCCTGGTACCCCTACCATGCTCAGTCGCTGGCCACAGCTATGCCGAGACAGTATGTCCTTGCCTCAAACGTCACACCAAACCCCGAAGTTGTTGCATCTGGAAGCTGTCACCTGACTCCACTCCTTATGAAGTTCCCTCTTGAGGGGAGTGCTGAGAGGCATGCTTCCATAGCTGCCCCAGAACTTGGGCTCTAAGTTCTCATCCTAATCAACGAAGCATCAAGAAGAAGGATGTGGCGATCATGAAGACTAGGCACATGTCTCTGGAGCCAAATGGGCCTAGATTGGAATCTTAGCTGTCATTTAACATGGGACCTGGCTGGCCAAGACAGTCCACAGTGGTCAGGGCGGGGTCATTCTAAGAGGGTCTCTGGGGCTGGCTGATGAGAGTTCCGGAGAAGGAAATGGCAACCCACTCCAGTGTTCTTGCCTGGAGAATCCCAGGGATGGGGGAGCCTGGTGGGCTGCCGTCTATGGGGTCGCACAGAGTTGGACGTGACTGAAGCGACTTAGCAGCAGCAGCAGCAACGAGAGTTCAGGGCTGCCCTGGTGGCTGAGCGGTAAAGAATCTGCCTGTCTGTTCAGGAGACATGGATTTGATCCCTGAGCTAGGGAAGATTCCTTGGAGGAGGAAATGACAACTCATCGCAAAATTCTTGCCTGGGAAATCCCTTGAACAGAAGAGCCTGGCAGGCTACAGTCCATGGTGTCACAAAAGAGTTGGACATGACTGAACGACAACAAGGAGAGTTCAAGCAGCCCCTAACTTATGATGATCTAACTCATGAGTTTTCAACTTTTATGATGGCGTGAAAGCAATACACATCCAGTAGAAACTGTACCTTGAATTTCAAATTTTGATCTTTCCCCGGGCTGTTAATATGATACTCTTTTATGATGCTGTGCAGTGGCAGTGAGCTCAGCTTCCAGGGAGCCCCACAATCATAAGTGACCAATACACTGACAACCATTCTTTCCTTTCAATACAGTATTCAATAAATTCCGTAAGATATTTGACACTTTATTATAAAATAGGCTTTGTGTTAGATGATCTTGCCCAACTGTAACCCTACAGTTTTTTTTTAAGCTGCTGCTGCTAAGTTGTTTCAGCCGTGTCCAACTCTGTGCAACCCCATAGACAGCAGCCCACCAGGCCCCCCCATCCCTGGGATTCTCCAGGCAAGAACACTGGAGTTTTAAGCTAGGTAAGGCTAAACTCTGATGTTCGGTATGTTTAGGGTATAAAATTCATTTTTGCTTTCAGTATTTTGAACTTGTGATGGGTTTATCAGGATATAACCCCATCATAAGTCAAGGAAGATCTGTATAGGCAATATTATATCTAACAATATATACATACACCCACCCACACACTCATACATACACCACACTCTGCCTCTTCCTTTGCATGCAAGTTTTATTTCCTAACAAAGAAGAAAAATCAGAAAACAGGAAGGGCAAGCAGTCAAGTAATGGCATAGTGTCTGTTGTTGAGCTGGTCCAGATTGGATTTTTATCCCTTTTGTGGTTGGCACAGGTTTGTGTGGCTGGGTTTGTATAGATGGCTAGATTCATATCACAGTATGTACAGAAAATGATAGTATCTATAGGCCACTCTGGGGGGTGATGAAAAAGACTGCTCAAGATTAGATGGAGGCATTAGAGCTATGTCGCTCCAGTCCCACCGGGCTGCCCCAGGGACCAAGGGGACCAATATCCCCAGTAGCTTCTCTGGGTCATCAGTGCCACCAGGCACGCTATTAGGAAGCCCTGCTTCTCATTAGGAGATTTGACAAGCTACTTACTGGCCATGCAAAGAACTGCTAAAGGTATGCGTTGACACAGAGGGCAAGGAAACATTCTCCCTATCTCATCATTAAACTCAGAGATGTCTGGGCACCCCAAGGACCAGAACAGTCAGTAGTATCTGTAGCTGAGATCTTGCATGTAGATGCTGTTTCACAGTGACATCTGCGTGTGAAGAAAAAGAACAGAACAGTCTGTGTGGTGACTGAGGCCGACAGACTGGTTTATAAGAAACTGTGTGTGAGATATTGCGATTTAGAAGGAACATATATTTGGTCATTCAGATGACTAAAATATATTTCTCATATATATTTGGTCTTTGTCCCAGGTTTCTGGCTCACAGCTTTCAGAACCCTTGGGATTTCCTGGGTGATGAGAGTTATGGGAGTCATAATATTTGGTCTTTTGTCCTCAGTTCTGGAAATCGTTTCAGGACTGTAAAGGTAAAATAGATGCCTTTTTGTTTATAAGAAGCCCCTTTCCACCACAACTGCATTTATGTTAATGAGGTGAATTTTGTAAGCACTGAACATGGAGGCTGGCTGCCAAGGGAATCCAGCATGACTGGAGTGCTGGAACTTTTAGCCCCACTCCCCAACCCCCGGGGAGCATGGGAGCTGGAGATTGCGTTCAGTCATCAATGGCTAATGATGTAATCCCTCATGCCAGTGTAATGAAGCCTCCCTAAAACCCAAAAGAGTGGGGTTCGGAGGGCTTCTGGGCTGGCAAACACATGGAGATATGGGGACAGCGTTGCCCTTGGAGAGGACACTATAGCTTCACGTTTTCCTCATGTCTTGCTCTAGGCATCTCTTTCACCTCGCTGGTCCTGAGGTGTGCCCTTTGTAATGAATTGGTTATCTGGTGAATAAATGGGTTTCCTGAGTCTTGTGAGCCACTCCCTCAAATTAATCAAACCCAAGGAGGGAGTCCTGGGGCCCTCTGATTCACACTCCATCAATCAGAGGTACAAGTGACAATCTGGGTTTGCCATTGGCATCTGAAATAGAACATGGTCTCGTGGGACTGAGCCGTTTACCTATGGAAACTGATGCGGTCTTAGAGAGGATAGAGTCCAAATTGAGCTGAATGGCAGGACACCCAGCTGATGCTGGAGAGTTGTTTGTTGGTGTTATGAGGAAATCCCTCCCCCATCAGTGACCAGGGCCCCTTTAATGAGGCACCTTTGGGTGACACAAGAAAATATTTGGGGATACTTGAAGCTATTAGAGGAAACTATTAACCCAAGAGAGAGCTGAGTCACAAAAACTACTTCTCAGGGAGTTAGAAGGGTTAAACGAGATAAGTCATATGAAGTCTGGTGCTCACTAAACGCTTCCTAGGTGGTAAGAGGGGTATATGTATTGGGTCTTCTGTTAAATCTCTGTGAACAGAAAATAACTGCAACATATTAAAATCAACAAAGAATTGTGTGCACGCATGTGTGTGTGTGTGCACACGCAGAATGAGGATGTGGTGGTGTGGTGTTTATGGTTAAAAAAAATAGGTATCTCATGGGGCCTGAGGACTAGAACCTACCTGGCCCTCAAGAGGGACTGGAAGCTAAAACTATACAACCATTCAGGACTCACGCGATTTCAATGAGTGAATTTCTCTGTGGACCAATTTATTCAGCTTGTCAGTCCACTTGGTGGGTGGAAATGGCACAGCACAACCCCTGCATTCCCCTCTCTTCAGTTCAGATGGAGAACTCCTTCAGGCATTCTCCCCAGAATATCTGACTGGACTAATTTGGGTGAGGTGTCCAAACATTCTTTGAATGAACTCTGGCCTGGAGCGTGGAACCCTGTTTCACGAACATGGATCCTTGGCACCCTGCCTGGAATTAGGGTGAGCATATGCCCTGCACGTCTCTACCTCAGGACTGATGGAGGTCTCAGTGAGGAAGAGAGAGTGCACTCATCTTAGGACAACTTGAGGAAAGTGTAAGAAAAAGACAACTAACAAGGTGAGCAGGCTCTATGGAGCAGGAACAAGATAGTACTCAAGCTGGGCTGTCCCCACCCCTGGAACCAACCAGAAAAGAAGGAATGGCTATCAGAACCCAAGGGGAAGTGTGCAGTTCTTCTATGGGGTGCAGCAGCATGAGATGACCCTGCAAGGATGGAGCCTGGAAGATAGGTTCCCTCGTATCACTCACCTCCTTCCCTCGGATCACTCGCAAGTCACTCCGTGGCTGAACCAGGAGGTAAGGGAGACCCCTGTCCTATCGCCTCCACGGGCCTGCCCACCGAGGAGGAGAGCAGGAGGAAAGGGTAGAAATGTGTCTGGAGGGCAGAGGGACATCCTAGGCCCTGATCCTGTTCACATTATTTACTAACAGCAAAGGAAATCACTCCTGTACATAATATTCAATGGCTCTCTCTAGGAAGCAAACCAGCAAGCTTACAGCATCGGACCAATCATGGGACCCTAATCACCATAATCCCCTTTTCAATAAAAGTAGGCTATTAACCATTCTGTGTGTGTGTGTGTGTGTGTGTGTGTGTGTTAGTCACTCAGTCGTGTCCAACTCTGTGACCCCATGGACTGTAGCCTGCCAGGGTCCTCTGTCCATGGAATTCTCCAGGGAGGAATACTGGAGTGGATTGCCATTTCCTTCTCCTGGGGATCTTCCTGACCCAGGGATTGAAACCAGGTTCCTTCCTAGGGATCTTCTTGACCCAGGGATTGAACCCAGGTTCCTGTATTTCCGTATTCCAGCTTCCCTGGTGGCTCAGACAGTAAAGCATCTGGCTGCAATGTGGGCAATCTGGGTTTGATCCCTGGGTTGGGAAGATCTCCTGGAGAAGGAAATGTCACCCCACTCCAGTACTCTTGCCTGGAAAATCCCATGGATGGAGGAGCCTGGTAGGCTACAGTCCATGGGGTCGCTAAGAGTCAGACACAACCGAGCAACTTCACTTTCCTGTATTGCAGGCAGATTCTTTATCATCTGAGCCATGAGGGAAGCCCTTTAATCATTCTGCTTATTCCAAACTCCCACTGCTTGCCCTCCACCACATCCCACTTACCCAAGAAAAAATTCAAACCCCACCTACTTCCTAAGGTATTCCATTGAACAATCCCATCTCTGATTTTTCTAAACTCAGTGAGATTTGGTGCTAACTCGTTTCCTACTCTGTCTTATAACTTTTGTCCAGCTTATGCTCTCTCATTTCCGTATATATATGAAAACATGCAGAGAGCATCACCCATAAAAGAAGCTCAGGAATGTTTGCTAAGTTGTTGAAGAAGGTTTGAAGAGTTTGGCAATTCTCATTTCTTCTGGGATGATGTTTCCTCTTTTAAGATTACATAATGGATTCTTTAAGCTTGAAACTTGGAAATACACAGTTCAACAAGTTAGAACATTTGTGAAAGGATTTATGTCTATCTCACAACACTGGCACAGCTCATTGCCCTTAGGTTACTTGTGAAGAACTTTGATTTATTTTGACTGTATCTGAGAAAGGGTTGAAATTAACACAGGAGTGAATCACTCTCCTATCATATAGGATATCTCGTATACACTCTCCTATCTCTTACACAGCAGTAAGAAATGGACTTTAGATTATTAAAACCCATGTGGACTGTATCTTGACATAGTATTAACTTAAAATCAAGTCACATGAGATAAAGCTGAAGGTGAGACTGAAAATATACATACAATATTCTGTTTCATACCTTTTAACCTTATTCCAAGAATTCATTTAGGATCTGGAAAACCACCCAGTTATCCAAGTGGCCACACTAGCATCAGAAAGAAATTCACCCTTTCGAGTCTCATATTCTCAAGTTCACCCTCAAAACTCATTTCTTTTTTAGAGACTTTTTCCTGCATGTGAAATTACTATTCAAGGCCACGCTGTTAAATAGGGGTCATTAGCCTTTCTTAGTTTTCAGCCTACCGTCTTTCCAGCCTGTTGCTTCTACTTTGCACTTGGGATCATTGATCCTCTACTGTTTTCTGTTTCCACATTCAGTGAAACGCCACACCACGTCTGTCCTGCCTGCTTACAAAGCATTGAATTTTCCCGACCCTGGGACTCTTTCACAAAGCTGTGAGTACTTAATAAAGAAAATACAAGTAAATCAAGTAGGAGTTCAATGACGAGAATGATAATACCTGCAAAGGTTTGGGAGAAGGATCCAATAAGGTATCGCAGGCAAAGCAGCAGCCCCTAGAGGCTCATGATAAATACAAAATAAACATTGACTCTACAGTTCTCTTCGTCGTGAGAAAACGGCCTCCCTTTCCAAGATTATTCATCTTTGGGGACCTGACAGAAAGCTGGAGTGGCTGCAATAAGCGCTGAACCCACGCAACACCTCCTATCTGTGCTTCTGGGCAAGACTTGCATGGTTGATGGAAAAGCAAGTTTGGAAAGGAACACGTCTTGGCTCAGTAAGCTCCTGTTCCTTGCACAGTGCTCACCTCATGCATAGCCAGCCACACAAAAAGGCTTAGGTGTTTCTCATTGACAGATTCCCTCTCTCTCTCAGGGTTCTGAATTCTTAAACTTTTAAGATCAAACTTCAGCTACAGTCCTACACTCCGCCTCTTGGGAGGTAAACAGAGGCATCTTTTTTCATGTCAAAAAGTTCCACTGGGGAACTACCCCTCTGGCCTTGGTAACTAATCTTCCTGGAAAAATACCAGATTATGTATGACAGAAAAGCCCAACACTGAATTCCTAGCCAGCAAGACAGTTTTCTTCTTCTCTTTGAATTCTCCTGTTTCCTTCAAGTATACCACTGATCTTATCTTTCCTCTTCCCAAGCCCTAAAATCCTGCTGCCAAGTCACTTTAGTCGTGTCCGACTCTGTGCGACCCCATAGACGGCAGCCCACCAGGCCCCCCCCTGTCCCTGGGATTCTCCAGGCAAGAACACTGGAGTGGGTTGCCATTTCCTTCTCCAATGCATGAAAGTGAAAAGTGAAAGGGAAGTCACTCAGTTGTGTCCAACTCTCTGCGACCCCATGGACCGCAGCCTACCAGGCTCCTCTGTCTATGGGATTTTCCAGACAAGAGTACTGGAGTGGGGTGCCATCAATCAGTTCAGTTCAGTTTAGTTCAGTCGCTCAGTCGTGTCCGACTCTTTGCGACCCCATGAACTGCAGCACGTACACCAATTACACCATGGCCAACTCGGCATATGCTGTCCCGTTCAGTTCTCATGTTAACTCTGTGATGTAGGTATGAACATTATTTCTGTTTTACAGGTGAGCTGCTGAGGTTTGGGAAGTTAATTGCCCAAAGTCAAATTGCTGTTACGTGTTGAAGCCAGAAGTTAAACTCATTTCTGAATGCAAAGCCAGTGCTTTTCATCTCTCTACCTGACAGGACCTTCTGCATCCTAACCTTCCTTCTCACCTGGCTGGCTTTGATGACATTTTTGGCTATATTCACTGAAGTATCTTGCTTTTGTCTGTTAGTCTATTACTATATATATATATATATGTTTTTCTTTTCTTTTTTTTTTTTTTTTGCCACATGGCTTGCAGGATCTTAGTTCCCTGACCAGGGATTGAACCAGGGCCCATGGCAGTGAAAGCACTGAGTTCTCTGTGATTTTATTTAATGCAGTTTAAAGCTCTACTCAACTCTGGTTCAGATACAAAGAATTTTGCCCTTAATTTTCTCAAAACTTAACTGTCTTTACCCAAATGAAGTGGGCATCTATTTGGATAATAAAATCTGTTTTTTCTTCCTTCCCCACACAAAATTAGTGAACCCATTAGTAAAGTCACAAGGCATTAGTCTTGTGGTTCTGTTAACTGCTGGACCCCTGAAAAGAACACCAAATTAATCTATTGCTCAAGCAAAGCTGAGTTTGCTGCTCATTGCAATGAAGGAGAGCCTTGTATTGGCATCATCTTAGGGTGTCTCAAAGTGGAATTTCAAGGATGGGTATTTATAAGGTGAAGGTGAGATTTCCAGTGTGGGAACTTGCTTGTGGCTGGACCAAGTGTGTGACACACAATTTAAGACTGGTGAATTCAGCAAGGTGTAGGTTTTGAAATGACTCTTGATAAGTAGACAACTCTTTGATAAGCAGTCTGGTTTTCCCAGTTGAGCTGTCTAGCCTTCAGATGAATGCATTTTCAGGATGTTCTTGAGACAAATATTTTACAAGCTCTATCTTCTTGGGCAAGAACTTCCCAGTGTAGAAAGTTATGTTCATGGTCCTATTTTGTATAGTTGTAAGAAGATTTTCTCAGTTCTTTATGTCTCTTATCTGTAAATGGAGATGATTCTAGCACTTACCTCATAGAGTTACTATGAGGTTTAATGAGTTAATGGAGGTTAAGCACTTAGAAAAAGTACCTGGCACACAGAAGGTATTATGTATGTATTTATCATCATCTTTCCAACCTAGTACACTTTAATTAGTCTTGCCCGTGCCAGATTGAGGAGGACTTTCAATCTAAATAGATTTTTAAGGATTTTTTTTTCTGATAAAATCAGATTTATAGCAATGATAGTTATCTGACAGCTCCACATTACTTTGCTTTTTAAGCCATTCTGAATCAACAAAATTCATTACATTTGCATATATTGCCCTGACTTTTACCTTTCCTGAATTCTAGATGTGTGTTTGCTGTCAAAGATGAAATTCCACTTCCCAAAGTGGAACTTCTCATCTTTAAATAAGTTCTTCCAGCACCCAACTTGGCATTACTAGAGCCACTCAAATGTAGGAGTGAAGACAAATGCAGGTTCTGATTTCTATCCCATCCTCCCATAGGCTCTTGTCAAAGGTCTCAGTTATTAAGCAAATATCAGGTGAATACCTTGTATGTTCCAGGTTCTCTGATTGGTATAGGGAATAAAATGGTAAGCAAAACAGATGTGCAACTGCCCCTTACAAAGCACAGAGTCCGTGGTAGAGATGGACATCAGTCTGGTGTAAAGTTACAATTGCCACAGTTGACAGAGACACAGGCATGTCAGGAGGACTGAGACTGCTTGCATACATGTCATTGTGACTCGGGACTCAGAACTAAGGCCACCTACATCAACAAGACTGCATGATTTATTCCAATAATTCCTGCCCAGGGAGCTAAGACTATACACTGGTAAATACCTTTATTATTTGCTTTAGGAACTTCCTTAAAAAATCAATTTATCTGAACTTTAGCTGCTCAAACAGTCAATTTCTCAGGATAACAGAACTCTTCACTGTATAACTCCTTGCTTCAAGACCCCAGGCTCACTCTTAATTCACTACTTCTAAATGATTAAATAAAGAACTTTGCCTGATCTCAACTGGATCCCCTTAAAACCACTTGAGTCAAGACCTCAAAACTCTATCATATCAGCTCCTAACTTCCCCTTTCTGAGACATTTCTAAGTTTTACTTGAGTGAAAGGTTATGCTGGTGGTCTTTTGGAGAGTCTGTACTCAATAAATCATGACAAGCTGATAGAGGCTATGAAATCAAAACATGGAGACAAGAGTGGGTAGCAAGAGAGCTGGTCTAGAATGAGAGTGGGGAAAGAGAGCTCAGAAAGCTCTAGAGTAAATAATGTTGGAACTGAAAATTCAATACCGAGGAGGAATTAACTAGATAAAGAGTGAAGGAGGACCTCTCTTGTCTTTGCGCTTCCAGGATGACCAAGAAAATAGTCATGACCAAAAACAAGAATAATGGTTGGACCAACAAGGGCCTCGGCCACGTGCAGCCTATTTGCTGCACCAACTGTGCCTGCTGCCTGCCCGAGGATAAGTCTATTAAGAAGCTCTGTATTTAGAACACTGTAGAGCTTGCAGCCTTCAGGGACAGTTTTGAAGCGAGTGTCTTTGATGCCCATGTGCTTCCTAAGCTTCCATTACTGCATGCATTGTGCAATGCATAGTAAGGTGATCAGGAATCTCTCTCGGAAGCCCCGAAGGACCGAACACCTCTACCCTCGATTTAGACGTCCAAGTGCCACCCCATGTCCTCCTCCAAAGCCCAAGTAAGAATCCAAGTGCTTAAAGATTAAAGAAATACTGGGTTCTCTGAAATGAGAATAAAATGGAAATTATACTTAAAAAAAAAAAAAAACGAAAACAGAGTGAAAGAGGGAGAGTGTTCCAGGCAAAGGCATTGAATTGGGAGAAGACTGTATTTTTTCTAAAATGGAAAGAAGTCTACAGGGGCTGGAGCAGCAAGAAGGGTAGGAGGAAATGGAGGACAGGAGGAAATGTCCAAGGGATGGGCAGAACCAGCCAGGTCATAAGGACCTCACACTACGTATTGAAGATTGGAGCTCTTATTTCTGAAAGTAAAGGGGCACGACTGAAGACTTTGTAGCAGAAGAGTGATAGGATCTGATTTGACATTTTAAAAAGTTCACTCTGGCTGTTGAGTGGATGGAGTGATTGTAGAGGAGGAAGAGTTAATAGGAGATAGTTAAGAGCTGCTGTAGAACTCAAAAAAAAAAAAAAAAAAAAAACTAAGATGGAATTTGTCACCTGTATTGTAATCCAAGTCCATCCTACATGACCAGTTTAGTTTTTCACCATAGCCTCCTACCCTAGTCTAACTTAGACCATTCTCCTTTTTTGGCTGAACCACGCTGGCATGTGAGATCTTAGCTTTCTGACTAGGTATTGAACCTGTGCCTCCTGCATTGGAAGGCAGAGTCTCATGCATTGGACTGCCAGAGAAGTTCCTAATCTAGACCATTCTAAATCAACTCTAGGACCTAACTAGTTCTCTGATTTCGGTATCCTGTTCTATAAAATGGGAGAAATAATAACATATATACTTCTCGTTTAACTCAACAAATACTTTTGAGCAACTGTCATATGTCCAGCATGTGCTAAGTCCCAGAAATTTACTCATGAGCAAAAGCGAGACAAGACAAACATATCCTGCCCTGCAAAGCCATCAGATCAAGTGAAACAAAGCATGTCAAAGCTCTTTGAAAACTGTGAAACTTTAGGTATCATATATATTTTTATTTTGTTTATTTGCTATTTTGACACCTGAGGTTTGACAGAAAACAGCAAACTTCTGTAAAGCGATTATCCTTCAGTAAAAAGTAAATTAAAAAAAATTTAAAAGCCTTTCTGGCTGGAGACTGTTCCTCCCAGGGCTAGCAAACTTAAGAGATAGCCAAGGGCTTCCCAAGTGGCTCGAGTGGTAAAGAACCACTGCAGGCTGCAGTCCGTGGGGTCACAAAGAGTCGAACACAACTTAGTGACTGAGCAGCTTCAAGAGCCTGTCTGGGAGCACACCTTTGATATACCAACAAACCAATTAGAACTGTCCTCTATCAGGCCTCACACTCCAGCAGGCAATACCCCTCTGCCTTAATCATCCTAGGCCAGGGGTCAGGCGACTAGGGCTTCTCTGGCGGTTCAGATGGTGAAGAATCTGCCTGCAATGCAGGAGATGAGGGTTAAACCCCTGGGTTGGGAAGATCTCCTGGAGAAGGAAATGGCAACCCACTCCAGTATTCTTGCCTGGAGAATTCCCATGGACAGAGGAGCTTGGCAGGCTACAGTTTTGGGGGCCGCAAAGAGTTGGACATGACTGAGCGACTGACACTATACTTTAGAGCCCACAGAAACAAGACTGTTTACTCTGAGATGCCTTGACTTTCTCCAAGAAACTGCAAAAAAGTTCTAGCCTCAGCTTTCCTCCTTTTTCTTGTCTTCTGCTTGAAGATAAAACCCAAATTCGGGTGCTCTTCCTGTGACCCAGTATGGCAACAGTGACTCCAGTCTAGACCCGTGAGTATAATACACTTGGTTTTCTTGTGCTTGCCTGTGTCTCCTCCTGTGTCTGCCCTTGACTGACCATCACATAAAAGCACACAGAAGACTGTGTTAACACCTTTGATTGCAAGTAACTAAAACACAAATCAAGCAGCATGAAGAAAAAGGAAAGTTTTTAACTCAAACGCACGTAGGGGACAGTCTAGGAGTATCCTCGTCTGATGCATATTTGTATCGATGACATCAAAGAATGACCTGAGGGTTCCGTACCTTTCTCCATCACTTAGGCTGTTTCCACATCGTGGACCAAATGGCCACCAGCAGTGAAAGGACAGTCTCGATAGAAAGACTCCATCTCTCATGAGCGCCCTAAGAGGAAAGTTCAGGGCAGAAATCTGATTGGGTCTGGCTTAGGTCATGTGCCTGCCCATGGTGTCAGTCTTGAGGTAGCATTCTATCGGGGCCTGGATCACATGTGCATTCCTAGTGGAAGTTGTTGGGTGTCAGTTCTCCTGAGCGATATTTCTAAGGGTTGCTGTGAGGGAAGATGGGTTCCCTAGTGGGAGGTTTCTGGGCAAAGAACAACACAAAGATGCAGACACACACTAGGCTTTTATAATTAGGATCTGAATATCTGATGTCTGATAGCCTTTACGAGCCTCAACATAAATAGTAGAAAGGAAGGAAGGAAAATAAGAGAAAGAGCAAAACGGAATAATAATAGCTAGAGGATGACATTATGAGAGCCAGGCTGATGACTTTCTAGATAAAACAGACCTGGAGATGTTTTCAGTCTGAGGAAGTTGGACTGAAAAACACTGGAGAGAAAGGGAAAAAATCAGTGGGAAAAGGTCAAGGAGGAGAAAAAAAATAGAGAACATAATGAGAGAATTTTAGTTTGGAGGAGGGATATCTCAGCTTTTGACACAGGAAAGAAAAAGGTTTTGAGGGGTATGGATGTACCATACTTAAAAATCATCCATTTTTTAAAGAAAATTTACCGCTTGAACCATCTCTTATATAGGAATCGTCTTAACATTTTTTCCATAATTTACTTGAAGCACCTTTTATAGTTATATGAAATAATGGTGCTTCTTAATCAATAGTCACTTAGATTTGATGAAATTTGGTGGGTAATTGTATCAGTAATTGACCATCCTCATGCTGTTTGTATTCTGAGCAGATGAAGTAAGAGATGCAGAGAGGTTGTTTGCCAGCAGGGATGGGGTTGAAATTTAGATAAGGTCAGTTCAGCCCTGGCTCTGAATTGACTATCGGTTCCACCAGTTACTTCAGAGTCAGGGCTGAACTGATCTCATCTCTATTTTAACACTTCCGAGTGTCTCTCACAGGTATGGGGTTTGACTCTAAGTGATTTCGCCCTCCTACTGTCTGGTTGGGGCCTCTCCTTTACCCTTGAATATGGAGTACCTTTTTTTGGTGGGATTCAACATTCTCCTGTCGATGGTTGCTCAGGAGCAAGTTGCAATTTTGAAGTTCTTGCAGAAGATAAGCACACATCCTTCTACTCCATCATTACAGTGGCAAATGACCTCTCTAAATCTCTTACTTCATCTGCTCAGAATATGAAGAGCATGGGGATGGTCAAACAATTACTGATACAATTACCCACCAAATTTCATCACATCTAAGTGATTGCTGATTATAAGAAGCACCATTATTTCATATAACACTAAAAAATGCTTCAATTATGGACAAAAATGTTGACAATTCCTATGTAAAAGATTCAAGAAGTAAATTGTCTTTAAAAAAATGACTCTTAGCTCTGGGAAAGATTGAGGACAGGAGGAGAAGGAGACGACAGAGGATGAGGTGGTTGGATGGCATCACCAACTCAATGGACATGAGTTTGGGTAAACTTCAGGAGTTGGTGATGAACAGGGAGGCCTATACTTACCTAGTGGTTCAGATGGTAATGAATTCGCCTGCAATGCAGTAGACCCAGGTTCAGTCCTTGGGTTGGGAAGATCCCCTGGAGAAGGAAATGGCTACCTACTCCTGTATTCTTGCCTGTAGAACTTCATGGACAGAGGAGCCTAATAGGGTACAGTCCACGGGGTTCCAAAGAGTCAGACCCGACTGAGTGACTAACCCTTTCACTTTCACTTTCCACCAGTTACTAGTTAGATCCTTGGTCAAGTTTAACATCCCTATGCTTCAATTTTCTCATCTATAAAATAGAAGTACCTAAATATGAAAGTTATGACCAACCTAGACAGCATATTAAAAAGCAGAGACATTACTTTGTCAGCGAAGGTCCATCTAGTCAAGGCTATGCTTTTTCCAGTAGTCATGTATGGATGTGAGAGTTGGACTATAAAGAAAGCTGCTGCTGCTGCTAAGTCACTTCAGTCGTGTCTGACTCTGTGCGACCCCACAGACGGCAGCCCACCAAGCTCCCCTACCCCTGGGATTCTCCAAGAGAGAACACTGGAGTGGGTTGCCATTTCCTTCTCCAATGCATGAAAGTGAAAAGTGAAAGTGAAGTCACTCAGTCGTGTCCAACTCTTCGTGACCCCATGGACTGCAGCCTACCAGGCTCCTCCGTCCATGGGATTTTCCAGGCAAGAATACTGGAGTGGGGTGCCATTGGAAGCTGAGCACTGAAGAATTGATGCTTTCAAACTGTGGTGTTGGAGAAGACTCTTGAGAGTCCCTTGGACTGCAAGGAGATCCAACCAGTCCATCCTAAAGGAGATCAGCCCTGGGTGTTCATTGGAAGGACTGATACTAAAGCTGAAACTCTAATACTTTGGCCACCTGATGTGAAGAGCTGACTCATTGGAAAAGACCCTGATGCTGGGAAAGATTGAGGGCAGGAGGAGAAGGAGACGACAGAGGATAAGGTGGTTGGATGGCATCACCGACTCAATGGACATGAGTTTGGGTAAACTTCAGGAGTTGGTGATAGACAGGGAGGCCTGGCACGCTGCGGTTCCTGGAGTCACAAAAAGTTGGACACAACTGAGCGACTGAACTGAACTGAACCTATATATTTGGAGACTAAATGAATTAAATGTGTGGGAAAAAATTTAACATGTTGCCTGCAGCATAGAGGCTTCAAGTAAAAGTTTCTTGCTGTGTTTTTCATTTTATCTTTGGTTTGGAAGATGTGTGCATGTTTGGAAGGGCTGTGTTTCATTGCCGTGTTTTAGTTTTATTTTTGGTTTGGAGATGTGTGCATGTTTGGAAGGGCTGCCATGGCAAGTGGGAGTGAAACTGCACACCTCAGATGGGACTCGAATCTTCCAACTGAAGTTTCATGACTCATCTCCGGACTTAATGAAACTCAAGTTTTTATGTTTAGGTGCAGAAGGCATTCAGTGAGAGGCAAAGTGCTAGGTAAGAAGTAGGTTTATTTATATCCTTTGTAAAGAGGTTGCAGGAAATGGGGCTTGAGAGAATGGTCATGTCCCAGGTCTCACAAAGTTCCTTGGCTTCTTGCAGGAAAGAATTCAAGAATGAGCCAGAGTAAAGTGAAAACAGAGATGCACACTCCATAGGCAGAACGCAGGTCCATTTCAAAAGGCAAGAGCAACCCCCTAGTGTGGGGGTGGTTAATTTTTACCAGCTGGGTTATTTCCTAGGCTAATGAGTGGGAGAATTGTTCCAGCTATTTGGGGGAAGGGGTGAGAATTTGCTGGAATTGGATCACCACCTACTTTTTGGCCTTTTAGTGTTGGCCTTGGAACTTTCATGGCAACTGTAGGTGTGTCATTTAGCATGCTGGTGTGTTACAATGAGCATATAACGAGACTAAGGGTCTGCCAAGTCGCTTCAGTCGTGTCCAACTCTGTGTGACCCCATAGACGGCAGCCCACCAGGCTCCGCCGTCCCTGGGATTCTCCAGGCAAGAACACCAGAGTGGGTTGCCAATTCCTTCTCCAATGCATGAAAGTGAAAAGTGAAAGTGAAGTTGCTCAGTCGTGTCTGACTCTTCACGACCCCATAGACTGCAGCCTACCAGGCTCCTCTGTCCATGGATTTTCCAGGCAAGAGTACTGGAGAAGGCAGGGTTGCCACTGCCTTCTCCGGACTCAGGGTCTACTGGAAATCAAATCTTCTCCCATCTTGGGCCTAGTAGATTCTAAGCCGTTTATGTTGTGGTTTTTCCCTGCCCACTTCCTTCCTGTCTCAGGAGAAAGAACTAAGAACAAGAGAACCATCTGAGAGTTGAAACAGTACATCTACAGCCTCACCGTTTGCCCAGTGCTATGAGTACCTCCCACTGATCAGGTGTAGGGTGGCGATGGCAGGCTGTACCTCCTGATGTCTGGCTGAGTGAGGGCAGCAACATGCCACCCACGTCACCACTGCTGCTGGTCCTTTGCTTACCGTTCTCTTGCCGAGAGCACCTCTCCCGAAAGCCATGTGGCTCCTGCCTCACTTCACTCAGACTCTTCCACCAATGTTATTTCTACAGTGCCTCCTGAGAGTAACACTCTACCTCATCCTGATTGTTTGTTTTCCTTTTTATTTCTTTTATGTGGACCAGAAAGTGAAGAGGAACTAAAGATCCTCTTGATGAAAATGAAAGAGGAAAGTGAAAAACCTGCCTTAAAACTCAGCATTCAGGAAACTAAGATGATGGCATCTGGTCCCATCACTTCATGGGAAATAGATGGGGAAACAGTGGAAACAGTGTCAGACTTTATTTTTGGGGGCTCCAAAATCACTGCAGATGGTGACTGGAGCCATGAAATTAAAAGACGCTTGTTCCTTGGAAGGAAAGTTATGACCAACCTAGACAGCATATTAAAAAGGAAAGATATTACTTTGCCAACAAAGGTCCGTCTAGTCAAGGCTTTGGTTTTTCCAGTGGTCATGTATGGATGTGAGAGTTGGACTGTAAAGAAAGCTGAGCACCGAAGAATTGATACTTTTGAACTGTGGTGTTGGAGAAGACTCTTGAGAGTCCCTTGGACTGAAAGGAGATCCAACCAGTCAATCCTAAAGGAAATCAATCCTGAATATTCATTGGAAGGACTGATGCTGAAGCTGAAGCTCCAATACTTTGGCCACTTCATGCAAAGAGTTGACTCATTTGAAAAGACCCTGATGCTAGGAAAGATAGAAGGTGGGAGGAGAAGGGGATGACAGAGGATGAGATGGTTGGATGGCATCATCAACTCGATGGACATGAGTTTGAGCAAGCTCCAGGGGTTGGTGATGGACAAGGAGGCCTGGTATGCTGCAGTCCATGGGGTCAGACATGACTGAGTGACTGAACTGAAATGGACCATTTTTAAGGTCTTTACAATATTGTTTCTGTTTTATGTTTTGGTTTTTTGGCTACAAGGAATGTGGAATCTTAGCTCCCCAACTAGGACTCGAACCTGCACCCCCTGCATTGGAAGGCAAAATCTCAACTGCTGGACTGCCAGGAAAATTCTAGCTTGATACTTTCATTACCATACGATGGCCCTTAGGTGGGGAAAAAATCCTACTTCCTCTCTTTGAGGTTCTCAGCTGGGGTCCCTGTAACAAAGTAAAGTTGCTCAGTGTGTCCGATTCTTTGTGATCCCATGGACTGTAGCCTACCAGACTCCTCCATCCATGGAATTTTCCAGGCAAGAGTACTGAGCAGGTTTTCTTTCTTCAAGGGGTCTTCCCAACCCAGGGATTGAGCCCTCATCTCCCACATTGCAGGCAGATGCTTTACCATCTGAGCCACCAGGAAAGCCTGTAACAAAAGACAGTTTAAAAGACAAAAACAAACAGAAGTTTATTAACATATGTAATTGCCAACATCTGCTGGATCATTGAAAAAGCAAGAGAATTCCAGAAAAACATCTATTTCTGCTTTATTGACTATGCCAAAACCTTTGACTGTGTGGATCACAATAAACTGCGGAAAATTCTGAGAGAGATGGGAATACCAGACTACCTGACTTGCCTCTTGAGAAATCTGTATGCAGGTCAGGAAGCAACAGTTAGAACTGGACATAGAACAACAGACTGGTTCCAAATAGGAAAAGAAGTGCGTCAAGGCTGTATATTGTCACCCTGCTTATTTAACTTATATGCAGAGTACATCATGAGAAACACTGGACTGGAAGAAACAGAAGCTGGAATCAAGATTGCCAGGAGAAATATCAATAACCTCAGATATGCAGATGACACCACCCTTATGGCAGAAAGTGAAGAGGAACTAAAAAGCCTCTTGATGAAAGTGAAAGAGGAGAATGAAAAAGTTGGCTTAAAGCTCAACATTCAGAAAACGAAGATCATGGCATCCGGTCCCATCACCTCATGGGAAATAGATGGGGAAACAGTGTCAGACTTTATTTTTGGGGGCTCCAAAATCACGGCAGATGGTGACTGCAGCCATGAAATTAAAAGACGCTTACTCCTTGGAAGAAAAGTTATGACCAACCTTGATAGCATATTCAAAAGTAGAGATATTACTTTGCCAACAAAGGTCTGTCTAGTCAAGGCTACGGTTTTTCCTGTGGTCATGTATGGATGTGAGAGTTGGACTGTGAAGAAGGCTGAGCACCGAAGAATTGATGCTTTTGAACTGTGGTGTTGGAGAAGACTCTTGAGAGTCCCTTGGACTGCAAGGAGATCCAACCAGTCCATTCTGAAGGAGATCAGCCCTGGGATTTCTTTGGAAGGAATGACACTAAAGCTGAAACTCCAGTACTTTGGCCACCTCATGTGAAGAGTTGACTCATTGGAAAAGACTCTGATACTGGGAGGGATTGGGGGCAGGAGGAGAAGGGGACGACCGAGGATGAGATGGCTGGATGGCATCACGGACTCGATGGATGTGAGTCTGAGTGAACTCCGGGAGTTGGTGATGGACAGGGAGGCCTGATATGCTGTGATTCATGGGGTCGCAAAGAGTCAGACACGACTGAGCGACTGAACTGAACTGAACTGATACCTGGGCTTCCAGGTGGCACAGTGGTAAAGAATCCATTTGCCAATGCAGAGAAGCAAGAGATGCAGGCTCAATCCCTGGCTTGGGAAGATCCCCTGGAGAAAGAAATGGCAACCCACTCCAGTATTCTTGCCTGGGAAACACCATGGACAAAGGAGCCTGGGGACTACAGTCCATGGGGTCACAAAGAGATGGACACGAATGAGTGACTAAATAGCTGCAGCAGCAGCATGCCTCATATACAGAGAGAAACTCAGGGAAGAGTGACTCAGAAGTGGTTTAGAATTTGGACTTAAACACTATCTTCCGCTACAACAAAAGAAGAAAGGTGGGAGGGGAGGTGCCAAGTTAAGGGAAGGTGACCAGGAAAATATAATAAACGAGAGTAAGTCTTGTTTTGCAGAATGACGTCTGCGCCTTCCTTCTCTATGGAGAAGAGGTTTCTGTGATTTAAAGTCTTCTTCTCCCTGGTATAGAGAGACACTTTTTTACAAATGGAGATTTCTTTTATGAATGGAAATTTTCCTTACAAAAGAGTAATTTCTACTCTGATTTCAGAGCGCCACTGGTGTCTGCTCTTTCTCAAAATAATCAGCTTACAATAATCCTTATGCAAAAGAGGCATATTTGGGGGCAGCATATCCTGGTATCTCATAGCATGTTACATTAGAGCACATTTCAATCTGTTTACATATTTATCGCCTGTCTTCCTGGCAAGGAAAGAGGTGGTGACTTAGTTTTGTTCGCTATCTCTAATGCCTGGTACAGGACAGACACATGAATAATTGTTGAGCAAACAAATGAATAAAGGAATGAATGAAGGGTGAGGGAGTGACTCAGGTCATCATCAGAAGTTGAGGTGGCCAGGGAGGGAAATGCCGCCGGCAGTAGCTGATACCCACTTGCTCATTCATTCAAAGCTATTTCTTGTGCTCCTGTTCTGTATCTACTCTGCTTTTGGTGCTGAAGACCGATCAGTGGAGAAAATAGATACAATTCCTGCTCTCTGGAGTTTATGTTCTACTGCCGGAGAGAGAAAATAAGCCTGATCAATAATTAATTATGTGCTGTGTTCGAAAAGGATCTGAGCTATGGAAAAGTGAAATAGGACAGGGGGAATCTAACACAGGCCAGAGGGCGGGACAGACTGGAAGCTGATCACAGAGAATCTTGGAGCTGCGTGGGTGACGGTTTTTCTAGGCAGAATGTACAGCTAGCACAAGGGCCCGAAGGTAGGAGCAGGTCTGGCGTGTCCAAGTAATAGCCAATAGGCTGGTGTGCCCGCAGCGGAACAAGGTGGGGGTGTGGGGGCACCTGGGGATAAGTAGGGTGCCGATGTTGTTCTGGGCGTTGTCAGATATGGTAAGAATTTGGGCTGTGATTCTGAGGAGTGGGAGACATGCAGGGTTTTAGGTAATAGAGTAACAAGATCTGGGCTCCCCAGGCGGCTCAGCATCAAGAACCCGCCTATCAATGCACGAGTCACAGGAGGCTCAAAAGCAATCTGCAGCAGACGGCACCTCGCGGGTCCAGAGAGCAAAGTTCCAATCCTGTGTCTGACCTGAGAGGGCCTGGCGGCAACAGGAGCTGTGTACTCCCGTCTGTGTGAGTTTGTCCTTCTAGCCTACAGAGTCGCTGCCTCCGCTCACCCCTCCACCTGTTTGTCATCTCAGTAAGAAGAGAGTCACCCAAATACCATGAGCCTCAACCCCAAACCCCAAGGAAGCTCTGTGCTTGAATGTTGGGTCCCATTCCCTCATAGCACTTGTGAAGAGAATTGCCCCAACCCTGACCCCGACTTTTTGTGGCCTCATGTGTGCAGGCGTTTATGACCCAAGGGCAGCCCGTCCATTGTCTAGGCTGTGACAGTATCGTGGCCCAGTGACATTCTGTAACCCATCAGAACTAGAAAATTCTAAGAGATCTCCCTGTTAGTAGCAGCACCAGGAGTCAGTGCAGAAGCAGAGGATTCGGTGGGTGGCGAGAGGAAAATGGAGCAAATAGAGGATCACAGCAGACAGGCTGAGAGAGTGCTGGTCCAGGAACGAGGCTGCCTGCGTTCCTGAGCTGTGGACAGAAACGGTGCGTGGGGATTCCTACAAGTAGCTCTCACTTTCCCTGAGGTATCTTGAAAACTGACCCAAGCCAAGCTATAGCATGTTCTCAGTTCAGTCTTGATATTTTCAAAACCAAACCCGCTTCTGCCCCCCAGGGCTCAAGGGGTGTGCCCCCCCCATAGCATGTTCTCAGTTCATTCTTGATATTTTCAAAACCACACCAGCTTCTGCTCCCCAGAGCTCAAGGGGTGTGCCCCCCTCCCACCGCCTATGCGCTCCCTGTGCTTCTGCTCGGTGAGGGCTGCAGAGCTAGAGCCCAGGTTGGGCCAAGCTCACGTCTCCTGACTTCCATCATTAGGATTCTAGATGATGCCTCTCTTTTCTGCTTGTGGTTCAGACCCTGAAAAACATTTAGCCCTCTTTTCTACCAGACATTCTCACCTTATTTTTACTATGACTGTTAACCTCGTCTGGAACTAAGAATCTAAAATAATCCTGGTAGTTAAAGCTCTGTGTAGAGGCACATGCTCAGCCGCGTCCAACTCTTTGTGACCCCATGGACTGTAGCCCGCCAGGCTCCTCTGTTTTCCAGGCAAGAACACTGGAGTGGTTTGTCATGTCCTATTCCAAGGCATCTTCCTGACCCAGGGGTCAAACCCAAGTCTCCTGTGGCTCCTGCGTCAGCGGGTGGATTTTTTCTTCACCACTGAGCCACCTGGGAAGCCCCAAGTTAAAGCTACTTTCTACTATTCAACACAATCCAGTAAACACTACGTGAATATCTATCATATGTTGGGTATTGGGAGCAACTGTGCATAAGGCAGGTAAGTCCTGAGGCAGCTTCAGTCCAAAAAAATAATAATAATAACAAATTTGTAGTCTTATTTTGGGCCAGGTGGCATAGTACTGTTATATATACAGCTTTGTTTTGAGGATCATAGAAAAGCAATGGCTTATCCCTCTTGTGAGCTTAAGAACTTGAAGTTGGTCATTTGCTGACCCAGCAAACTCTTGGAACGTATTGCTGATTATTGCTGGAAAAGCTGATTAAAGCTAAAGCCTGTCTCCTTGTCTCCTGGACTGAATACTTTATACTGAACCTTAATACTTCCATTAAGGTTTGAATGTCATTCTTGTTCCTTTAAACATGGCATCGGGCCAAGTCATTAACTTTCTGATAGCCAGTCCTTTCCCCCGGCTATCTGTTCCAGATCTTCACTGGGTCACTCAAGCTGCATGGATGCTTTGATGGAAATTGAGGATGAATACACGTGTAGAATATTAAACCTGAAAGTACTTGGCCTGAACAGTTTTCTACCCTAGATAAGTAGAAAAAGGAAAACTGAGTGAAATGATGATTTTCTGCCTGCTTTGTGTCTGTGCAGTCTTCTGGGTATTCTCCAGTTTTATTTTTAAAGTTAACATACAGTAAAGTTGACTTTTTTGTATCCTGTCTGTCCTGTAAGTTTTAACATGTATATAAATTCATGGAACCACCACCAAAATCAAGATTCAGAACAGTTCAATCCTGCCCCAAACACCCTCGTGTTGTCCCTTGGCCATCACACTCTCTCTCCAGCTCTAATCTGTTGTTCATCACTGTGACTTTGTCCTTTAGAGACTTTCATATAAATGCAATCATTGAATAGGTAACCTTTTCAGACTGCTTCCTTCTGCTCAGCTTAATGCCTTTGAGATTTATCAAAGTTGTTGAGTGATTCAAAGTTGCTTTCATGATACTGTTGAGTCGTGTTCCATTATGCAGAAGCACCATGGTTTGTTTATCCATTCACTAACTGAAGGACATTTGGCTTGTTTCCAATTTTTGGTGATTACGACTAGAGCCACTACATAAACACTTATGTACAAAGTTTGTTTGCTTTTGTAAATGTGTTTATTTCTCTATGGTAAATACCCAAGAATAGGATTGCTGGATGTGGTGAGTGAGCAAAGTCAGTCAGACACGGAAAGACAATATCATATGATATCACTTACATGTGGTACAAATGAATTTATTTGTAAAACAGAAATAGACTCACGGATGTAGAAACAAACTTATGGTTGCGGGGGCCAAGGGGGGACAAATTGGGAAACCGGGATTAACAAATACACACCACTATATGTAAAAGAGATAACTAATAAGGACCTACTGCGTAACACAGGGACCTCTTCTCAGCACTTTCAGTTCAGTTCCATCGCTCAGTCATGTCCGACTCTCTGCGACCCCATGAATCGCAGCACGCCAGGCCTCCCTGTCCATCACCAACTCCCAGAGTTCACTCAGACTCACGTCCATCAAGTCAGTGATGCCATCCAGCCATCTCATCCTCGGTCGTCCCCTTCTCCTCCTGCCCCCAATCCCTCCCAGTATCAGAGTCTTTTCCAATGAGTCAACTCTTCACATGAGGTGGCCAAAGTACTGGAGTTTCAGCTTTAGCGTCATTCCTTCCAAAGAAATCCCAGGGCTGATCTCCTTCAGAATGGACTGGTTGGATCTCCTTGCAGTCCAAGGGACTCTCAAGAGTCTTTTCAGCACTTTATAAGGACCTATATGGGAAAAGAATCTAAAAGAGAGTTTGTCGTTGTTTGTTGCTGTTTAGTTGCTAAGTTGTATCCAACTCTTTAGAGACCCCACAGACTGTAGCCCACCAGGTTTCTTTTTCCATGGGATTTCCCAGGCAAGAAAATTGAAGTGGATTGCTATTTCCTTCTCCAGGGAATCTTCCAGACCCATGGATCAAACTCACATCTCCTGAATTGACAGATGGGTTCTTTACCACTGAGCTACCTGGGAAGCTCCCCCAAAAGAATAAATATATGTTTATTTTTGCCTGATACACTTTGCTGTGTAACAGAAACCGATGCAACATTGTAAATCAACTCTATGCTAATAAAAACATTTTTATTAGAGGGCATATGCCATTTTACATCCCCACTAACAAAGTATGAGAGTTAAAGTTGCTTTGCATCCTTGCTACCACTTTGTGTTTTTATAATTTTTATTTTAGCCATTCTAATAGATGTGTCATGGTTATAAGTTGTATTTCCTTCATGGCTAATAACGTTGAACATCTTTTCATGGACCTTATCGCCATCTTTACATTCTCCTTGGTAAAGTATCTACTCAAGTCTTTTATCCATTTTGATATTAGCTTATTTAATTTTTAATTTTTTATTGAAATGTAATTGATTTACAACATTGTATTAGTTTCCAATGTATGGCAAAGTGGTTCAGTCATACATATATAAACATATTCTTTATTTTTCATATTCTTATTTCATATTAAATTTTGTTCATATATTATGGTTTACTACAGGACATTGAACATGTGCTGTTAGATAGGATTTTGTGGTGTATCTGTTTTGTATATAGTATTAACAGCTTGTATTTGCTAATCTCAAATTTCTAATTTATTCCTTTTGTACCCTCTTTCCTCTTTGGTAACAATCTGTTTGTTTTCTATGTCTGTGAGTCTCTTTCTGTTTCATAAGTAAGATCACTTGTGTCATATTTTAGATTCCACATAATGAAATCATCTGGAGAAGCAAATGGCAACCCGCTGCCTGGAGAATCCCATGGACAGAGGAGCCTGGCAGGCTATAGTCCATCGGATCACAAAGAGCTGGACACAGTTGAGCGACTAAGCACAAAGATACCATATGATATCTTTCTCTGTCTGACTTAGCTCATTTACTACAATAATCTCTAGGTCCATTCATGTCGCAGCAAGTGGCATTATTTCATTCATTTTATGGCTGAGTAGTATTCCTTTGTACATATGTACCACATCGTCTTTATCCATTCGTCTCTCAACGGACATTTGTTTCCGTGTCTTGGCTATTATAAATCGTGCTGTTATGCACATTGGGGTGCATGTGTCTTTTTGAATTAGAGTTTTTATATTTTCTGGTTGCATGCCCAGAAGCAGGCTTGCTGGATCATATGGTAATTCTATTTTTAGTTTTTTAAGATCTCCATAGCGGCTACACCAATTTATATTTACACCAACAGTACAGAAGAGTTCTTTTTTCTTCACCCTCTCTCCAGTATTTGTTATCTGTAGACTGTAATGATGGCCATTCTGACTGGTATTTGGTGGTATCTTGCTGTAGTTTTGATTTGCTTTTTTCTAATAATTAGTGATGTTGAGCATCTTTGCACGTGCCTCTTAGGGTATGTATGTTTTCTTTGGAGAAATTATCATTATTCTATATAGTAGATGGAGAAGGAAATGGCAACCCACTCCAGTACTCTTGCCTAGAAAATCTCATGGATGGAGGTCCATGAGGTCACAAAGAGTTGGACACTAGGCGACTTCACTTTCACTTTTCACTTTCTATAGTAGAAGACTATTTAGGTCTTCTGCCCACTTTTTGATTGAGTTATTTTTTTAGTTATTGAGTTGTCTGAGCTGTTTTTATATTCTGGAAATTAAGCCCTTGTTGGCCACATTGTTTGCAAATATTTTTTCCTAATATGTAGGCTGTCTTTTCATCTCATTTAGGAAATGAGACTCTGATGTGTAAAAGCTTATAGGTTTAAGTACATCCCATTTGTTTATTTTTGCTTTTCTTTCTATTGTCTTGGGAGACTGACCTAAGTAAACATTGATATGATTTATGTCAGAGTTGGATTGTTTCCTGTTTATTGATATTTGAGTGTTCTTTAGGTATTCTGGTTAAATTCCTTTTTTAGAAATACTATTTGCAAATATTTTCTCCCAGTTTGTAGCTTGTCTTTTCATGTTCTTAATGTCTTTTGTATATCAACAATTTTTAATTTTGATGAAGTCCAGTTTATCAATTTCTTCTTTTATACTTCATACTTTTGGTATTTGTTTGTTTACTCTTCAGAACGTCAATATGATGAAATTGCCTTGACTGATAATCAACACGGAATCAGTCTTGCATACACAGGATAAATTTTACTTGGCATTGTATATTATTGTTTTTGCATAGGGCAGACGAGTTCATTTCAAGTGATACTAGAGGGGAAAAAGTAATAAACTTACCATTTTGGTCATCTTCTCCAATCTGACTGCTACTATTCACCTTCAGAGCCCTCAGATGCTTCATTTATTGTATGCAGGTTTCATAGCTACAGTCAGTGGGAGGAAGAGGGTGGAATGAGTCAATGTGCTCACTCGATTGCAGCTAGAACTGAACCTCTGCAATAGTTTTTAAAAACTCCTACAAGAGACAAGAGAATGGTGGATGAAATTTCTGTTATAAATTTCCTGCCTAACCAAATGTTTAGACCTATTAATGCTAGGAAGAGGAAAAATGTAAGTGTGGGCGGATGAGGTGGGACTATCATATAGTCATGTGAAATATTTGAAAGCCAAAAAAAGAAAAAAAAAAAGTCTTTTAAGCTTCACTTTTACAGGCTTATATTTTACCCACCATCTGTGGGAAAGGAAATAAGAAACGAAACACACGAATTAAAATAAGTTTTGGAATCAGCAAAGGACTAAAGAAAGTTTTACTGGGCAAGTTAGTATGGATTCAGGAAAGGAGGAAATACACTATACTTACTGAGGTTTTTTTGTACCATCTCCAAACCAGTACTTGCCAGGAATTTCCCTTTTTCCATTTACCCTGCTTATAAGCCCACCACAAAGAGCAAGGCTTGGGTTTGCCTAAGCCTACGTTTGAGACAGAAATAAAACCCTTTTCCCTCCAAACAGGGGACTGAGCTGTGAGACCTTGAAAGCTTTTCTTATTGCTTATCTTCTTTGTTATTCTTTTACAGCCTTGTGGATCCATAATATCATTACCTTTCCCCCACACAATTGCCTAGTTTTAGCTCTCATGTCTATGGAGTTCATGGAGTTAGGTCACAATAAAGGTCAACTTCTAAACAATGTGCCACTGTGTTAGCTGGTTTCAATCTGAATATATTAATTCTGGTGCATGTGTGTGTGTGTGTATGAGTGTGTATTTTGGGAAATTTTCAGTCAGAGTTTAGTCAAGGATAAAAGAACCTGCATTGGGAGACTCCTGACAAAAGAGATAAGGATTTTCTCCATACCCTTTTCTACAAGTGTCTCTGTACTGGACTCCCATTCAGTGACTGGTTTGGTCAGAAACACCATTTCCTCCACTCTTCAAGGGCCAAAGTTGAGAAAAGGATTGCTTGGTATGATTTATAAGATGAAAATACAGACTATTCATCCCAAATGAGACACTAAATTTACTTTGAAAACCTGCTCTGTTTGCCCGGAGATGACTCTCATGGAAAACAGCCTGGAGCCTCTGCTAAAATGAGGGAGGTTATTAGCCGAAGCACTGTCCCTCCTCTCTGCAGCCTAGCAGGAAACAGAATTTAGAGTCTGGGGAAGTGAATTGCTAACAGCCTAACAGAGCAACCTAACCCAGAATGACCAGATTGCAGGCTTCTCGTGAGCCAGGGACCACCTGCTCTTTACTTTAGCTCTTGCTCAGCATGATCCTTCCACATGGGGGTCATCCACAAAACTATCTAAGTGACATCTCGACAAGATCTGAGAGTTGATTCTTGCATCCACATTTAGTGAGTGGCCTGCTATGAGTGAGACTTTGTTCTAGTTCCATACACTGAAATAAGAAAAATAAACCCCAACAATCCTGCTTTAAAAAGACTCTTTTAGTGGAAGAGGCAGGAGGTAACCAATGGTCTCAATCAGCTTGGCCTGCCCTCACTGTAGAGGGGGTGGCTTAAAGCAACAGAAATTTATTTCTCATGGTTCCAGAAGCTAGAAGTCCAACAGCAAAGTACTGGCTAATTTGGTTTCCAGCGAGAGCTCGTTCTGGCTTGCTCATGACCTACCTTATCTCTGTGTCCTCACACAAAGAGAGAGATGAATCTCTGGTGTCTTCTTATAAGGACACTAATCATGTTGGATTAGGGAGCCACTCTTAAGACCTCATTTAACCTTAACTGGTTCTCAATCTACATATAGTATGCTGAGAAGTAGGGTTTCAACATGCAAAGTTTAAGGGGATACATCTCAGTTCATATCACCAACCGTCCAACAAATTAATACCGTGGCAGGTAGTACTGAGTGGTATAAAAAGAAAGTGGAAGAGACTAGGACAGCTTGAGGTCAAATGATGCTAACAGGCTTCTCTGAGATGACATTAGCAGAGGCTTCAGTGAAGAGAGGAAGCAAGCTGCTGAGAGGGGAGATGGCCCAGAGACCCTCCCCTCTCTGGGGATACCAACAAGAATGCTCGGTCACAGCAGGTAGATCTTTCAAAATAAAAAAGAATCGATCAGATAAAGTTGATTAGGGAGAAAGAGCAGCTTGTTTTGAGTGAAGCAGCCTTCAGCCTTTCAGCTCAGTCCCAAGGAGGAAGCACCTTGGCCCATCTGATCCCCACTGTGCCCGGAGGGTATGAAAGGGAAGAAGTCTAAATGTATTTAGAATATCAAATCTCTCTAATAAAAAGAGCTCAAACCTCAGGAGATTTTAGCCTGTCCCCAGAGCCCTGAAATAACTCATTCAACAATTTGCAATAATTCAGTAGCTCTTATTATTATGTTCCAGGTACTGTGCAATTATTCATGACCACGGCTTGGCATAGAAACTAGTAAAATGCCCTTGGACTTCTTTTCTTGGAAGGTAGTTATTACAGTGGAAAGTCAACCAGTTCTGTCACAAGCTTAGGATGCCCTAGGACAGAATTGGCAGTTCTTTCTCTATTGCTTGGCCCTTCTCTTTGGGTCTCTTCTCTATTTTGTGTTTTTTTTTTTTTTCCTGGTTATCTCATCTAATCTTATATAACCTCTATGCCTATTAATCTGTAGTTTACATTTGCATTCACACGTTTATTTTGAACTCTAAACTCAGATACTTCACGACCTACTTGGCCTCTCTGTTAGGATGTCTGATAGATGTCCCAAACTTATGGTGCCCCAAACTGAACTTGCCATGTTCCTCCCCAGTCCTGCCCTACCCACAGTCTTCCTCAGCTGACTTGATGACAACTTCACCTTGCTCAGTCCTGAAACCTCAAAACCACCCTTGACTACTCAAATCTCATGCCCAGTCTTTCAACAAATCCTGTCGGTTCAACCTTCAAAATATACACAAACCCTGACAATTATGCGCATGTCTGCTGCTACCAGCCTGGACCAGGCACCATCATCGCCACCGTTTTTCCCCTGTGTTATTGCAAAAGTTTCCTGACGGGTCTTCCTGCTACTACTCTTTTTCTGTTTGTCAATTTAAAAAAAAAAATTGAAGTATAGTTGATTTACAATGTTTCAAGTATACAGCAAAGTGATTTATAAACACGCACACAGATGGGTCTTTAAAGGTGGCAGCAGTGGTAAAGAATCCACCTGCCAATGCCGGAGATTCAGCAGTCAGGAAGATCCCCTGGAGGAGGAAATCGCACCCCACTCCAGTATTCTTGCCTGGAAAATTCCATGGACAGAGGAGGCTGGCGGGGGTACAGTCCATGGGGTCACAGAGAGTTGGCTATGACTAAGCATGAATGCACACATGTATATATTAATACATATGTATATATTATTCTTCAGATTCTTTTCTATCAGATTATTACAAGATATAAAAAGCCCTGTGCTATATAGTAGGTCCTCATTATTTATTTTAAAAAATTTGTATTGGAGTATAGTTGATTTAAAACATTGTGTTAGTTTCTGCTGTACAGCAACATGAATCAGATTATACATATATATACTCTTTTTAAGATATTTTTTCCCCATATAGTCATTACAGAGTATTGAGAAGAGTTCCCTGTGCTATACAGTACAGTAGGTCCTTATTAGTTATCTCTTTTATATATAGTATTATCTCTTTTATATATAGTATTATATATTCTCTAATATATATTATTATATATATTATTAATCTCCAATCCTTCATTTATCCCCCCTCCCAAGTTTTTCCCCTTTGGTAATATGTTTTCTATGTCTTTGACACTATTCTGTTTTTTAAAGAAGTTCATTTTAATCATTTTTTAAGATTTCATATGTAGGTGATATCACGTGATATTTGTCTTTGTCTGATTTACTTCACTTAGTATGATCATCCCTTAGGTCCATTGATGTTGCTATAAATGGCATTGTTTCATTCTTTTTACAGCTAAATAGTATCCCATTGTGTGTGTGTGTGTATACGTTATATATGTATATAGCATATATAGTATCTACCACATCTTCTTTATTTATCTGTTAATGGACACTTAGGTTGCTTTTATGTCTTAGCTATTGTAAACAGTGCTGCTATGAACATTAGGGTGCATGTATCTTTTCAAATTAGAGTTTTCAGGTTTGGTTTTTTTTTTATGCCCAGGAGTGAGACTGCTTGATTATATGGTAACTTGAGTTATAGTTTTTAAAGGAAACTCCATACCATTCTCCATAGTGGCTGCAACAATTCACATGCTCACCAACAGTGTCGGAGGCTCTCCTTTCCTTCTACTCTTCCTCCTTGGTCGTCTAGTCACAAAAAGCAACTAGATGCTTTCAAAATGTATAACAGCTCATGACACTCCCTTACTCAGATTCTTGCCCCATTTCATTGAAAGTAAATACCAAAATCATAGAGCAGCTTACAGTTATCTTTCCTTCCATTAATTCCCTGACCTCACAACTACTCCTTCTCCCTTGACTCACCTTATCTTAATACAGTGGTTCCCTTGGCTGGAACTCATCAGGTCCTTTCCTGGCTCATTGTTTCCTCTGCCTGGATTCCTTTCCACCACCTTTACACATAGACAGCATCTTCTTTTGGGGCTTCCAAGGTGGCTCAGATGGTGAAAAGATCTGTGTGCAATGCAGAAGGCACAGGTTCAATCCTGGGGTTGGGAAGATCCCCTGGGGAAGGGCATGGCAACCCACTCCAGTATTCTTGCCTAGAGAATTCCATGGACAGAGGAGCCTGGTGGGCTACAGTCCATGGGGTCACAAAGAGTTGGACATTTTTACTTAACTATCACCTTCCTAGTAACACCTCCCTGAACATCTTATTTAAAATTGCAGCTTCCCCCACAACACTCCCGATCCCTCTCACACTGCTCGACTTTCTTGAACATCCCATCTGACACACCATTCAGTTTACTTACTATCTGTTGCTAACTGGCTGTGTTCTCTCACTAGGCCATCAGTTCCACAAGGACAAGAATCCTGCCTGTTTTGTTCACTTGTGTAAGCTCACGAGTCTCGAATAGTGTCTGCTACTTAGTAGGTACTCAATAAATATTTCTCTTGTGAATTAATTGCTTTTAATGTAGATATGTTGCTCTCCCCACAAGGCTATGGACAATATTTAATGCAATGCTGTGCATCCTAGACCTTCAAATACATGATTTTGGTGGGTTGGTTAGTTGGAAAAGGCACTAATTGCACAGCATTTTGCAAAATTGTCTAATCTAATTTCTAGCTCGGGAAAACTTTTGCAAGAATGTCATGATTATATAAAATGCATTTTATTTTTCCCTTCCTATTGAAGTGTAACAGACATGTACAAGAGTACATCTATCATAAGCAGGTAGCTTGTTGTGATTTCACAAAATGAAGTTTCCTGTGTAATCAATGCCCCAAAGAAGAAACACACATTATCAGCTGGTAGATGCCCCCATATGCTACCTTTCATAACTTCTGACACCATGGCTTACTTTAAGCACATTTATTTTAAAGACTCCATATTGGGGCTCCAGCAGTTTTAAGATTGCTTGTATACAACTGATCTTATAGAACTGATGTGATTTTTTTTTTTCCCTCACTAAGAAAGAAAACAGAAAAATGAAATGTTTTACAAAGCACAAGCATAAGGAATGTATCAGAAGCTCACATTTCCAAACAGACTTTCTGGCAAAAATCAATTAAGCTCAGATGTAAGAAGCATCTACTTTTACCTCAGGTACATTTAAGATGGACTAAGAAATACATTGTGTGTCAGAATTACATGTCAAGTGCTAAGTTATTATTCCTTTATTGCCTTCTTGGCTTGAATATCGATGCTGTTATATCTGTAAGAATTTCTCACATAAAGTAAGAAGCAGCTTACTGAAGTTCCCTTTAAATCCCATTTAAATTTAAGGGTAAAGAACTTGCACGCACGTGGGTGAGCTGTTATCCCTTATCCCTTCACATCCCCAGTTCTATTCTCAGCACTTCTCTTCACTGCAGAAGCAGATGACTCAGACTTCTTGCTGTTTCCCACCTCTCCCTCAAACGCTACCTCTGGCCTCAGGGAATTCCCTCTGACCGAATAATCAGAAGACAGGGGGACTCTGGCCTGATTTAAGGATGCATCTGTCTAGGGTGGCTCTGCAATTCAGAGGGAAATCTTCCTCTGATAGAACTTCAGGCACTACATCTAGTTGGTCACTTGACATGAAAAAAGAGGTAACATGAGTTTTCCTGAAATATACTGTTTCATGGGCAATAGCTAACAGGTGGATGGACTAATCAGGGACTTGGTAATTTTTAAACATCTTGGAAGACTGATGCCAAGATCATCTGCAGGGAAATTATGTCATGGACCCCTAAGAATGGCCACAGTGTTTGAAGTGACTTGAGTCTCATGTAAACGGCCCCCAGAGGACATTCGCTGCGTGGAAGGCTAAGTAAGGAGGTGGCCAAGATGGCCTATGCCTTGTTTGTCACTGAGCCCCCTCCCCTGGCCATCTGTGCACTTGCATAAATGGCTCAAGTACCAAGTGGCTGTGGGAACCGAGATAGACGCAATACATGGGGACAAAAATGTGCATTTCCTCTCACCACAGTTGATCTAGCCCCTGCGCCACAGAGTGTCCAACTTTCTAAACCAGAATCCAACCCCGAGTCCCGGCGCTGTTTCCTAGGAGCATCAGCCATTCAGGTCAGTTATTTTGGACCACTCCAGTTTGGAAGAGACAGTGCTATAACGCGTCTTTATGGGAATACTTGCATATTCTGGAGAGTGATCCGCCTTTACTGCTCGTCATGCTTCTGCCAGCATTGTCATAGGTGGTTGATAGACTGCCTTCTTCACCCCCATGGTACCAGGCATCACTGCCTTTGACTGCGGAACTCACCATGGAATAACTGTGGTACTGAGAGCTGACATCAGGAAATCCATTGTTTCTTACATCACCGAGAAGCGCCTGGCTTGATGGAATGGTGGAATGTCATACTGAAGTCTTAGTTTTCTTCACTGTAATTTGTGTTTTATATTCGAATGTAGTTGATTTACAATGTTGTGCTAGTTTCGAGTGCACAGCAAAGCCACTGTTGCTGCTGCTGCTGCTGCTGCTGCTGCTGCTGCTGCTAAGTCGCTTCAGTTGTGTCCGACTCTGTGCAACCCCATAGATGGCAGCCCACCAGGCTCCTCTGTCCCTGGGATTCTCCAGGCAAGAACTGGAGTGGGTTGCCATTTCCTTCTCTAATGCATGCAAGTGAAAAGTGAAAGTGAAGTCGCTCAGTCATGCCTGACTCTTCACGACCCCATGGACTGCAGCCTACCACGCTCCTCTGTCCATGGATTTTCCAGGCAAGAGTGCTGGAGTGGGGTGCCATTACCTTCTCCATTATCTGTACCCATATATCCATTCTTTTTCAGGTTCTTTTCCTGCATAAATTATTTCAAGATATTGAATAGGGCTCCGTGTGCTTCACAATGAAAAGTGAAAGTGAAAGTCATTCAGTCATGTCTGACTCTTCGTGACCCGGTGGACTATACAGTCCATGGAATTCTCCAGGCCAGAATACTGCAGTGGGTAGCCTTTCTCTTCTCCAGGGGATCTTCCCAACCCAGGGATCTTCCCAACCCAGGGATCAAACCCAGGTCTCCTGCACTGCAGGCAGACTCTGAACCAGCTGAGCCATAAGGGAAGCCCTAGGTCCTTGTTGATTATCTATTTTATTTATAGTAGTGTGTGTATGTTAATCCCTGATTTATCCCTCCCCCCCAACTTACTCCTTTGGTGGATCAAGTTAGTTTTCTAAATCTGTGTCTGTTTTGTAAATAATTTCATTTCTTCATTTTTAAGATTCATTTGTATCATTATTTTTAGATTCCAGGTATAAGGGATATCATATGGTACTTGTCTTTGTCTGACTTATTGAAGGTTTGGTTTATGGAAGGGGGTGGCAAGGGAGACGACCTGGTGTGAGGTTGGAGTGTTGTTCATCAAGTGGTCAGATCAGTGGTCAATACAAGGTGCTGAGTATATGTCTGTAGGCACCCAGGGTGGAGGCAGAAGTGGCTTCTCTCACTGTTCCCTGAATAACCCTCTTCAAGAATGTTATCCTCCTGTCCGTGAAACATTTTGTATCTAGTGAGTTTGCGGTCCTTGTGCCATACAGGGAGGCATATTTCCACTGCGCGGCACTGAAAATGCCCCATGGCCATCTCCAGCTGTGCCTGCCATAATTAAGGGCAAAGCATTGGGTGTTTCTATGGGCCAGTGTGATTGATTCTGTTTAACAAGGAGAAATTGGATTGCTACCAAATGGGGACAGTGCTGTGACTGGAGCCCATGGGATTTATCACACTCCTTGTGCAGCTGACATGGTCAATGGGAGACCAGAGCAACTCCATGACAGAGCACTGAGTATGATAGCTGGGTCCTGAGGAATTGAAGGGTTGGCTCATTCCTTCAGGTCAGCACTGCCTTCACTGCCAGGGTGCTAGCTGAGAGTCAGGGCATCATGTGCAGAGAGAGCGGGAGAAGGAAGTCAGGATGGTCACGTTAGATCTGCTCAGGCCTGGGGCTGCAGCAGCCGGACTCTGTTGTCCCTGCTTGCTCCTCATCTCCCTCTCCTGGCCGCCTCGCACCCTGCCAGGCTTAGTATCCAGGAAGGAGCAGGAACGAACTCCGTCATCTCTCAGTGATGACACTGAGTGTTCCCATGGTTGGGGACCTGAGCTTCTTTCTCCAGCGGAGGAAAGGACTAGAATGGAAGCTGAGTGACAGCAGGGCAGCCTGGCCTGCTTCTTCTTAGCTCTTTTCTCTGTCCTTTCTGGCCAGGCTCTGGGGCCTGGAGTCTGACCGCTACTGCACCAGGTGCCTGGCATGCTTTCCCTGCCCTCTGACCGGAGGCGCTGGCAGGAGGCCAGCGGGCAGGAGGCGGGCGAGGTCGGGGATGCATCTGCCTTCCCTGGGCTCCTGCTGGCCGAGGCTCCAGCTCCCAGCCGTGGGTCTCCCTGGGCAGCTCAGCTCTCAGCACACCGAGAGCTGCACCCGTCTCTGGGGCTGAGGGGTAATCCCTGGGTGTCTCCCTAGATCTTGTCGGCCCCATTAACCCTGCCCACGCCTCTGTAAATAATCCCTGCGCACAATGCTTTTCAGTTAAACCCCATTGAGGGTGCCATCTGTTTCCTGTAAGACTTCCAGTGGATAAAGCAGGGAAAAATCACTGAGAAATTGAGATACCATTGGCTACTGTGAGGAGAAGGGAAATTTAGGGGATATACAGGCCAACACGTTACAGCAGGCCAGAATCCATGCCTTTCCACAGACTGAAAAAAAGAAAGAAAGAAACCAGTCATCCCGTCTGATCTGAGTTCATAGTTCTTGGTTGCTGTTTGTTTTGTTAAGGATTGTCAGGTAGAAAAAGCCTGTGACATGAATTGGGGTGTGCCTGAGATTGAGGGGATTCCTTCAGTGCTGAGTCAAGGACAGTCCTGGACAGATTGGGAAGCCGGGGGCTTCCCTTCATCTCAGACTTTAGTCGGGACCTCCGAGTCCTCCCCAGAGGACCCTGCTCAAGGAGGGTTCCAGGCAAAAGAGCACACTTTTAGATTCACGTGCTCTCCCCTCTCAATCCTGAATCAACGGCAGACATCTTCTCTGGCTCGGGGCATCCTTTCCATTAATCCTGCATACAGTCTGAGAAGCCCTCTGACTGTTGGTCTAGGCAGCCAAGATCAACTGATGAGTTGGAATGCCAGACGAGAGCCGTCTGCCACCTTGGAACTTAGAGCTCTGACCCCTAAACCAATAGCGGAACTGGGTCTCCTTAGACCCTCCAGAAGACATTTTTTTTTTCCCTTATAACCCTGGACCTTGCCAATGTGGCAGACAGTGTGGTCTTTTTGATTCCTTTGGTTCCTCAGGCCAAAAACCTGACCTTGTCTTTCTATCTCTCCATCTACTGTAGAAGCTTCAGAGGCTGACAGCATGTCGGAAAGACAGCAGCTCATACCTTTGTAACATTAACATATACGGTGCTGTTCTTTCTTTCTTTCTTTTTGGCTCTGCTGGGTCTTCAGTGCTGATCAGGGTTTTCTCCTGCTGCAGAAAGCGGGGCTGCTCTCTGGCTGTGGTGTGCGGGCTTCTCATCGCGATAGCATCTCTTGCTGCAGAGGGCCGTAGGGTGCACGGGCTAGAGTAGTTGCGGCTCCCAGGCACAAGAGCACAGGCTCCATAGTTGTAGCTCACAGGCCTAGCTGCTCCACGCCACGTGGAGTCTTCCCAGATCAGGGATCAAACCCATGTCTCAAGCATTGACAGGTGGACTCTCTACCACTGAGCCACCAGGGAGGCTCCCATGGCATTGCTCTTAAGTAGTATTTATCTACTGTGTGTGTTTTATGGATGAGGAAACAGCGTTGAGTGACCTAAGTGCCTGGCCCCGCTTAGCCAGGCGGCATGTAGCAGACTCGGGATGCACCTCTGCTCGGCAGACTCTGGACTCCCTTAGGTGCGGCATAGTCATGCTCTCATCTTGCTCACCTGGGGAACCTTGGCACCTGGTCCACAGCCTGGCAGGTAGTCAGTGTCAGTCATTAAATATGTGCTTAAAATTGTTCAGTGAAGACAAACCCTAACATAGAAAGCTTCTTCCACCTTCAAGCTCCTTTTCCCTGGACCCTGACCTGGCTTTATTAGGCTATGTGGCTTTATTAGGCTTCTAAGGAAGGGCGACCTTTAGTGGACTAAACCAGGAACCTGGAAGAAAAAAGGAGCAGAGTGGCCCAGCCTTATGTGGGCCCAAATCCAGGCTCTCCCAGTCCCCTAATCTGTAAAATGGGAATTTAAGTGGTGTATACCTTGAAAAATTGTACTAAATGCTGTACTAAAACTTGGCATCCATTGAATAAATAATGCTTAGTGGCAGTTTTGATTTATTTAATTGGTATTATTACAAATCATGGAGAAGGAAATGGCAACCCACTCCAGTATTCTTGTCTAGAAAATCTCCTGGACAGTGGAGCCTGGTGGGCTGCCGTCCATGGGGTAGAAAAGAGTCGGCGACGACTGAGCGACTAACACAACACTATTACAAATCAACCCAAATGTAGCAAGTCTAAGTGCAAAGGGAAAATTTCCATTTCTGGGAGCAATTCCTTTTCTCTTCCGAGTTCCATCTCCTAGCTGAGGGCTTTTTCCGTGGAATCTATATATTTCTTCTTTACCCCTCTATTGATGTTTCGTCTCTAGAGCCAGTGAGTGCAAGGACAGAAAGCCTTGAGCTCCCTCTAGAGGCCAGTGTTGCTCCAACTTTGAAATTTTCAGTAATTTCCTGGGACCCACAGGATGCTTTCTGAGATTTTGTTTATTCCTCCAGGTGCTCACCCTCCTTCTGTGCTGGCCGTTTCCTGTTTGTGCCTTTAGGCCTACATTCCACCACTTGCCACTCTGCTCTGGACCCCAGGATGCTGACTTGTAATAGACTGCCTTGATAATATTCCTTACCCACCAACGTCTAGTTTATCCTAACCAATGGAAGTCACCAGCACCGAGGTCTAGGGTATTACTTCTGCAGGCTCCTCCCAGCCAGGTTTCTAACAGCAGACAACAGCACAGTTCTAGCAAAGCCCACAGCTCCTGTCATTAGACCCTGAGATTTCTGGTCCTTTGGTGTTGGCTCTCTCTGTTCCCCTTCAGACCTAGGGATGGCAATGACTTTGTGTTGCTATTACCTCATAATACAGCAAGTCTCTTTATGCCTTTATAAAGAGGGACAGGGAATCCTGGCATGCTGCAGTCCATGGGGTCACAAAGAATCAGGCAACTTGGCAACGGAACAACGGCAACACAGCGTGTCTCTGTTATTTCCCTTAATTCTTCCCACAGCGTTGTAAATAGTCCCTTTACCAAGCTCTCAGTTGCTCTATTTGAGAGTGGCTTCTAGCTCCTAACAGTTCTACTCATCCTGTGTCCAAATTCCTCGGGTTGACACTCTTATCTCTCCCTCATCTCCCTGGTGCCTGGTGCGCCAACAAATCAACTCCTTACAGTTTCCATAATATAATGTGCTGTTTAGCGCTCCAGGATTCTTCGATTAACTCACCGATCTGCAGAGCCCTTTCACACTCCGTGTCCAGCCCCTTTACAGTCCACTCTCCTCCTGGCCTCGCTCCAATCCCTTTTCCTCTTCAGAGGTCATGGGTCAACAGCCATGTCTTCTATTCAGTCCGTCCTCACCTCCCATGGTGTGCATCTTCCCCATCTCACACCCATGCCGTTTCCATCCTACTTGGTAGCAGCCTT